>NC_030683.2:26912358-27218411 GCF_000004195.4 Xenopus tropicalis
CACTACATGGCCAAACTGAATATGAATTTTACTCCTCTATATGAATTTGTTGTTGGTGGGATTTGTTTCCATTCAACAGAATGGTGCACAGCCCAGGTAGTCGGCACTCCCAAAAACAGTCCAGCAAAGATTCGACCAGCACAACAGGTGTAATACAAGCGGGGCATCCTGACAAAGGGGTACGCCCCCGAAACGTTGCTGTTTTTGCTTGAAAAAAACATGCAGGGGCTCAGCCCCACTTGCATTACACCTGTTGTGCCGCTCAAATATTTGCTTCCATTCAGCCACAAGAGCATGAGTGAGGATGGACAATGATCAGGCCTGACATACAGAGGGTGTTCTGGTAGCACTCCTGCCTTATAGTGCTGGGGTTCAATTCTAGCATGGGCACTATAAGTAAGGAGTTTGTACCCACTGTATGGGTCTCCTCTGCTATTAAAAGGGGTGTCCACATTCTTTTGCCCATTTAGTGTCTAATAAAGTCTATTTGTGAAAAAGAGCTATTCAGAATTCTCTATAGTGATAACAGTGAGTAATGGCTACTCTTTAATAGGCTGGTTCACTTGTAGTAAGTTATAGAATGGTCAGTTATATATATATATATATATATATATATATTGCATTAAAAGAATACCTTATTCCAAGATGCTAGCAGCAAAAATTAAACTAATACTATTTCCTCTCTATTTGCTGTTTAGTGGAATAGTGAAATATCTTCCTGAGGAAATTTTTGCAAAAATTGCATTCACTATTACTGCTGGTCTAGGTAAGTTTCCCTACTAGTATTATCTATCTATCTATCTATCTATCTATCTATC
Source organism: Xenopus tropicalis (assembly GCF_000004195.4). Taxonomy (NCBI): domain Eukaryota; kingdom Metazoa; phylum Chordata; class Amphibia; order Anura; family Pipidae; genus Xenopus; species Xenopus tropicalis. Next base: position 26,913,177 of record NC_030683.2, read on the forward strand.
TCTATCTATCTATCTATCTATATCTATCTATCTATCCTAATCTGTAGCTTTGTATACACACACATTTTGGTTCGAATTTAAAATCTTTTAGAAGAAAGGATAAAATCGTATGTGTGGTGGGTTCTCATAAAACCAAATCATTTTTCTTCTAGATGTTCTGACATATTATTCAATGTATAAATACCAGAAGATTTCCCATCCCAAATCAAGTCAGGTTTGCAACATAATTGTATTAATCCTGGGATTGCTGTCCAGCCTGGGATTGCTTCTAGGGACACACGTATCAGTAAGTGACTTTACATTGCTTCCAATTCTTGTGCATAATGATTTAGATAGGAAAGCACAGACAGATCAGGGGACTAACATATGTGTTTATTTTTTAGTCAAATATATCGACCACCGTTCACTTAGTGGCAGCCTTCTTGGCCTTTGGATTAGAAGCCGTGTACAATATCTGTCACTGTATCCGGTACTACAGGTCTGTAATGTGGAAGGATCATCGCTACATGATCACGGCACGGCTTGTTTTGTGTCTGATCACTACTGTGCCGACAATAATGTGTATCCTTTTTGGTTTTATGTTCTACTCTGTTCTATATCCTGTACTTATTTAACCAGTCCAGTAATGAAAAGAGATCACTTTGTGCGTTAGCAATGTCTTTTTCCTTAACTTGTGGAACTTCCAGTCGTCGTATTCAAGCAGATTAGTTGCCCATTTTTGAAGATATGCGACTACAATTTTATTGTGAGATCTTATTTTATATACAGTATATATATATATTATGGCTATAATATTTATATTTGTTATTATAACAAATAGACACAGCATCCCCTGATAGCTAAAGATTAGGGGCAGTAATTCAGCAATAACTTGGAGTACATAGGTTGTACCCCCTGGCCTAGTGGAGGCCTTTGTGTCAGTACAGTGTTATCCATATGCTTGAACACTATGGCACTGGCAGTTGTGGTACCTGCAGCTTTCCCTTGTAATGGCATAATGGTACCAGAAGCCTTTGTGGCTGTTATATAGATTATTGCCCAGGGAAAGAAGCAGCTCTAGAAATGCCCCACACATAATAGCCTATATACAGGCCAACCTATAATGAGTGCAGACTGACAGCATTTATACAGGTTATGGAACTCCAAGGCAACTTCATATGTTACACCAGGGGAACATTATTGTTAATAATATACAAGTTTAAATAAGTCATGTGACACAAGTGCCATCTAAAGCACTGATGATAAATGATGACATTGTTATGACATTACTTGTGGCTTTTGTATGTTACAAAGCAGTCTTTTTATGTATTTTAGCACAGTTTTCTTGCTGTCCATGAATGGCTGATAACGGCTGCAATGTACAGCTACAAAATGACATTTGCCCAAGAACTTCAGGTCAGTGTGAGCATATTATACCATTTCATACATGTAATGTCAGGTTTTTTGCATGTTCTTTGTATTTTTTTTAAACAGTAATAAGATATAATCATTTTCTTATATGATTTAATCCCCTTAATAATGGTTTTAAGGCCTATTTACTTTGAATGCTCTCTTTGTTAAAACCCTGATATAGTGCCAGGAAATTCATTTACTAAAATGCTCCATTTTCAGTATCATGAGAAAAATGACCAACTTAATAATATCAATATATCACTAGATCACAAAATACATATTTATTAGAAAGTTAATCCTCAGGATTCTCATCTCTTTAACCATTCGGAACCTTCTGGAGGCTCCTATATTGAGAATAATAGTAATACTATTAGAATAATAATAGTAGAAAAATAATAATAGAAAAATAGTAATAATAATAGAATAATAATATTAGTAGATGAAATATTTGTGCACACTTCTCTAATCATATTTGTGCATGGTTAGCATTACATTATATTTTTGGCCTCTTATTTATATATATATATTTTTAATATACAGCACCTACGCCTAATATTGCCTAAAAAACTCAAGGATGACTGGATATGCGAGAATAAATCATCTGATAATGATGGAGAATTTGCAGTCTAAAAATCACCAGTGAACTTCCCAGTTTGCAACATAAGAGTAAGAGCTGAGAAACTTACAGTAAAGGGTAAGCTTACCCTGCACCTCAGCAAAGAGGCCAATCATGTCAATATATGAAAGAGCTGCACTGCGTCTGATCAGTTCCTACCAAGAAAGAAGAGTCGAGAGTCAAGGAGGAGACATTGCAATGATTTGCTCTATGACGAAAATGTGTGAATTTGAAAATACTATTAAAATTCCAAATTTGATTCACATAATTGCTTTCTTAAATTTGATTTATTAAGTTTTAAAATGTATGTAATTTTATATGTTAGTAATATGGGAAGAAATATTTGTTAATAGAGTCATAACCTTTCTGAATTTGACTTGATTCTTAGCTACCAGGTGATTCTTTGAGAACTGCCTATTTATGAAGGGCTATGTCCTCTACCCAATTCTAGTAAATCAGTGCTTGGGTGCTAGAAGATTCTCCCTATGTTGTAGATTAAAAATAAAAGAAAAAAAAATAGTTTGCCTTTACGTTACAGGTGTGGGATCTGTTATCTAGAAAACCTGTTATTCAGAAAGCTCAGAATTACAGGAAGGCCATCTCCATTTTAGTTAAAAAATTGTAATTTTTAAAAATGACTTTATTATATAAAACAATACCTTGTTTTTGATCCCAACAAAGATATCATGAGTCATTATTGGAAGTAAAACAACACTATTAGGTTTATTTCATGTTTAAATCATTAAGTAGACTAAAAGTATGGAGATCCAAATTACAGAAAGACCCCGTTATCCAGAAGACTCCAGTTCCTGAACATTCTGGATAACAGGCCCCATATCTGTAGTTAAAATACAAAAGTTTTATTTTGACCTATAAAGTTTATACAATCAGCTTAAAGCTTTCCTAGTTTATCCGGACTGGGGCAATTGCAGTTTGTTTTATGATCACAAATAGTTTTTATATTCCTCGTGTTTCATATGTACCAAAACGCTTTAGATTGTAAGCTCTTGTGAGTAAGGCCCTCTGGTCCTACTTTCCTCTGTAACCTTTGTTTGTTAAACCCTTGATCCTTATAAATGAATGTAAAGTTCTGCATAACTTGCTGGTTCTATATAAACACCACATGTTGTACATTACAAATTATTAAGAGAATTGTGTTTGTTTGCCCCCAAGTGAAATGGAGTTATATAACTCATTTTAACCTATAAAGCTTATTATGGAGGCCGTCAGCTCAACACTTTCCCGGTTAATCTAGAGTGGAGTAAATGCTGTTTTCTAAGGCTTTTAGCAATGTTTACTGTTAGTTTTCACAGCAGGGTCCACCTAGTGGCAGAATGTATTTTTTTTTCTTATATAAATATCAATATTTATAGGTAGAGTTAAAATATCTACCTTTATAAAACCATTAACTCTCTAACAGCATAAAGAAAACTATAATGTGCCTTTAAAGCTGAAGAGAGGGTCCCACAGAACCTTCCTACAAACTGGCTTGCCATCTGACGTATACAGCACTATTTTGCTGCTCTAGGCAATCCTGCACTGATTCCCCCCCTCGTGGTGCTACAGGAGTCCTGTGTCTCTGCTATATGGGAAAGCAGGTACACTATAATTCGGCATGTCCCCACCCAGGGTCTGGGCAGATTGGGCCTTAATACCCCTCCCTTGGAACTTCACATAATTATACAGATTGTTTGGTCTCCTCAGATCCCTGAGAAGGACTCCCTTTGACTTTCTGTGCTCTAAAAAGCACACGCTTTGTACTTCAGAGCCCTGACAAGGTCTCCCTCTCATTCCACACCCTAAACAGAGAGCGCTTTTGTGCCACTGGGGTTCCCACTGACTTTCCACACACAGTAATGTGGAATGTTACAGACACTTTCCTCTCACACTGCTGCTTCTCTCTCAGAACGTCCTGTCAGCTCACAGGGGTGGGACACCCTTTGCTCTTCCCTTCCCCTCAGGGTTGCCAGGTTGGTGGGTTTTCCACTAAATTGGGCTACTAATTTAAAGCCCAGACGGTTTTCCAAAGTACAAACCTGCCAAGGTACAAATTTGGGTTAGTTTTAGGAGCCTTATGTAGTTTTGAAACTAGCAAAAGTTTTTTTTCTTCTGACAAGCCTTTCCCAGTGCATGCTGGGTGATGTAGTTTGTATCTTACTATTAGCCTACAGCTAAGCTTAATATAAAACTACAATACCCAGCATGCAATTATAGCCAGAAGCTCTCTTTTCTATTCCTCTGTATTGAACCTGAAGCAGCAAAACTATAACCTGCATGGACTGGGCACAGAGGGCAGGGAAACAGTCACCCCAGTAACTGGAGAGGGGGCGCAGGGCATGGGCAGTGATTATATGCTTTAAAAAGGCATATTAGGCTATTTTGTGCTACTTTCAAAGTGGCTTTCGGCTAGTTTTGGAAAAATAAATCTGGCAACCCTGCACAGTAAAGCTGGCCATACACGTGGCGATCTGACGATGTTTCTGGTCGCACGAAACATCGTTAGATCCGCCACACACCATTCAGGGCTGAATCGGCAGGTAAGGAGGTAGAAACAATAGGATTTCTACCTCCTTCTGCCAATTCAGCGCAGAAGGGAAATTTTGGTCAGGCGCCTTCTATTGCGCCCGATCAAAATTTTTAAACTGGTCCGATCGGCGAGTCGGCCGATATCAGCAGCTTCCTGCGATATCGGTCGACTCGCCGACATACCATACACACACCGAATATCGTAAGAAACGAGGTTTCGTACGATATTATCGGTGCGTGTATGGCCACCTTAACTGTTACCCGGTGCCCAGCCCACCCACTGCCTAACTCCCAACCACCTGTTTCCCTGCGCTCCCCACCCATCACTATTCTCTGCTCCCCATCGACAGGCAAGAGAGAGGCTGGGGAGGGGGAATTTTTTAAACTTTAACCATTGAGGAAGCAGACCCCATGGTCTGGGCCCCCTTGTCCCCCAGGCAGGGCCGCCATCGGGGGGGTACTGGTGTGTGAGGCCGGTGAATTCTGCTTGTAAAGGGGGCCCGGCCGCATTGTGAAAGTGACGCAATTTGCGTAACTTGTGTATAAGGTTACGGCAAAACTTACTCAAAAAACGTAATCTGCCTAGAAACTTACAATGCAATACAATGCAGAGAAGCTTGAGTGGGCAGGCAGGGGGCAAACTCCACTGACCACCAATTAATTAAAAAACTTAAGGTAAATTCCACTGCCCACAATGAACTGCCTGTCGTATTAGCGCATTAACGATATTATTAACGATTTATATAGACTGTTATTATAAAGTAACATCAGTTATTTATATTGGGATCATTTTATTGATTATATGAGCGCTTTCTACATTAACTTGCACAAAAACGTACGTAACTTCCATGTGAAGCAATAACAGCGCAGAGCAGGGGCAAGAAGGAGTGTAGGGTTTAAACTTAGAGCAAACTCCACTGACCCAATATAAGTCAGAACCAGTAGTACAAAAGGAGACAAATGAAAAGTGCTATTATTTGTAATTACATTTACATTAAATAAGACAAATTCAACAAACACAGGAAGCGGACACCTTATATCAAACAATGTTTATTTTATTTTCTGTATACATATGTTAAAAAGAATATATTTATATTTTTGTATTTAGCAGGGTTTAGGTTCATTTTAGGATAGGGTACAAGCATTTTTATTATGCATTTAACTTCTGTGCAACATCATTATTATGATAAAAATAAGAGACAAGAAAGTCGCACAACACGGACAGTGGCATAAAGTCTCGCACATATATATATATAACGTGAGCAATAGCACAAAAGGTGCCACGTGCAAAGAACTAGAACAGTCGTGTAGAACTGTCTACTCTACAGTTCTTGTTGGTGTGCAGCTTACAGTCTGCAATGAGACCTTGTTGGCAAAGGGTGCTGGGAGTGTTGCGCCGAGGGTATAGATGTAGGTGGTACACGAGGGACAGACGAAGCACAGCTCTGCTGTACACAGCTATAGGGCAGTTGCTTGTCTTCATTGGTAACAAAACCATAAACCAGGAAAGTCCAGCTTACATTCTCCAGCAATGAACTACAACTCCCAGCATGCTTTGACAACCACAGGCTGGATAAAGATGCTGGGACTTTAAGGTTACAATAGATAAAAAAGGGGTAATTTTGGCTACCTTACTGTTTACTATAACATAAGTTTATAAGTTGCCCCTTTTGATGGCTAGAGCTCTGAAGGTGACCATGGCTGAATGCACAATTCTTTGAATTTTTAGACAGATCCAATGCAATACTCATGAAATACACACAGATCATGCATAGTTCTACAGAGAACACAGGGAACATATAGCGCCCCCCTGACAAGCCTCACTGACCACGGGCTAGAGACACACTGACAAACATAGGTATTATTCATGCTGAAGGGCATATTCAGGCATACAGTGCCAGTATATTTGCAGCCATGGTAAATATACCTGAAAAGCATGCTAGGTCTGAGATTGTGCCCTGGGATCAGCAATATTTCCCAGCATACAGCTACCACCATGACTGGCTGTGGGAAGTAGGACATATAGGGCAGCTAGAAGGACTTGGGGTGACTGCACCACAGCACCCAGTATCACCCAAACTAACTGGATATGTGGATTTACATCTCAGCTCTAGGCTGCCGATCCTTGAACTACATGATAGCTGTCACAACCCTCCAGGATACGTTATGGCTTCACTAACCATGGACTCTCCATTGTTTCTACTGATTCCCCCTGTCCCTAAGCACCGGCACCGCTCTTCGTTTGTGGTGCCATTATCCCTTTTTTACACTTGGGACCTTAAATACACATGAACAGGGAGATTTAGTCAGAAAGTTAGTGGTGTGGATGAACTGCTTTTTATAAGCACAAATGCCTGTGCCTTTCCCTGAATTGGTGTTTGGGGTGGCGCCTCATTATAAACACTGCAGGAGACGTAATCCTCTTTTGTTTGTTTTTGTTGATTACACACATCCAACTGATCAGCCCTCTGGCAGTAACCCAGTTTGGCTCTATCTGATGGAGTCAAGGGCAGGCTATACATAACTGTGTCATACCTTAACAAGTGTTGAGGGGGCTGAGCCCATGGGGCTTTAGAGTTCAGGTCCTGGTTTGGCCCATAGCAATCGGAAAAGCTACCAGCAGCATTCATGAGGTACCATACTACATATCTAGAACTGTGCATTATTTAGTGCCCAATAAATACATTTTCACCAACATAATTCTATTAATCTAATGAGCCTTCTGGGTACTAAGTGTCCTATTGGCAGGAGAGTGCCCCGAGCCTACTAATAGTGTCACACACAGCATTTTCTCCGCCATAGTAAATACACCAATAGGTAAATCACTGCCCCATCTTATGAATGCACTAACAGACAAGTATCCACATTTTTGCACTAAAATCTACTCCGTATATGCACTCACAGGTGGATGGTGCCAGTCAGTGTAAAGATAGGGTTGAAGGAATCAAATCAGTTTATTTTTCCAGTTGTATTTATGCTTTAGGAGAAAATGCCATGGGTGCCGCTAGCCTAACACACAAAATATATTAGTTTATAAATTGTGATATTTATACCAAGCCAGTTACACAATCAGGTTTAAATCTATCCATGCTTAAATAAGGCCCCATCTCACCAGGCCTGCAAATTGGAGTAGGGAACTCCCCAAATTTGGATGTTAACAAAACTGTTGAATGATCTCTGCCTGACTGTGCACTGGAAATGGAGAAATAGAGCCATTCCTAGAAAGCTCTAAGGGTAAAGACACCTGGACCTACTAGTAGCAGCTACTTGTCATGGCTATATTGATACTGATAATTGTGTTTTAGCAGAGGTAATTCCCAGTATTGTCTATAGCAGGGGATTTTCTGTAGTTTAGAAGCCATGACAAGTAGCTGCTATTTGTAGCGCTGTGTGTCTTCACCCTAAAAGCTCCTACCATAATAAATATGTAACACAAGATAGCCCATCACATCACATGAAGGGAGGAAGGTGCTTTTCTTACATTTATAATAACAGAACGATAACAACAACCTGGAATGCAAAGACTCCTTCTGAGTTCATTAAGGAGGGGGTAATTAATTACTCCCCTCCCCCACAAACAAATGTTGCTAACACCAGGGACTTGCCATTCCTGGGAGATGCTTCATTCAAAAGATGTTGTAATTTTAATAAAAGCCTTGTCACTTGCAGTACCATTTCTTACCAAGAGGGTAAACCTTTTGATGGGTTACAATATAACAGCACCACAGGTTAAGATTTGTGCAAATTCATCCTACCTCTCCTTGAAATGGTAGATCCTTTGTTTTATATATTGGCACAAAAAAAAAAAAAAAAAAAAAAAGAATGTAAGTGCCGGGGGCATTTGCTCTCCACTAAGTAACCATGATCAAAAGGCATGCAATGTTTTGTGGGTCACATCTCCCTAACACAGACACACAGTGCAATTTTTCAAATGATAACTGCCGGGAGCAAGCATTCTAAACACTACAAGAACCTATCAAAATACAGAGAACACACTTGCCCTAAGGGTAAAGTTATCAGTGCTCAGTCTTTTCATTCTCCATTCTCATTCTCAAGGGTAAAGCTTGCCATACAAAGGTTGAAACAGACAAGAATACAAATATAATTCACAAAGGCTGCAAAACCCTTTTTGGTAAGGTCCACATCAAGCTGAGGTTATGATCCTTACCCAAACTGTCTGCACAGGCCTCACTGTTAAGTGTTTGTTGGCCATTGGGTCAAACAATTGCACCTCCACTTGGGTGCAAATTTGCCATTCCCACCAAAAGAATGGATCTGGCCATGTATGCCCAGCTTCCAGGTGACCATACACAAGTCAATACAATCTGCTGACTTTTATTGGCCTGTGTATGGTGCCTACTGATGGACCTGTCTGACAGACATATAGCCAAAAATTAGACAGATATCATTTGGGCAGATTTGAAAATCCTTTTGGAACAGGGTAACATCAGCTTGTTAATGTGGTACTCATCTGACGGAACTTTATTAGACCCACTGTATGATCCACTTTGTGGCCCCAGAGGATTGGCCCTGTACCTGGGTGGCCAAGGCAGGCCCAGATCCACTTCTGACATCACCAAACAAGTGGATCTAGCATTGTATGGCCAGCTTCAGTCACTCATGGGAACAAGTATTCCAATGCCTTAGACTGACTTCCCTGAGAGATCATTCTAAACAAGCTTGTAAGCAGACAATACCATGGGACCCTACAACTTTGCCTAACAGTTTATCAGCCAAATGAAACCCATAGTGCACAGTTATTAGCAAATCCCAGTTCCACAAACACATACATGTAAAGTAACAACACAGCCCAAATAATCTTCTGCTGTAAGACACATTCATGTTCCAGCTGCTAAAGAAACGGCCTCAGAGGTAGAAGATGTCTCATCGCATTGCAGGTATTGACTGTAGTGTCCTAAAGGTTACTCTTTAGCTCCATCAACCATAGGAAAATTCCAGTAGCTTTTGTCTTCTGATTCCAACCATTGACTCATGTCTTATATTTGGGCACAGCTGAGGAAGAATATATACCTTCTTTATATCTTCCCATGCAAAGGGATGGCCAAACTGTGAGAGTTGTTGAGTCAAACAGCCAGAGGGCCCCACATTAGCCATCCCAGGGCTACACTTTGTCTTTGGTAAGGTAGACAATAAAAACCTATCGGCCAAACATACTTTTGGTTCCATGGGAGTTACTGAAACGTAGCCTTCATTCTCCGCAGGGTGTCCTGGATTTTTCGGGAATGCTTATCAGATGGCACATGATGGAAATTGGCATTGTTGTCGGCCGCCAAGATGGAAATGTCAGCGTCACAAAAATGAGCGATTCGCTGTCGGAGATAGAACTGGAGCTCTGGGTCCAGAGTGAAGGAGTATGGGATTTCTTGGAACGCATGGACCTGGCTTACAACTTTTGCAATATTTCTGTGTAACAAAAAGGCAATATAATAATAATACAACATGATATTCAACAATATGCTCATGGGGGGGAGTCTTCAGGAAAAAGGTTTAGGTGCCAAAGCATCCAAATTCCCCCGTTCCCTCTTAAGTACTAAAACCTTGTGTATGCTAATCTGCTTCTTTCTCTAAACTACATTCAATCTTCTATAGTTTGTACCAGTGCAGCATGCCCATACATTACAACTAAATACATACAAAATGTTTTTATATTATGGTGTTACTGGCTTTTAGCTGATAATCGCTTGATTGGCCATTAATGTGTTCGGGCCCCTGCCAGGCTCCATGGACTCCACTTCATACAAAGACCTATGCAATTTATCAGCATTAATGGCTAGGTGCCCTTTATCTACACAGGAAGTCCAACAGCTTCCACAGAAACTATATAAAATAGGGATTATGTATACAGTACGTGACTGCAGAAATGGTCAGCTCTGATCCTTTTTCTACTTGCAAATTTATAGCATACCCTACCCCAATCTGTGGATTCTGGCAAATGCCAGAGGGGCTGCTGTAAGATGCCATAGACATTCACTATTTATTGGGCTGGTGGGGGGCTGTTTGGGCCTCTGTGTACTTGAAATGCCAGTTCAAGCCCTATCTTTAAGTTGCAATGGTTGGTCTTGGGCTTCCTTAGCTCAAAACAAGACTACAGATATTGTTGTATTAGTCATAGTCCCAAGTATATCTAGGGCATCAAATAACTGTTTCTCTCAAAATCCCACCCTTGTTAACCTTCAAGGTGGGCTTGTTAACAAATCTAAGCATTCTCTTCATATCTCACCCCAACCAACCTTCTCACTGGGCACTCCACTGTTTCAGACCCCGAAAGAGAAGCCAGCCCCAGAGTCTGGGAAGTGAAATGGTTATCTATCTATCTATCTATCTATCTATCTATCTATCTATCTATCTATCTATCTATCTATCTATCAGCCTGTACTCAATATTGCTTTAAATAATTTAATATACTCACCTTAATTTATTCCATTTAAAGGCTCCACTTGCCATGGTAAAGCCTCCAGTTTCAAGCTGTTGAACATGCATTGCTAGAAGGCAAGCTGAGGGAATTGTGGGTAATGTTCTGAATCTGTCTCCTTTAGTCAGGCACAGGCTGTCACTCTTTAAAAACACCTGGTGAATAACAGGGTAACAAAATATCTAAAAATCACAATGGAACAGATTCCTACATGCAAACCTACATTGTACTGTTGATACCCAAAAGAGGGATTAAACCCCAAATGGTTTAAAGAATAGAGAAATTATTACAAGAAAACACCCTGCCATAGAAAATACTGAGAATTGCCTCTGCTAAAACACTAACACAGACAATTATCAGTAAATGATCAGCATTGTCTATTTTAGTAGCTACTTGTCACGGCTACAAAAATAGACAATGCTGATCATTTACTGATAATTGTCGCTACGTGTGTTTTAGGAGAGGCAGTTCTCAGTATTGACTATGGCAGGGGGTTTTCTTGTGTAGCTGTTTGTGTAGCTGCTTCTAAGTAGCTCCGTGTGTCTTCACCCTTAGGGCTCTGGCACGTGGGGAGACTAGTCGCCCGCGACTAATCTCCCCGAAATGCCATCCCACTGGCGAGAATGTAAATCTCTGGTTGGATGGCATACGCGGCGACGAGATTTCCCCGAAATTGTGGAAGTTGCCTTGAGAGGCGCCGCGTATGCCATCCCACCGGCGATTTACATTCTCGCCGGTGGGATGGCATTTTGGAGAGATTAGTCGCCCGCGACACGGGAGATTTGTCGCGGGTGACTAATCTCCCCGTGTACCAGAGCCCTTAGGGTACTTTCCTTCCCTAATACTGAAGGACTGGGGGGGCGGCATGTAGGCTTCCTCCCCTTCCACCCTGTACCTTGCATGTCATTCAGAGGCACAGGAGGCTCAGCTCACACTGGGGTGCATTCCACAGGACTAGCTACACCTCCTGATTTTTTTTTCATCTAGTGGTCAGTGCAGAGCCCAGCAGGCAGGGGGGGCCAGGTGCTACCAAATGAGGACTAAGGGATCAAATCAACCCAAAGGCTACAGCTGCATTTGAGTTACAAGTAAATCTTACTTGCATGGGTTAGAGCAGTGATATTGCTCCCCACCCCTCAAAGCAGCTGCTCATGCTTAAATGCCTGGCATGGAGGTAAGTTTTGGAGGCATAAAGGTACACATTTACTCTTAAAAGATCTTCCTGCTGGCTGGAGTTCTACATGGGGGCTACCAGATTCACAACGCTTATTTGCCAACCCCCAGGAACTTTTTACATGCTTATGTGGCTCTTTATGCATCTGGGTTCTGGGTGTGACTCACAGGTGAAAAGTTTTGGGGACCCCTGGGTAAGGGTATGTAGCCAGTCAAAACTGCAGCAACATAGGATAAGGACCACCCAGAACTAGGTCAAATGATTATTTGCATCTTTATAAGCCAATGATATTTTACACAAGCTTTAAAGGCCCGGTCTTATTCTTTCTCTCTATTAAACACATGCATTTAGTTACCTCTACTGCTTTCAGTTCTTCCAGAATATCAGACACCTTGGAGGGCAGACTTTTCCAAGCCTTGACGAAGCAAAAACAAAAAGAAACATTTAATCTCTGTGTCCTTGAATGATATGAAATCCCCAGTGAATAAGGGAAGGAATGTAACTCACAGGGAGCTGCCGTACAATGAGATTTTCCAGGCCTCCCAGGATCTGCATGGCGCTCGCAAAGTCCCTCTGTTCGTAACATAACTTGGCAACAAGAAGGAACTTTGTCAGCACGCCAGCCTGCAACTAAAACAGGTGACAAGATTGTTAGAAAAGCCTTGGAAAGACAATAATAAAGTTGTTTCTTTTCTTATTCTCCTGCCCAGAAATACAAAGTAAAAAAAGCATAAAACTAGCCCACAGAGCGGGCATTCCCAAAGCAATGGGACGGGACAGATCCTTTTGCACATTCATGAGAATGGCAGTGTTACACCAATAATATCATGAAGACCAAGAGCACTCTGAGCAATCGGACATTAAAGGAATACTGTCATGGGAAAACATGTTTCTTTCAAAGGCATCAGTTAATAGAGCTTCTCAAGCAGAATCCTGCATTGATATTAATTTTTCTTTTTTCATTTTGAAATTTTACATGGGGCTATCAATATTCTTAATTTCCCAGGGTGCCACAGCCATGTGACTTGTGCTGTGATAAACTTCAGTCACACTTTACTGCTGCGCTGCATGTTGGAGTGATCTCACCCCCACCTTATTTTTCTTCCCAGCAGCCAGCAGACCAAAAGGAAGATAACAGCTCCCAGTAGTAGTAGTATCAGAATAACACTCAATAGTAAGAAATCCAAGTCCGGCTTGGGACTCCTCCAGTTACATGGGAGTAGGAGAAACAATAGGTTACCTGAAAGCAGTTCTAATGTGTAGCGCTGGCTCCTTCTGAAAGCTCAGATTCAGGCACAATGTTTGTTCAAGAATAACATTATAAATGGTAGAGTGAATTATTTGCTATGTAAACAGTGTAATTTAGAAATAAAAAGTACCATAAAAATCATGGCAATATCCGTTCAAGTTGTGTGGGTGGATATATGTCCCCTTTAAAGCAGCAGCACTTGAGCTACTACAAAGACAAGAAAAGTTGACAGCAAAAAAATACTGTCAGGATCACCTGGTGGAACTGCAGGCGATGAGGCCCAATGTGGTTGGCCATGTTTTTCATTTTGGCAAATAACTTTTGATGCAATAATATCTTAGATTCAGTGGTCACATTTTTCAAGGAGCCACACCATGTACAGTCAAGCACTTCGGTTGGCAGTTGATCAAAGTGATGAAATATCTGCATGTGTGTAGCAAACACTAGTCTCCTTGCTGTACAATGCTAATCTAAGAGTTATGCGCTCATGCAGCCAGTACCAACCTTGGAAGTGTGACATGTGACAATCTCGCCAGATACCCAGGTACTAACATTTTCGGCAAATCGCAGCATCTGTAGCAGATACTTGTCTTGTGTACAGCTTGGCAGGAACAGAGTGCAGGCTTCAGCTGGGGGGCTCTCAACACCGACACTTCTGCAAAACACAAAGATTCTCACTGGCACTGGCAGGATCTCAGTTAAGCCTATGGCACACAGGGCACTCTGACTGCTACTTTGTCTGGCATGAATCAGCAACAGCAGTGACTAGCACTGGCAGGATCTCAGTTAGGCCTATGGCACACAGGGCACTCTGACTGCTACTTTGTCTGGCATGAATCAGCAACAGCAGTGACTAGCACTGGCAGGATCTCAGTTAGGCCTATGGCACACAGGGCACTCTAACTGCTGCTTTGTCTGGCATGAATCAGCAACAGCAGTGACTAGCACTGGCAGGATCTCAGTTAGGCCTATGGCACACAGGGCACTCTAACTGCTGCTTTGTCTGGCATGAAACTGCAACAGCAGTCACTGGCACTGGCAGGATCTCAGTTAGGCCTATGGCACACAGGGCACTCTGACTGCTACTTTGTCTGGCATGAAACTGCAACAGCAGTCACAACGCCCCCTGGTGGCCAAACATCTATCCGATGCTTATTGAAAAAAATGTTCTTTCTTGTAAAACACTCACTTTGGCGCATTTGATGATTTGTCCGTCACCCCCAATGCCCGTGAATTCAAAAAGTGGACTGGGTGGCACTTCTTAAACATTTCCTAATTAAAAAAAAAAAACACACATTACTCCAACACTGTATGACATTATTCCTTAGGTGTGTCTCTGCAAACACTTTATGTTTATTGATATGAGTAGATGATGTATGTACCCCTCTATTGTACAGCACTGCACATTATGTCGCCTCTTTATAACTGCATGTTAACACTCTCGCCCCATTCTTTTTTGAGGTTTCATGTAATTTTGATTAAAACCTGAAAACAGTTACACCAACCTAACATATAATTTGAGTTATAAATATAATAGTTGTCAATACAGAACTCAACAGAGTATACATTATATAACATTTTATATAAAATCTATACATTATATACTGTGCCATTTTTCTTCTGTTGTATATGTGGCCCCTCTGTGAATAGCTGTGGCCCTTGAGAAATAAACAATTTACCTTAACCTTAACCACAGACAGTACCAATATCAGCAGAATGCTAGTGAAGAGCGCCACCTTGTGGTAAAACTGAATTATACCATTATAATAAATATTAAGGTAACAAGAAAACAATTTTGCTTTTTTTTGTATTTTTCTGTCAGTTTAACAGAAAACAAATAAAGGGCAAACAGTTCTTATAAATCGGGTATAGCTTTGCAGATAGAAACATGAATGTTCCGCAAAGACTATAGCAGCAAATAAAACCAGCAGTATTGGAAGGGAGTAGAAATGATCACATAATGGCTAGGAAATAAGCCTCTCCAAACAAACAGAATAGCTTTCACTGCATGTCACCTCGTGACATAGATGAATAGATACATATGTTTATTTTTTTTAAAGGGCCCCTACCACAGACAATTTTGTTTCCCCCTGTTCCAGATGGGGGCACTCATGTACATCTCCCTCACTCAATATGCTCACGTCATGAGTGAATCAGGATACCCACAGCATAGTGGCTCAGTGAATAGCACTTCTGCTTTACAGCACTGTGGTCTCTAAATTCAATCCCAGCCAGGGCACTATCTGCAAGGAGTTTGTATGTTTTATCCCCTTGTCTATTTGGGTTTCCTCCGTGTACTCTGGTTTCCTCCCACACTCCAAAAACATACAGGCAGGTTAATTGGCTTCTGACTAAATTGACCATAGTGTTTGTAAATGCGATAGGGACCATAGACTGTAAGCTCCTCTGGGACAGCGACTGATGTGAATGATGAATAATCTCTGTTAAGTTCTGTAGAAATGTGTCAGCACTATTATATATTATAATATAATATCTATTATTATTTAATAGTGCTAATTAATATATATTAATTATATATATTATTTATAACAGGAAATAAATAAGTAAAAAATAATCCTAAAACAAGATTTCTTTTAATTGGTATATAAAATAGCATGTATTAATAGGCCTGGAAACTGCCATACTAACACTGTATAGACAAAATAGCTCCCCCAGCAGTCATATCAAGCAAACAGTGAAACTTTTCACTTAATCTAATAACCTTTAAATTTAGCATGTGTTAGATAGAGGCCAGAATAATGTCAAAGACAATGCAATATGCCCATGTTATACTCTACTATGTACAGACTAGGTTATACTCTAAGTGCCTCACATAAAATATAACCCCGAGACATGAAAATGTTTCCAAGCGCTTCTATCAGTTTTCAGTTGTAAAAATAAACTGGATTTCCCTTTCTATGCATGTGTTATTAGCATTATACACATGTGTACCTCCTGGAGCAAGGTTAGCTGGGTAGCAATCTGCTGAACAGTGCACTCGTATACAGAGAATATTCCGCTCTCATCTGCTTTGATGTAGGACATGGATAATTCTTCGCTAAAGCCAGGATAACACGGCCGGGGCAGAGCTGATGCAACCAAGTAATGAGCCTTGTGAGTCTCAGCAGTTCCGTTTCCCTTGGACAGTTTCCAGTTAAAACTCTGCAAAGCACACAACAAACGTACAGTAATTGGTTCCAGCTTAGAGCATTGGATCTTTACTCTGAAACAGAGCTGTTAATTACTGGCAGAGATGGATGCATACTAAATCACATGAGCATGGTCTGTCCCACAAAGGCCCAGACTGGCAATCTGTTGGTTCTGACAAATGCTGTAAGATGCCATAGACTTTCACTATTTATTGGGCTGGTGGGGGGCTGTTTGTGCCTCTGTGTGCTTGATATGCCAGGGGATATTTTGAATCCCAGTCCAGACCTGGACTGAATATCATTAATAACTGTAGAACACTATTAGCCAGAGCTCTGGGTGTGGCAGTTGTTGAAAAGAGAGCTGCAGGCAGGAACACAGATATACAGCAAGGAAAGGTTGTGGGAGCACCCCAAGGCTAACTGAAGTAAACTACAATGAAAAGTGCAACTGATCTGGCCACCACTGGACTTATAAGAGTGCTCTGAGTGCTATTCTGCCATTCAGTGGAAAACAGTCGTAAACAGAATGCCCCTGTCTATCTGTCATGGTTCTTAACACTGTTGATTGTAAAGTGCCCCTTCTGATGACAATGGAGAACTTGAATATTTTGGAGCTAAAGTCCCCCAGTCACTATAAATGTCTCTCAGTACAGACAAACCATAATACAGAGCGGAGCAGAGGGGGTTTCTCGACCTGTGTGCTTTTATGTAGGCTGAGAAAATAATCTGTGTGATGGCTATAAGCTGGGAAGCCGTATGAGAGCATATATGTACTTACTATGAATTACTAGAATGGAGGAAAGGCAATGTGCATTGTGTGGCTAGATCCATCACATTTCCATTTTCCTTTACTTCTATTTAATAATTCTGATATGACAATAAGAGCTGATTCACTGACCTTCCTGGAGACATTATCCACAGATAACTTAGTGCACAGAGAATGCAGCGATTTGGTATCGTCCTTATCTCCAGAAGTAAATGTCAAAGAGGAAATGGTGTACTTCTTATTGGCAACTTCTTGCAGCAGTGATATTAAGTACTCACTCCAGTCGTCCTTCTGGAAAACCTAGAAATAAATATATCCTTAAACATTAGGAAACTGGATATGGCAACCCTGGATTCAGTATGTAGCCCCGTCTGGTATGGGCCAAACCCTCCTCTCTTAGTTTGCTAGAATTGCTTTATAATGAAATATGAAATTAATAAACCTGGCTTGAAAGCGACTCAATAGATATTTTATGTGAGTGTACCGCTATAGAGTCAGAATCTATTGGGATATTAGGAGAGGACCCTGGAGATGGTATAGGAAGCAACATTAGTTACAAATGTTTTTTCTTATATGTAGCAATCTAGTCTAGTAGGCAAACATTTATCCTCTACAGCAGAGTGCTGCAGCGAATCAGGTACCCACGGAATACCCGCAACTTCGTAGAGTTTCAGGAGGAAAATCCCAGACGTCGTAACTGTGTGGGTGGTCTGTGGGTACACAGAGGAGGTAATTTGGGAGGTTGCAGGCAACTTTAAAAAAAAAAAAAAAAGACCTGAACTTCGCAGTGATGTTGCTGATTTATGAACTCACTTCTGGTTCCCAAGTCAGTCCCGCCACAAAATACTGACATCACATCCGGTTTGTAGAGATGTTTAGCGGGGTGCGGGTTTGGAAAAGCAACTTTTTCTGCTGGTTTTGGGTATGGAAAGACATTATAGCCAATGTGGGAGCAAAGATCACAGATATGGGGGTCCGGGTTGAGCATGGGTATTAAAAAAAAAAAGACCCATGCAGGACTCTACTCTACGATATGCAATATGCAAGCTCTGGTGCTGTGAAAATGTTAGATCCTGGGTTCTGTAACCTACCTTTTTCCTTACTCACTGCTCCAGCATTTACATAATGATAGGAAAAGTTGTCCAAGTCTCTTACCTAATATCAACCAATCAATGATACCAATATGTTTGAGTAAATTGTATTGAAAATGTCAATATGAAAATTATGGTTTAAACCATTCCAAAAGGAATACTTTCTATGAACGGATAGTGGTTAGTACTGCTCTGCTACCTTACAAGCATTAGGGTGATGGCCCACTGGGGGATTAGTTGCCTGTGGTTAAATCTTGGATACCACAGCCGATTAATATCCCAGAAAAGCCTGCCCTAGTTACAACATATTTGCTTGTTTTCCCATTTATTGGCTCCTTATGTGTGTGTAAATACACTAGTGACCTTAGACTGCGAGCTCCACTGGGTCAGGGATTGGTGTCAATAAAGCATCTATAATCTGAGTGCGCGTGTGACCCCATACCTGGGCATTACTGAATTCTTCCAGTCTGTCCAGTACATCTGGATTCATGGAGAAATCGACCACACCACAGCTTTCTATCCAAGTCTGCAGCAGGATCAGTGAGCACTGGAAGATTTTCTTATCCACAGATGGGAAAGCAGTGGCTTCTCGGCTGCATCAATAATAAACACATGTTATTGCAGGGAAAATAAACCTGCAGAAAACATCTGATCTGCTGAATGATTACAGATTATTTATAGATTTGTGTTTTGAAATCCTTTCATAGGATAAAAGGGAACAAGATCATTCAATGTAACAGAGAAGAACTGGGTTGCTGTGACTATGGCTTGGATAAGCAATAGATTCTTTTGAAAAGACATCTTCCCATTGCTGAAACAGAGAAAAAGCTAAAGAATGTGGGACATCTATAACTGGTCTCACAAGTACTGACCTGGGCAAAGACCAAGTGCAATTTTCATCAAATGATCGCTACTGTTTTGGTAGCTTCTGTGACAATACTTTTAAAAAAAGGCAGAGTAATACACAGAATAATGTGTAACATTTTATATGGGGTAATGCTAGCCTTAGTGCAATTCATTCCATAACCAGAACACAATAAACCAAGTGCTGCAACCTCAGATACAGCATCTTTTATCTATGGATTCTATATAATGGGTATATCTGCACTTTGGAGTACCATGCCTTAATATAATCTGCATAATGCATAAACCCCCAGTGGTGAAAAAGTCATATTATTACAGAGGAACAGTAAATCAGGCAAGAGAGAAATTAATTAAAAGTGACAGAAAGGTAAAATCCCTGGGGGTGATTCTAGTGGCCTAACTGCTAATTGCCTCAGAGGGATGGCACCTCTTTTCTTTATAAAGCCAGGGGTACTGTTTATGGAGTCTAATCACCCTCCCAGCTGTCCTCTGCCAATTCTAGTAGGTCACATGTGCAGTAGAGAATCCTCAGAATAGTTCTGTACTGACATTGTACTTGTCCAAGCCAGATGGGGGACAAGTGAAAGACTGGGGAAAAAATGGTCAGTTTGGGCTGGTGCATTTATTGAAGAGGAGGCGTGACCAGTCCAGGGTAGTGGGTAGAAATACAAGAAGGTGTCGAACAACCCGCAACCTAAATAATATTCCTTTTCTTTAACTTTAAATATTAATGGTATAAGGCTGAGTTTGCTCATATTTAAAAACCACAACTTTAGAGGTCATTTATGACTGCAAGCACAACTGCAGTCCTGCAACTCCCACTGCAGTCAGTTGCACCATTATGCACTTTTGCTGCATTTTTATGCACAAAATGGTTTTGCATTTGTGCTTCCATATAGTTGCACTTCAACCCTGCTTAGTCCTTCCTGCCTCTCGTTGCAAATAAAGTGCAGTTACTCCTATTGATGAAAAAGAACCCTGAATCTGCCACCTCCAGACTAGATAGTAGCTCCAAGGTTCTCCAACTTCCCTGCATAAATGAGTGCAGCACATCTGAGCCTGAGGAGTAGGGCGCACACATCAGACAGAAATGGTGATGGAACCAGACAGGTTCGGACTGAGATTCAAAACAGGCCCTGGCATTTCGAGTACACAGAGGCCAAAACAGCCCCCACCCGCCCAATAAAAAGTGACTGTTTATGGCATCTTACAGCAGCCCCTCTGGCATTTGCCAGAATCCACAGATTGCCAGTCTGGGCCTGAACCGGACTTTGATGCAACTGTGTCGGTTTAGCAATTGCCTTAATTTGCTCACTGCACTTGCGGGCGTAAATGACCCCTTTTTTATTTTTTCCAGGAATGTATGCAATGCCATGTACGCAATGACAGGGAAATTGTGAAATCTCTTATAGAAGCAATCCTTATATTTAGGATTTGTAAATGGGGTAACTTCCTTACGAAGTTAGTTAATAGAGAAAGCCATTCATGAACCATTAGGGTGATGGGGTTCATAGGGAGATTAGTCACCCGCTGTTAATCTTGGATATCGCAGGCGATTAATCTTCCCGAAATGCCTTTCCACCAGCAATAAAGTGAATCGCCAGTGGAAAGGCATATGTGTCACTTTTCCAAAGTCGTACAAAGTTTTCCAAAGTTCACACAAAGGAGAGACGTGTATGTCTTTCCCCCAGAGGTTCAATTTACTGCCGGAAGGCATTTCATGAATATTAGTTGTGAGCAACTAATCTTCATGTGGGCCATCACCCTTAACAACCATAAGGTTTCTGTTTTCTGAGTGCCAGATATAGTTTAGATAACAGTTGGCGACACATACACCTATATGGAGAGTACAGACGGGAAGGAGCACAGATTAGAAGCAATACCCCATGCAGTGAATGAGTGGAATTACCTTGCCGCTGTGCAGTTTATCCTGTCAATAAGAAACTGGAGGAGATCCTCCTGGGTGCAGAAGTAACGGAAAGTGTAAAAAAATTGCTGCACGTATCCATCCAAAAAGGCATTTCTGTGTAA
Source organism: Xenopus tropicalis (assembly GCF_000004195.4). Classification (NCBI taxonomy): domain Eukaryota; kingdom Metazoa; phylum Chordata; class Amphibia; order Anura; family Pipidae; genus Xenopus; species Xenopus tropicalis. The sequence goes on from NC_030683.2 coordinate 26,934,468, forward strand.
AGCCAAAAAATATATCATATAATAAAACCGTGAAATTGCTTTTAGAAAAGGCTTGCAAGGGAATCATTAACAGAATCTAAGGTTTTCCCCAATAAGGGCGAAGACACACGGAGCTACTTAGTAGCAGCTCTTGTCACGGCTACTAAACACCAGAAAATACCCTGCCATAGACAATACTGAGAATTGCCTCTGCTAAAATGCATATAGAGACTGTTAATCAGTAAATGATCAGCATTTTTTTTTAGTAGCCACAACAAGAAGCTGCTACTAGTAGCTCTGTGTGTCTTCACCCAAAAGGAGAACTTTGTAGCTGCCTAGATTTGTCTTTGCACACAAGTTTCAGTACTTTCTGATAAGGACTGATTTTAATCGCAGAATTGGTACCATAAACAAACCTTAGGAGTAATCAGACAACAAACACATTTGCACATGCATTTACACATATACTCACTTGCATGAATGTTGCTGAATAATGTTTTTTAATAGGAATAGGTTCTTTCTAAAATTCTGGAAGCAAGATGATCACTTATCCAATTACAATACAGTAATCATTACCTGGAATAAAGATGCGCCATTAAACCCAGAGGTGTCCCTGCTTGAAGGACTTTGGATGTATGGTCACGATGCTGCCCTTTCTCATTATAGATGAGCAGAAATGATGTGTCGGCTTCTGAGTCCATTTCAGTCATTGCAGTAAGATTTGCTACATATGGAAGCCTGTGTGGCTCAATAGCCCATTGCTCTGCATAAGATACCTTCACATGGATATAAAATCACATTCAGAATTCTTCTGGCATGTGCCCCAATATCAAACTCTTTATTAGCTATGCAAGTATGAACAGAGACACCTTCATGCTCTTTAAAGGACAATTAAGCCTTTTATTTTGAAATACCATAAACAGCACCCAGGATAACATATCTTTCTCCCTGCATGCATTTATTTTATTTCTTTATTAAAAACAGCTGAACTGTATGTCTTTTGCTGACTTTCTTGTCTCAGAAAACAAAAGGGGGTGGAGCTTCACACTACAGAAGGAAGTCAATGAAAGCGCTGTAGTTAACTGGCAGTAATAAAGAAACAAAATAAACCTGGATGCAGGAAGAAAGGTGTGTTGTTTTGGGGACTGTACAGAGTAATTTTAGAAATTTAAAAAAAGGTTTACTTATTCTTTAAATTAGAATAACTTGCAACTCTGAGGGAGTATTATTTACATAGGTGATGGCAGAAACAATAACCAGACTTACCTGGAGTAACTTTTTAGACAATTCAAGGAACTGCACCTTTGATTTCATCTCTTCCAAATGTCCTTTAAGCTTGGGTAAGAGCTCCTTTACATCCGAACCTGCAGGTACAAGGTAGGAGTAAATATATACAGTGTATCACAGAAAATGCAACCCAGTGAAATGTGCGTTTGGCAAGACCTCCAATGTTCCACGTGCACCCAACTGACACCAAAACACTGCCATCTATATGGTTAAGCCCTGTATATCCTATTTCTATTAAGGGGGTGGGGGATTTTCACAAAACAAGCAATGATTGCTTCAGTTCTGGTAACGTACAATAGCAACCAATTAACAGGAAGCATTTACCTGCCTGCTATTGAAAGAAAACATTGGATTGGTTGCTAGACATGGAGGACACATTGAACCTATTACTACGCAACAAACAGAAAATAGAGACCTGCGTGTCTCTAGCTGTGTGTCTCTAACTTTCACCCAAACTGGACCTGTGTTTTGACCTAGGACAAGGAAACGACCTTATCCAAGTGGCAGATAAGGAAAACAACAAAGATGAATTCAGAATTTGTTTTTTTAATTTTTTTTATGACCCAAACCCTGACACGACTGCTTATCCTTACAGGTCAACCTCCTTGGGGTGATTTCCTATGAAAAATCCAGGTATATAAATCTGAGGGAGACTGCAGGAAACACAGGTGATTTGACATCTCAGCCTGTGTATTTCCTAAAATTCAGCTACACACTTCTGGCTTATTCCAGGAGAATGCCATCTACAGGCACTTGCCCCAATGCAGGACTCAAACAGGAAGTGTAGTCTCAGTGCTGGCATAGGACCCAAGCACAACATGAGTTGCATTCCAAACAGCAATGGCATCTGTTACCTAAAGTTCCCATTACCTTTGCTCCTTTTTCCTTTCAGCAGAGAATTCTGGTAAAGCTTGATCGTTTTTCTGTAATTTTTTGTTTCAATCATAAGCTGCTGTTCAAGTTCCTAAAAGCAGAAACCAAAGATATTTTTACAACCAACTTCTCTGATCATCCCGGTCCCATCAGATTCCTTGCCAAGGCTTGGCCTTTCTTATATATATGTAAGATCAGTAATTTAATATGGCAGCCCCCCTAGGATGACATAACAATGACTTTGTTACTGAGACACACTCTAGTCTCAGGGCTCTACAAGAGACATATAGCATAATTAAAAATCCCTTTAATCTTGCATGGACCACCCTATAGATCCTCTCTGGTCTGTGTTTCAAATGATGGGTGGGCGTATTCTAACAGCCCCTGCCAGAGGCACAGTAGGAGAGGGGCAACCAATCACCACCCTGCAATCACGTGAGCAAAGACAGGCTTTTGTTATCAGGTCAGCCTAGATGCTGAATGGTTCCTATCCTACATTACATAGAGCTGAGTGACGCAAGTCCCCCTGTGTATCCTGGTAAAAGTAGCCAGCAGGAAGTGAAACAGATGGGCGGGACTATATCCATCTATATTTTGTGGAGTACAATGCACTGGCACATTCTTGGTTTTCACACAATATATATTTCATTCTGTAGATGCCAATGTCTCTTTTAACGTAGAAATTTGTCTATTTATAAATGGTCAGTAGAGGAATGTGCTAGGCTTTTACTGCTAAGGTCATGTTTTCCTCAAGAAAAAAGGATATCTAGACTACGTTAAACACTAACCAGTCTTTTGGCTTCAATAGTTTTGGAAAATCCATCTTTTAGCCTTCCAAGTGTATTAACATATTGCTGAACCTCCGGATTAAACAGCTGGGCTCCATAAAAAGCACTACACCAGCCACTGCTGCATTTGTACAGCTCAGCTGGGGAGATGGACATAGTAATATTGTTCTCTCGATGGTTTGGCAGAGAGTCTTCGGGGTTTTCTTCACTTTCTTCTTGATAATCGGGACGGACACAGTAACTACTGGTGTCAGAGAATTCCGTAAGCAAGCAGTTTTCTTCAATACTGGAAGGAGCGCTAGACATATGTGACTGGGGATTCTTGTCAGGGGACTCCGGTGTATCAGCCATGTCAGGCTCATCAAGAGAAGAGTCTTTTTCAGAGCTGGTTATCACCAGTGTCTCAGTACCTGAAAAGGGAAAAAGGAAAGTTGTGAGGGAATTTTACTTTCTTCATCAGTAGTTGTATAATGGAACGGATATTTTTATTAACTCATAGCAGACATTAATTGGCAGAAAGGAAAATCGCACAGTTAGGGAATTTATAATATCATGGAATAATTTGGTATGGGGTGTTTCAGGGCATCTCACTAATAAGGTATTAATATATGTATAATTATCCATCATTTTAATGTACATGAAGCTCTAAATACCTAGTTAAATCATTAATGGAAGTGTAGGTGATAGGACCAATTAATCTGGCAGGATAAGGAGTTCTGAAACTTAAAGTTTTGCACTATATTAATAAGTGAGGGGTTCTGGAGCCCACACAGCAGAGCATTATCCTTGTACCATAAGGTGTTTTGGCAAACAAGGATGTGTATTATGCTTGTGGGAAAAGGTGTTTTAGGACACATTAGTTGACAGAACATAGCATGGGCTGAGGCTGCACTCAGATACCCAGATATGCTGAGAAGTGGTGAGATTTTTCTGCAGACCCATAGCAGAGTGAGTAGCCCTAAGCTGCCAGCTCCTTAGTGCATTGGCTATTATTCCACATGAGGAACCTGTAATTTCTCCTCACCACAGATGTTATTTATGTACTGTTATTTAAACCGACAAATGCCCAGTGAATGAAAAGAAGGCTTTTTTGTTTAAAGGATACTGTCATGGGAAAACATGTTTTTTTCAAAACACATCAGTTAATAGAGTTTCTCCAGCACAATCCTGCATTGAAATCAGTTTTTCAAAAACACAAACAGATTTTTCTTTATATTTATTTTTTTTAAATTTCACACTGGGCTAGCCATATTCTTTATTTCCCAGGGTGCCACAGCCACGTAACCTGTGCTCTGATAAACTTCAGTCACAGTTTACTGCTGAGCTGCAAGTTGGAGTGATATCTCCCCCCTCCCAGCAGCCAATTAGCAGAAAAATGGGAAGGGAGAAAGATCGCAGCTCCCAGTAGGTATCAAAATAGCACTCAATTGTATGAAATCCAAGTCTGACTTGGGACTCCTCCAGTTACATGGGAGTAGGAGAAACAATAGGTTACCTGAAAGCAGTTCTAATGTGTAGTGCTGGCTCCTTCTGAAAGCTCAGACTCAGGCACAATGCACTGAGATGGCACCTACACACCAATATTACAGCTAAAAAAATATATTTGTTGGTTCAAGAATAAATTTTAAATGGTAGAGTGAATTATTTGCTATGTAAACAGTGTAATTGAGAAATAAACAGTACTCCAAGAAAATCATGGCAGTATCCCTTTAAGTTTGGCTTTTCACTGTTACAGTGCTACCTAAGTGCTGCAAGGATTGCTTGCTCATAAGTACCTGGGGCCAGTGAGGGTGTCACTAGGAGGGTTTGGAGCATCAGCCTGGCCAGATGGAGAGAATGTTGGGTTGGTTATGTTAAACTTATGGTGCTTTAATAATATCTACAGTGTAACTGGTTACACAGGGAGTCAGAAAATCACTAACTGTATCTGTTTCCTGGGTATTAAGGTAGCCTGGCTTAGTCTAATCTATTGTTACATTTGCAGTATTTAAACAGTAAGACAAATGTCACACACAACATTTTTTTCCAGCGGTGTAGTAACTGCTGGTTTGGCCTTCCCAGTTATGTGTAAAGTTACAGGAAAACAATCCGGCAACCCACCTGCCAATGGTCACTCAGGGGTAGATTTACTTGAATGAGGGACCCCTGCCATCACAAATAATGGCAGAAGAGGCAGTTCCAATTAAAGAAACAGGGAACAGCACCAGCTGTCTCTGGAAGAGAGACTGTACTGCTACTACACTTCCCCACAGATCCCCAACCAGTCTGATTTACTAGCCCTATTTTGGCCTGGGTCACTCTCATATTGCTATTAGTGGATAACTCAAGTACTAAGATAAGAACTTTAAGGGCATTTCAGACTCTCAGTAAAAACGGTCATCCAAAATTACCTCTATCTGTGACTGTTAGCCTGGTAGTATTGGGTGACATTTCCCGTTCAGTACCCACAAGCCCTTGTGATGCGTTTAATACTGTTTCTTGGTCGTTTGTAGCACCCGATTGCTCATTCCTTGACACCGCTGCCGGCTTTCTGTGTTTCCGTGATTTCCTTTGACTCTTCTTTAATAAGCGTTCAGGATTACACTGATCAAAGGATTCAATCTCCTTTCTTCTGGTAAACAACAAAATGACATTAATTGCAGTCTCCTGCCAATCAGAACAATAGGGGGTTTAACCTGGTTTAAAAATAAGACAACATTATTTATACTTACTTAGCTACTGGATATACAGTGGAGGAAATAATTATTTGACCCCTCACTGATTTTGTAAGTTTGTCCAATGACAAAGAAATGAAAAGTCTCAGAACAGTATCATTTCAATGGTAGGTTTATTTTAACAGTGGCAGATAGCACATCAAAAGGAAAATCGAAAAAATAACTTTAAATAAAAGATAGCAACTGATTTGCATTTCATTGAGTGAAATAAGTTTTTGAACCCTCTAACAAAAAAAGACTTAATACTTAGTGGAAAAACCCTTGTTTGCAAGCACAGAGGTCAAACGTTTCTTGTAATTGATGACCAAGTTTGCGCACATTTTAGGAGGAATGTTGGTCCACTCCTCTTTGCAGATCATCTCTAAATCCCTAAGGTTTCGAGGCTGTCTCTGTGCAACTCTGAGCTTGAGCTCCTTCCATAGGTTTTCTATTGGATTAAGGTCCGGAGACTGACTAGGCCACTCCATGACCTTAATGTGCTTCTTCTTGAGCCACTCCTTTGTTGCCTTTGCTGTATGTTTTGGGTCATTGTCGTGCTGGAACACCCATCCACGACCCATTTTCAGTTTCCTGGCAGAGGGAAGGAGGTTGTCGTTCAGGATTTCACGATACATGGCTCCGTCCATTTTCCCGTTAATGCGAATAAGTTGTCCTGTGCCCTTAGCAGAAAAACACCCCCAAAGCAAAATGTTTCCACCCCCATGCTTGACGGTGGGGACGGTGTTTTGGGGGTCATAGGCAGCATTTTTCTTCCTCCAAACACAGCGAGTTGAGTTAATGCCAAAGAGATCTATTTTGGTCTCATCAGACCACAGCACCTTCTCCCAGTCACTCACAGAATCATTCAGGTGTTCATTGGCAAACTTCAGACGGGCCTGCACATGTGCCTTCTTGAGCAGGGGGACCTTGCGAGCCCTGCAGTATTTTAATCCATTGCGGTGTAATGTGTTTCCAATGGTTTTCTTGGTGACTGTGGTCCCTGCTAATTTGAGGTCATTAACTAACTCCTCCCGTGTAGTTCTAGGATGCTTTTTCACCTTTCTCAGAATCATTGACACCCCACGAGGTGAGATCTTGCGTGGAGCCCCAGAGCGAGGTCGATTGATGGTCATTTTGTGCTCCTTCCATTTTCGAACAATCGCACCAACAGTTGTCGCCTTCTCTCCCAGCTTCTTGCTAATGGTTTTGTAGCCCATTCCAGCCTTGTGCAGGTCTACAATTTTGTCTCTGACATCCTTGGACAGCTCTTTGGTCTTTCCCATGTTGGAGAGTTTGGAGTCTGCTTGATTGATTGATTCTGTGGACAGGTGTCTTTTATACAGGTGACTAGTTAAGACAGGTGTCCTTAATGAGGTTGACTAATTGAGTAGAAGTGTCTAACCACTCTGTGGGAGCCAGAACTCTTAATGGTTGGTAGGGGTTCAAAAACTTATTTCACTCAATGAAATGCAAATCAGTTGCTATCTTTTATTTAAAGTTATTTTTTCGATTTTCCTTTTGATGTGCTATCTGCCACTGTTAAAATAAACCTACCATTGAAATGATACTGTTCTGAGACTTTTCATTTCTTTGTCATTGGACAAACTTACAAAATCAGTGAGGGGTCAAATAATTATTTCCTCCACTGTATAACATTGCTGCCAGCAATATTAGTAGTGCATAAAATAATTAGAGTATGTTTTCTAGGAGTTTTTTTACCTGCTTCTACACTGGTGTAGTTAGGCACATTTGTTAAAGAGGCCCAGTCAGCAATAGCTGTGAGGTTTGTGCATCTCTGCTAGCCACAGGGGCTGGTGACTGGGGCTGAACCAAGTTTTTTTTTTAAAGGTGCCAATCATATTAGGGCTCAATTATATTATTATCAATTATATTATTAATTACACCGTAAACCACATACATTAAAGGTACTTGCGTCAAAATGCGTTCCTTGCACTACCGTATAGTTTCCTGTCTCCCATTTAGAACTGAGCGCAGCTGCACCTAGAGATACAGGGGAACCTGGAGCTATCACCACCTCTTGACCAGGTGGTAGGTCCAGGGTTCCACTGCATCAATTGGTGCAGCACAGTTGTGCCAAAAGAATAGGGTGCACATGTAACGTGAATGCAGAGCATGAATATGAACATTTTTGTACTGCATATATCCCCTCCATCATCACATCCACATCACGGCGGTCATTTTCCCCACATTTTCAGTGACATTTACATCTGCAAACAGCACATGTCTGCTGTAAAGTTCATGCAATGAAGAATGCAGGCTTACACAGGCAGAACTTACTTTAATAAAAACTCTTGGATTCAGCACTGTAACTGTTATGCTGAGCTCAGAAGAGGAGGTTAGGAGAAAAAACATGTGACTGGAAGGTGTATTTGGCAACCTGAGTTGACAAGAACTGAGCATGCTCAGTAGCCAACAGCCAAAGTCAATTCCTAAGGTAGGGGGCCAAGTAGATTAGGGGAGAAGGAATTCCAAGTGAATAAGGGGTGCTGCGGCCTTACTATTAACAAGTGAACAACAGGAGCATCAGGTATTAAAATATTTCAAAAAGGCTGTTTACTGATTACATTTTTGTGGGGGGGGGGGGGTTTACATGTACTTTAATCTTGCACATGCAATGATGCTAGAATTGTGGGGAAAAGCGCTGCATTGTGGGAAAAAAAAACATGGGCATAATGCCATAGTGACAATGCTCCAATGCATGATACAAGCCACAAGGCCCTAAACAAAACACACAAGAGAGAAAGCTAAAAGAGTTAATGTGTAGTAGCATGGGTACAATAAAGGCTTATGTTACCTGTTATATGGAGGCGATTTCCCACTGACCACCTTGTAAAGTTTTTCGAGCAGCTGGTCATCCCAGTAAAGGTCACAAAATTTCTCACGAATGGCCCCACAGAACGTGACATACTGGAGGCCTTGGAGGGCAAAAATATACTCTCCTGCATGATATAAAACACAGTGCCTGCTTTATCAACACCCCCAAACTTTAAAACAGCATTCTGGCTAAATCAGAAGACACTTGCATGTTATATAAGCAATATATTGTTGAAAAGCTACCATTAAATGGGATAGGATCACAAACACAGATGGTATAAACATTTACAGTACTCCATGAACAATATAAAGGCAAGTTACAAGTATTAAGCAAGTTACATGTATTAATTCAATTTTAGGGTGATCCCTCAGAGAGCTCAACTACAAGGCATCACCTACAGTAGCCACTGAACTGTATGGCTTTCCCTTCATAAGCATAGGGATGAATCCTTTCTGCTAGAAAAGAACCAAGAGCGTTATGAGAAAAAACCATTGTTTATCATGTAAAAAGTCATATATGTGGAACTGAATTTTTCACTGAATTGAATCTGGCCCATTGTCTTAATTAATAATTAATGGGACAGCAAAAATAATAAAGGGCTAATATGAATTTAATTGAAATTCAACACGGCCTAAATATCCCCAAAAGAGTTAAGGATTCAGTGGATAACGAAAAGTTTAAACGATTTCTCTTCAAACTAAATTTCATGCACAGAATGTTAAGCAGGGAAACAGATTCTCACTAAAACTGACAGGGCCATAAAATATGATTGGTATTCCCTTGGCAAAGGCAGCGTTCATTGTTTTATGTCGTATACACATAACACGGCTAACTAAACAAGCACTGCAATAAACAGAGCAATTTTTATACTGGGAAGCAATGATATTACTGCTGCAAAAGCATCAATCAATACAATGCATTTACATTAAATATCCTCTACTGTGTTAATGGTGTTTTATGGTTGGGAGATATATAGTATATAATGTACCCCCCCCACTGTAAAATATAAGAATATTAACAGTCACCAAGGAGTTCAATGACCCTATAAAGGCATGAGACCGAAGCCTGAGTGCTTTTATACAGATCATGGAACTCTGAGGTGACTTTTTTTATATCCTCATAAGTTTCAGTCATGTGACGAAAATTACGATCACTAAGCACCAATAATAACTGATGACATGACTAATTTACAGGATATTCATGTGTAGTCATGTACAGTAATAAATCTATGAGACCAATTTATCAAATAATACTGGGGAATCCTGATGGCTTTGAGCAGTCAAACACCTTTTGTTTAATGGAGAGATAATAAACTAATGCTTGATAAAATATATCTTGGACAATAAACCTTGAATATGGCTACACCCACAAAGGGCTGATTCTCAGCACCCTAAACTCTAAACAAGCTTTCTATCTGCTTGTACCTGGAGCCACTATCGTACATGAAGCCGGTGCAGGTAGACAAAGCGGATTTTGTCGCTCAAATGCAAACTTGCACATTTCGTGCCAAAGCCCACTCCGTGTGCCTGCACCTGGGCTGATGCAGTGGCTCTGGGTGCAGGAACATTCAGGAGCTGATTGGAGCGTAGGGGCTGATTCTCAGCCTGCGTTTATCCACAGTTCCAGATTTACTCATAGTCCTGTACCAAGATAATCCAAGAGTTATGTTTTTTTTATCTAATCAAATCTGGCCCATTATGTGATGAACATAAAGTACAAGAAATTCTTGTTGTACGACTTCCCTATCCATTATAAAGGAGTCTGACCCAGTGATCCATGTCTTGCTGTGGAAGATGAAAAGGCACTCTTCAAAGCTTTCAGCTTTGAAAGCAATACCATCCTCCAGGAGTATGGTGGTAAGTTGTGCATGACTGGTGAGTCTACCATGGGGATGGTTTTTCCTATTTATCTCTGTAAATTTGTTTATCAGTTCTCTTATCTTTGATCAGTCTGCCATCCACAGTCTTCCATTTTACACTGCTTCGTGTTCAGGAAAAAATTCTTATTCCTTTTGAGAGGCAGTGAAAAGCTTATCTAAGGTCTTAAGGTCCCCATACACGGGGACCGATTCGGCAGCTAATAGGCCCGTGTATGGGCACTCCTGACGGGCCTGCCCTGAAATCAGCCAGATCTTGATTGGGCAGGTTAGAAAATCTAGTCGAATTGGGGACCGCATCGGCTTGTTGATGCGGTCCCCGGACCGACTTTGCCTATGCCCGTCATTATAATTCGATCGTTTGGCCCCAGGGCCCCCGTTATCGCCCACCCGTAGGTGGGGGATATCGGGAGAAGATCTGCTCGCTTGGCGACATCAACAAGCGAGCGGATCTGCCCGTGTATGGGGACATTTAGTTGCTCTTCATTCCGCTTGGATGTCCAGTGTGTGAAACATTTCGGGTAGGAGTGAGTGGACAGCCTCTGATTGAGATTTATATGACACTTCCAGAACAGGATTAGCAGGTTTGGAATCCTCCCAATCACCCTCCTTATCTTGAATGGCTCCTACTTCCGCCATTCTCAAAGGATGCAAAAAAACTGATGGAGGTGCGGTTAATACAGGGAAGGGGAGAGTTCCTGGAGGACAACCTACTTTTTAGTTCCATTCTGCCTACTAGTCGGAAAGGTGTGTATTGACCCACTGTCCTATGCTACCTAGGGACGATAGAGAAATTCTTGTTGCAAGGCTTCCCCATCCCCTTTGAAGGGGTCTGACCCACTTGTCCATGTCTTGTTCGTATAGTTTTCCCTTTCTCATTCTAAATCCTCCAGTCACACATGCCTGTAAGACTGCCAGGATTTCAATCTAGTAGTACTGTAACAATCCAGGGTTGAAATAGCAGGTGATAACTTCCCATTATTTTGAAGGGGATGCAATTTGTTACAGGCTCACAAAAGCAGCTATCACTAGAGATTCAGACTGCTATTGGGAGATAAACTCAGAAGCTTCTCTATCAAACAAAGACAAGCACAATCTTGTCTCAACGTGTGACAACTGTGAAATTACATTTATAACGAAAATTAAAAAAAAAACTGGCATGAAAATGCAATACAATGATGAAATAGGGCGCTTGGATGCTGAGAATAAGCTGTTAGCAAACAGAAGTGATTATGTAGTAACATGTACAAGGTTTTGCCCCAATCCAGAAATCATCATCACATTATAAACAGTGTTACTTTCCCTTAAATAAAAAAATGCCTTGATGTGAATGTGATAAAAACCATGCTAGCAAGTTCTGGCTTTATATAAAGGGATATATTTGGAAACAGCTGGGCAACATCGGTCGCTACTGTACTTACCCATAGCAATATCCTCAACTCCGTTTTCCAAATATCCATCAAATGCAAACTCATCATGAATAATCTGGACAACTTTTTGTAAGGGTGAACATAATGTCCTTTGGGAGGCAACATTAACCACGTTCTCTAGGGACATACACCCATTGCTCCCTTTATTTGGGCCAGCATCAGCAATCTGATGAATCTGTGGGCTTTCCAAAATGGAAGTCAAGCCTAAAGTAGATAGTGCTAATTTTCCTATGGTATCATTAACTTTGGTTTCTAAATGTTCCCCTTTAACAAGAACAGGCACAGGAAGGGATGCAGAGTTCTTTGAACTCATCCTATCTGAGCCATAGTTTGCTGCTGTAGTATGCGTTGATGTCTTCTCAGCCTTCGTCTGCTGAGGTGAAGGCCCAGCCTCCAGGGAAACGCTTGGTATATGTTCTGGTACACTAAGCTGCACGCGTACCAGTTTCAGATTTCCAGTTTTTGGATCCTGTTTAAGAATATAATTGTTTATAACTGGACTGCTTGTTAAGGTCGAAGAACTGGAGGAGATGGAAGAGGCCCTCGAAGAAGTCTTTTCTTTACAGTCAGACGAAGAGTCTGAAATGGACGACTGCAACAGATTTAGGTTTTGGCCATTTGAAGAATTTGTACTAGGGTTAGGCCTCTGGCACATCGTGTCATCTGTGTGGTTTTCAATGTCACTGATGGAAATTTCTGCTTCCACAATGTCCCCCTCTTCCATGTTAGTACTTGTAGATAGATTCTGATTGCTAAAAATAAATAAATAAATAAATGTTCTGAATGGTATGAACAGAAAATAAGGTATCCTTAGAGGTTTGTACAAATGAACACATACCTGTTTACATCATGATTTTGAGTTAAAATTATTGGTCTGAAATACGAGGCTGGAGATGTAAAAGCTGCAGGCAAATTGGTTGGCTTGTCTTTTACTGGAACTGGGCCTTTCACTGCCATCAGCTTACTCTTGGCTGAAACCGGAACAAACCCTTTGAACACAATATGGAAGAATCCCTAAATATTAGGTTTGTTATAGCAGGGGGATCTTTAGTAGTGGCAGAACTTGGAACAATACATTCTGTGCAGGCCTCAACCTAAGGACCTGCAGCCTTTTGCTCCTTGGAATTGCACTTCAGCAACTAAAGAACCATTTAATATTGTTCTCTTCTATCCCATAGCCACAATTCCCTCCCACATGCTATTACCCTAACTACTAGTGGAACACAACTACTAGTCAAACCCTACTATACCTGTTATCCCACAGTCCCTTCCCAGAGGCTATTATCCCCACTGCTACTATAGGCACCATCTCTCGCTACTATACCTGCTATCCCACAGCCACAGTCCCCACCTAAAGGGTGTTATCCCTAAAGTTACATGCAAAGCAAGCACAGTCCACAGCTACATTATTTAAACTTCCAAAATTCTTTTAATTGCATCTGTAGTATGTGGGGCCAAGAGCAATGGTCCCTGCTTAGATCCCCTTAATGACAGCTCTGTATTCAACTAAAGGAAGCTCTGATATGATTTATAAGAAGCTAAAAGCAATTAAAATCAGTGAGGTATTCAAAATCTGAGAAATTACCTGCTGAGGGTAGGTAACAATTGTTGGAATCTTCAGGAGAAACTCTATCTGGAAGGTCCATCTCTTTATTCTGGCTAATCTAAACACCAAAGAAAGAATACATAAATACAAAGCCCTACAAAATCAGAGAAAGGCTAACTACCACCATCCTCCAAACGGAGGGCTTTAAACAATACTGGAGCCAAAGATCAACCTGTAAATAATAAATGGGCCAGTACTGTACCTAGCCTAAAAATCTGAAAATCCTCACCTGATATGCAAGGCTGCTTAGGCGAGCCAAGGTTCCTTTGCTGTCTATACTTCTCTGCTGCAGAAAATCTTTGCATATCTATAAAACAACATAAAGGCTTGTTAAACCCAATGGCTAAAAGTAACTCTGCAGAATATAAACAGGCTGCGCATCAGATGCTTGCTGTGTGGAAAGTTCAAGAGCATCATAAGGAATGATGAGCTTTTATCTAATACATATTGCATGAATTCCCAAAGCATCAGGTTTTACAGAGCAGACACATTGCATTTTCTTTCCTGATAAAGAATTCCACAGTATGAGAGACACTAGAGCATTAAACGCATGAATAAAACAATACAAGAGTGTATAAAAAAGACCACATTACTGTGTGTTTATTAGAAAATCTTTTGTTTTTATCTTCACTGGTGATAGTGTGCCAAGAACAGAAAATCTGATACCTGAGTTAAGTAATAGGGCAATATATTTACAGTGTATATCCATACTTGTACACACACATATATAATTTCCCCTTTTCTGATATCTACAATATTCAGTATAAAGTATTACAGAACTGCAGTTTTTACATTTTAATGGGTAACGCGTAGCCAGATTTACGCTAATGCCAGATAGGACTGATTGTCGTCCTGTGTAATCAGCCCCTACACCAGCACCCCCATCCTTTGCGTTGGCTAAAACGCACAAGTATGTATGTCGGTGCCACAATCTGCTCCATGTGCCAGCACCAGGGTTAGCGCAATGACTCTGGGTGCAGGCACAAGGAAAGGCTGATCCTAACGTATCGACCTGCGTTTATCCATAGGCAAAGAATCAGCCCCGTCTGGCAGCAGCCTCAGCCTGCACTTTCTGCCCCCGCTTGAGAAAAGACATATCTTTCAGGATCACATGGGAAGGCTTCGGCAAATCGTTGAGGTGCTGGAGAATATTCCACGCTGCTGGACACAATCCAGCTGAGGTTCTGTTAATTTTTGGGGGGCATTTATACAAATTTTGGGTTGGTCATCTGTAGAGAGTGATATTCAAGTCTCATTTTTTAATATTTGTGGTTTCTGAATTATTTAGCTTTTTATTCAGCGACTTTTCAGTTTGGCAAATACATGGTTGTTAGTGTTTCCCTAGCAACCAATCAGTAGAATGAATGAGTAACTGGAATATGAATAGGAGAGGGTCTGAATAGGAAGATAAGTAATAAAAAGTTAACTATAAAGAGGAACCCTTTTGAAAGCTGAAAAGAGTCAGAAGAGGAAAGCAAATAATTAAAAAAAAATATGACAAAAGCCCAAAATAAAGACCAACTGAACTGGCCATTCTGTAACATACTAAAACTTTTTTAAATCTTTAAATACCTGCCACTCTGGTTGTAGAAAGGTTAATAGTAAGGCTGCAACACCCTTAATCACTTTGGATTCTTTCTCCTCCTCTAATTCACTTGGCCCCCTTTGCCTTACTGAGCATGTTCAGTTCTTATCAACTAAGGTTACCAAACACACCCTCCAGTCTAGCAGCCAATTAAGTGATGGCAATACTCTGCTCTACCTGTCCATTGTGTTGGAGAAACATGTTTTTTCTCCTAACCTCCTCTGTGGAGCTCAGTTTAACTGTTAAAGTGCTGAATCCAAGCAGAACTTATTAACAAAACTCACAGTAAGTATCCGACTGAAAGTCTCTGAGACAGCTGCAGCAAGCTGGTGGGTGTTTTTTTCCAAACCGTTGAATTAAAATAACTTTCACATGAAGCATCTCTCATAAATGGGAGATCCCTGCTTTTCATTAGACGTAAGAATACTACAATGCATTCTATACATTGTGAACAAATTAAAAATCCTATTAAAATCAGATGTGTCTAACAAAGGCCTTCTGCTTCATCTAGCACATTTTGTATTGACAGAGACTATACGCTTCTCCATATACCATAAAGTAAACTGCTCTCCCCGAGATTACCTTCAGAGCTTCGGCTATTGTTGGTCTCTCAGCACAATTCTGCTTTGCCATCTGTAGAAGGAACTGCTTTAGCCTTTTAGGCAGAGCCAGCTTATGATTACAGGGGAAATTGAGCTTTGCAGCTGACCATAAAATAGCTGCTATACCATAAACACAGGCCTGTAAAAAACACAAAACCTTAACTCTAGTTATTTCCGCTAGAGAAAATGAAAGCAACACAATAACATAAAAGAGTATAAACCAGCAACGACAAATCTGAACAATAAGGATTATGGGAGAGATGAAATCATTAAAAAATGTTTAATGAATTAGAAAAATAACTGATCCTTCTCTGTATCCCAGTGATGCCAGACTATACTTTCTCCCCAGTGTCAGCTTATTCTAGTGCCAACTCATACCATGCACACTTTTGGGTCAGCTCACCCTATCTCAGTATCAATAACTTCTGCCTATTCTCTGTCCATGACCTGAGAATTGTCAAATCTGTGGCTATGTATAGGGCCCCATGCTACTAAGTTAACAAGGTCTTATTCTACTAAGTTAACAGGGCCCCCTCCCCAGGGGGACCTGGGATATTAGCTTGTTGGTCCATCTAGACCCAGAGGTGGGCCCTGCCAATTGGAATAGTGTCTAAATAACTATAACTATACCTCATCATACCAAAAACAGCCCCAATGATCTAACCAAAATCTGCCCACCCCACAAGCCCCTCTTAGGGTCATGACTTGAGTACCCCTAGTACATCCCTGGCTACGTATGAGTTTCCCTCACCAGCAATGTGGCTGGCTGTGCACAAATACATTGAATGGTAAAACATGAAAAAAACTGAAGGTCATTTAAGTGCTGATACAGATCAAGAACATAAAGTATCTCAACTATGTTTAGCAGCCCATTTAAGCTGCCATGTTGATCTGGGTTTGGGACCAATGTTTATACATAAACAGAAATAACATCTATTAATAATGAAATAACACAGATTTATATCCCTGCACCATGAAGGAAAATGATATTACCTTCTCTGATCCTACTCCTTCAGGGTCAAATTCTGGTGGCACACAAAGATTGTCATAGGGTTCTACAGGTAGAGAAGAAAGAGATGCTTTTTGCGGCTTGCCATATACAGTACTTCACACACCCACAGGTTACCGTTGCAATATCTTACCTTTATCTTCATAAGGAAAGAAGAGAACTTCTCCGCTGTTATCAACAAACACAGATTCCAGATATAAAATACCTGCAAAAAAATCAACACTTAATGAACAAACAGATTAAAGTCACATAAAGGCTGCCATGAATGGGGATCCTTCCCTGATATGCCTACCTTGAGGTGGGTGATATAAAATTGATCTGAATGTTTGGCCCCCGGGCCAAACAATTGGATCACATTGATCGGATACAGGGCATCGGGACAAGGATCACATCAACGAGCCAATGTGCTCCTCATCCTGATGGGATTTTTAAACCTGCCCAATCATCATCTGCCTATTTTTTTTCCCATCTGAGCAGTTCATTCATAGGAATGATACCTACAGGCAGGATGCCTATGGTCTGAAAAACGTCACCCAATGATATACCTGAACCTTTTCTATGCATTTTAATATCAAAAAATAAAGCATGGATTTTTAACTATATTTTATGGAAGTGATGGCTTAATCTTTGGGAAAACTATGTCTGTGTACAAAGACGCACACTTATACTATCATCAAGCTTTGCAAAATAATGGTACAATTTTGATACTCAAATACATTAAATGCAAGTTAAAATAGGTTCAGCCCCAGGAAGCAATCGATTCCAATGTAGCTTTTATATTCCATATGAAGAAAGCAGCTGGGAACTGGGATTTGTAGATGAACAATGCAGTACAGTGGCTTTGCCAAATACATCACAGTGCTTTATATAATGCTAGCAACTGAAATGATCTTCACACGCGTGCAATTATGTAAAACTGCTGGGCTTCTTCTGTATCTGGTGAGGCTTTTTTTTTTTTGCCCCACAAGAAAGACTGTTTTGTATATATGGTACAAACATCCTCTGTCAGCAGATTACTGCCTGACAAAGGAGATAGGGGTCTCATACTCTGAGATGACCGCGTTTATAGAATTAGATTTTCCATTCTACGCATAACATGATGGCAGCACTGATGTAACATTCTGGTCTTTTCATTAAAGCTTCCTTCTGCTCTTTGCAATGACTGTAAATATCTGTTCTAGTGATCTGTGCATAAAACTTAAATTGAATGCTACTTATGGGTTTGACTAAGGATATCCGGCTGCAAGTGTGTCAGGCAGTGGGAGCATTTAGTCAGGCTTATGCAGAAAAGGTGGAAGAAACCATGATTGTCTGTCTCTGACTCGCAAGGACCATTCCTGGCCTTCTGTAGGCTGCCAGAATTATGTCTCCTCTACTTTACAATTCTCTTTGCAGTTTAGGACCATGCCTTCTGCCTATTTCAACTCTACTTCCACTCACCCCAT
Organism: Xenopus tropicalis; assembly: GCF_000004195.4. Taxonomy (NCBI): domain Eukaryota; kingdom Metazoa; phylum Chordata; class Amphibia; order Anura; family Pipidae; genus Xenopus; species Xenopus tropicalis. The sequence goes on from NC_030683.2 coordinate 26,952,477, forward strand.
GCCAATACAGTGTAATGGAGGAAGTGACTCAGATTCTCTGGAAAGCAGTAGGACCTCAAGTTCCAGAATCCATCACAAGGGAAGGGTTGAAAATGGTCCCTGTGAGTCACATGCAAACTATTATGGTTTTCTCTCAATCTGAGTAATTGGGTATATTTCTAAAAAAATTAGGTTGGGGGGGGTCATTTTTCTTGCTTCCCAGAGAGAATCACAACTGGTAATTATTATACTGCTGCCTTCAAAAGCATGGATTTTATCATACACAGTCACACCAGCTGATCAGCTTTCTGCTTTCCAGTTTTATGCCCTCTTGGAATTCTTCTCTACCTGTAGCTGTTGAGCAAGTTCAATATTGCCCCCCTTCAGTATACTGAATATTGTAACAACACCTACCCACAAGACTTGCTTTATATAGTATAACATCTAGAAAACTGTGAGGATCTAGGGGTTTTTGTTGATAACAAGTTGTCTAATTCCAGGCAGTGTCATTCTGTGGCTACTAAACCAAATAAAGTGCTGTCTTGTATAAAAAGGGCATTGACTCAAGGGATGAGAACATAATTTTGCCCCTTTATAGGTCCCTGGTAAGGCCTCACCTTGAGTATGCAGTGCAGTTTTGGGCTCCAGTCCTTAAGAGGGATATTAATGAGCTGGAGAGAGTGCAGAGACGTGCAACTAAACTGGTAAAGGGGATGGAAGATTTAAACTATGAGGTTAGACTGTCGAGGTTGAGGTTGTTTTCTCTGGAAAAGAGGCGCTTGCGAGGGAACATGATTACTCTGTACAAGTACATTAGAGGGGATTATAGGCAGATGGGGGATGTTTTTTTTTCCCATAAAAACAATCAACGCACCAGAGGCCCCCCCTTTAGATTAGAGGAACAGAGCTTCCATTTGAAGCAGCGTAGGTGGTTTTTCACGGTGAGGGCAGTGAGGCTGTGGAATGCCCTTCCTAGTGATGGGGTAATGGCAGATTCTGTTAATGCCTTTAAGAGGGGCCTGGATGAGTTCTTGAACAATCAAAATATCCAAAGCTATTGTGATACTAATATCTACAGTTAGTACTAGTGGTTGTATATATATTTTATGTATGTGAGTGTATAGATTGGTAGGTGTGGGTTAGGTGTGCTGGGTTTACTTGGATGGGTTGAACTTGATGGACACTGGTCTTTTTTCAACCCTATGTAACTATGTAATATAGTCTACCCAGCCATCTGTACTGAGTACAGCTCACAGTCTTTATAAAGAGATAGGACCTTATAGTAGTGTAGTTCAATACAAATATTTACAGAACCCTGACCAACTAAAAGAAAAAAAATATATTAAAACCTATTTAACCTAATAAAATAAAATTATTAAATGCTACAACAGTCTAGTACAAAAGTAATTTAATAGTTTACCAGACCCAGCAATCCAAGAGTGTGCTTGCTGCATCCCCCCCAGCTGCAGCCTCTACCAATGAATCTACTGTATATAATGTCATTCTCATAACACATATTTTTAGTAAATTCACTTTTTGTTTTTTACTTGGCATAAATATATAAATGCAGCAGTACCTGGATAATCAATGTATGTCTGTAGTGTGTATAAGCACTCATGACATAATGACCACAGCTCTTCTTCATTTAATGGAGTGCCATGCTTAAGAACAAGTTCTTTAAGTGAAATCCACTAAAAAGAAAGCAAAATATGAATACAATCAATGAGTCTTGCAGTAGGACAGGAAAGGACAGCTTACAGTCAATCAGCATAAGACTGGGTGTCTTAAGGCCCACCTTAGCCTAACAGCCTGGGTCCATGTTAGAAATTTTTATATGGTCCATGGGTGGAAATAAATAGGTTCTGATGGAAATTCTCCTAGACAAGGGTCCACTGGGAGCGGCCAGACCCACTGGACAATCCTCTGGATGGTCAGTCTGATTTGCAGGTCAAGGCCAAACAAAGGCATTGGGGCCTCTAAAAGTATGTAAGTTATGGGAGTTATTTCATTGTACTGAGAACAATAAACCTGAATGTTTAGCCAGGTCCTCCAGTTATACAATGCTACTAAGGGAGTCTGATATTCCTACTCCTGTACAGGTTATCCAGAAACCTCCAAATTACTAGGACATCTTTCATGGACTCCATTTTTAAAAAATGATCCCAACTAGGATATAATCAATCCTTAATGGAGGCAAATTATTTAATGTTTAAATTACTTTTTTAGTAAACTTCCAAGTTATGGGTAGAGTCCTTCCCGTATTAATTCATGGCATATCTATTTGTAAAAAAGGGAGAAGGTAACTGTGTCATTTATGTCCAGATAAACTATTGTGCAAGGCCATAAGACCTATAAAAACTATACACTGGTTAAAGGGGAAATCTGACTTATGTTTATAAACAACAATTAAAAACAGTTCTATTTACCTTCTGATCATCACTTGAAATGTTTAAACCTTTTACTTCATTAATGTCTAGCTCAGGAGAATTGTCATGTCTTGTAGCAGTCACTTGATCTTTGTAAAATGAAGGGTTTGGAGTAGACTCTCCATGTCCTGAGGGCCATCTACTTGCATTTAAGTGCTTAATATTTGAATGAGCCTCGGATGGAGCACACATTTCTGGAATGGCTTCTTTGTCTGTACATAAAGAATGCCGGCTTTCTTTTGCCAGCGCTGTAACAAGGTTTTCATAGGAAACATGGGACTGGCACAGTGGATGGTTGAGGGGAGAATTGCAGTTTCTGTGGTTTGGCATGGAGTTGCATGAAACTAAAGAGCTGTCGGTTATCTTTGAATTCACAAAACAAATAAACTTTTTTGTCTGGCTTGGGCTTGCATCACCTGTACAAAGCTGTTCGCCCGTACTGTCAGCTGGCGAGGCACAGCTAGGCACAGATGGCCAGCTTTTCAGCGTAATCCTTCCAGCACCTGGCGGGGAATGGGAAGATGAATATTTATCCAAGTTATTGGCTTCACATATATATTTGCTTCTTTGTGGTTTCTTAAAGCTGTTTCTAGTCCTTTCCTCCAGAAAACGATCATATTCCTCAGGAGATAAATCTTTAGTACCTTCACTTCTGGGTTTCTCAAAGGGATGTCCGGGGAGCGAATGTGGAGCTGGGCACAGCGTTTCCAGTTGTGTTCCATTCTCTATGCAGCCATTTTGTATCTCCTCCTTTTGGGAAGTAGTGATTGAGTGACTAACAGTCCGATGGTTGGTAGAATTCAAGTTGTCCATTATGGAAGATTTATTGCTTGGGCATTTTTCAGTCATTTGCAGTTTTCTATTCACTCCAAGTTTGTCCATACCTTTCCAAAGAGATTCCCAACCATCTACAGCAAATAAATAATCACTGTTATTTTGTCTGAATAAATTCTGTTAATAAAATTCTATTGAGACTAGGGTAAGGGTGATCCAGCTGAAGTATGGTTTTGCAATATACAGTTATGTACCCAGAAAGCTCCAAATTACAGAAAGACCAGCTCCCATAGACTCCATTATTAGCAAATAATTCAATTTTTCTTTTTTTTAATTATTGCATTTTTCTCTGTAATAATAAAACTGTACCTTGTACTTGATCCCAACTAAGATATAATTAATCCTTAATGGAGGCAAATTATTTAATGTTTAAATTATTTTTTAGTAGACAAAGTATGGAGATCCAAATAACAGAAAGATTCCTTATCCAGAAAACCCAAGGTCATAAACATGTCCCATACCTGTATTGAGAAAGAGCTGAATTTGCCTCAAAACTTGATTGATTAGTTGTGTCTGTGGCACCACAATAAACATGGAAGATCCCCATTAGCAATAACCCATTGGTCAGCCAGTGGCTTTTTGTTTGGAGTTTTAGGGCTCTGGTACACGGGGAGATTAGTCGCCCGCGGCAAAACTCCCTGCTCGCGGGCGACTAATCTCCCCGAGTTGCCTTCCCTCTGCCATCCCACCGGCGAACATGTAAGTCGCCGGCGGGATGGCAGACGCGGCGGCGCGATTTCGGGAAATCGCCGAAAAAGACTCGCGAGTCTTTTTCGGCGATTTGCGCGAAATCGCGCCGCCGCGTCTGCCATCCCGCCGGCGACTTACATGTTCGCCGGTGGGATGGCAGAGGGAAGGCAACTCGGGGAGATTAGTCGCCCGCGAGCAGGGAGTTTTGCCGCGGGCGACTAATCTCCCCGTGTACCAGAGCCCTTAAGCTTTATTGTCATTGGGACCAAAAGGCCATTGTCTTTTATTAGGGAAAACAACCCAAACAACATGGCAAGGTCTGCCTTGTGCAGAATCTGGGTCCTCCTGAATGACCTCCTAGTATGAAGGTATAGTTCATTGTGTGCACAGAACACTTCTGCATATATTTATTACTATATAAGTGGACGTTTCTACATTCCATATACAGTTTAAAAACCCCACCTCTTATAACAACTAATAAACTACAACTAACAATAACAACAACCAATTAACGAGCATAAATCCATGTTGGTAGCCAACCATAATACTCAATGTATAAATATAGCTATAACAATTGTATTTTAAAATACTGTATGACTAAATACACTAATAACACTAAACTACACTGCACTGCCTCTCCAGTTATTATTCATACATCAGTATAGACCTTATATTTCAGAATAAGGATGGAATAACAGAGCCAGACTCACCTTGGAAAGCGCTGACTGATTCTATCGAGAGGACTCTTCTACCAATAGATGAAAGACTTCGGCAAATCATAGCGGAAGAACAGTTGAGTCTTGTTTCACACAAGGATATAATGCTCTGAACGTGGGAAAGAGTTACACATACAGAAGGAAAAATGCTTAGTTCATTCATGCATAATCATATGCCCAAGAGCCCCATTGACCTCTAAACATTTTATTGGTCTTCACACTTGAGGAACATAAGTCACAAAAACAAATTTGGCAATGCAGCCAAGGGCAAAATACTCATGCGTGTTCCACTATTTTAATCCAGTACACAAGCTTTCAGCAGAACTACAACTCTCAGAATTGGCTGGCATGGGCTTCTGGGACTTGTAGTTCAACAGGCTGCGGGTTGAGCAGCCCTCATGATTTGGACACTCCTTTGCCTTACAATAGAGATCATGCTACAGCCCCTTCCCAGAAAATAGATCAATCTGTTGTGTGCATTGATTCTGCCTTTGCCTACAGCTGAAGCTCTGCAGAGCCCCACAAAGGTCCTGGTTTTGTCCCTGCTTGTTCCCACTCCACCGAAAATGTCTCTGAGGGTCATCATGCCCTATGGTTTACACCTGCCTTATAATATTAAATAATAAATAAAACAGTACCTTGTACTTGACCCCAACTAAGCTGCATGGATTCATATTGGTGGCAAAACAATGTTTAATGTATAAATGCTTTTTAGCACACTATTGTATGGTGACCCAAATTACAGACCCCTTATCCAGAAATCCTCAGGTCCTGAGCATTGTGGATAACAGGTCCCATACCTGTAATTGATGCCACACACGCATGCACACCAACATCACTGCCACTGTGACTAGTGTCAGATTTACAGAGGCAAATTTTGATTCCATTTTAACATATTCAGTGCAAATTTTGTAGTAGACAATTTTTGGCTCAAAATGATTAGAATGCAGGGTAAAACTCAAAACAGAGGGTAAAACAAATGCTTTTCATAGACACCACTTTAGTGAATGTGCCTTATGACCTTAAAAGCAGTAGGAGATACACATATATATTCAGAGGTGCTTTAATACCAATCTACAGTGTAGATTCCAAATGAATAAAGGAATGTCTATAATGTCAGAGGTCCCATACCTCAATATCTGGTCTGTCTGCTGGGTTTTCCTGTTGCATAAGTTCCAGCAAAGAATCCAGATCTGGGCATAATTCTGTTTCCAACTCCGGCTCGATGACAAATTCTATTGCTGCTTTCAGAGTCGCGCCCAGGGAATATACATGTGCCTAGGCAAAGGAATCATTACATGTTACACACAGACATTTCTGCACATTCTTACAGTCACATACACAGGTAAGTTGGACTAGTAAGGTCTCATTTACCAATGGTATACTGTAGGTGACCATACAGGGATGCCCATACCAATGGCAGATGCAATTTTAGGAATACCAATAGTTGCCATTTGGGATTGTTTTTTGCACTTTTTTTTGCTAGTGAGATACAAATAATTTATTTTTTAAATTCCTTTACAAACACCTTGTAAAAACAAAAAAGTAATAAATAAGTACAAAAAATGTGGAACTGGTGCATCTCTAGATGGTACTGGACTACACAGAGCATTTTATCCCTCTGACTAACGTTTTTGTAGATTTATATCAGTGCTCTCTTTGTTTTCCCATTCAGCTGGAAGCCTAATTCACTGCATAGCTAGCACTTTAAATGATCTATATTGTATTCCTTGTTGTGGTCATCATTACTGAATGCAGTGCATCATAACATACAACATATAGATCAATAGCTTTATAGAAAGTAGAAGGGCACCCACATTTCTTTGATATTTGCTTCTAACCAAGTGGGTTGAATATAATGTATTATTTGCAGAGCAAATGTGTTTCACTTGCAGAGCAGTGTATAAGATGTTACTGCACCAATGTTTTCAAATGGATATTTATTTATAAATGTATATATTTTTATTTATATGTATTTATTTATATTTCAGTGAATTTTTTTTGGAAGTACAGGTATAGGATGCGATATCTGGAAACACTTTATCCAGAGAGCTCTGAAATACAGGAAGGCTTTGTGTCCAATAGAGTCCATTTTTTAAAAAATGATTTCCCTTTTCTCTGTAATAATAAAACAGTACCTTGTACTTGATCCCAACAGATATAATTAATCCTTATTGGGGGCAAAACAATCCTGTTTGGCTTATTAAATGTTTAATTTATTTTTTAGTAGACAAATTTGAAGATCCCTTTCCTGGAAAACCTGAGGTCCCGGGCATTCAGTATAACAGGTCCTATACCTGTATTTAACAGTCAAAACAGTGATATCACTAGGGTTGCCACCTTTTTCTGTCAATAATAACAGCCTTCATGTTCGTGCAGGTCATAGAACTAATTCTGGGTGGGTTTATAGGAGGAGCAAGGGGGTGGCCCTTGGTTATAAAGGATGATCGTCAATAGAGCGGATCAGGGAAGCCAGGTATTTAGAGGTCATTACAAATTTACAGGCAAGTACATTGCGGGTAAATTTGTAATACCAGTGTCGGCCCTAGCAGAGACATAACTGAACTCGACCCTGTCATGCAGCACTTTCCAACTTTCCAACAGTCTGGTTATGTTTCTTTGGGATTGGGCATTACAATCATATATATCCATTGGCCTAGTAGTTCTACAGGCTCTCCATCTCCCACTGGAATGACTGGAATGGCTAAGGTAGCTACCAGTATGTGTAAAAATAGCTGTGCTCATACACCAGAACCATTCACAGGAGTCAATTAAAATCCAATTGTATTCACTCATTTAAAAAAAACTACCAGTATGTGAGCAGAGAGTTCCTCCTGTATGTACATAATGTGGAGGAGCCTCTATTTAAATCAGATACAGAAGACCTAATACATTGGCCAATGTTCTTAAAACCTGCAAAATTTAGAAGGAAAACACTGAAAGGAAGCAGAGTCATTGCCCATATTTATTTTAAAGAATAAAGTCAAGCAACTGGCAAAGTAAATGTGGTTAGGATTCAGTTTGGTTACCCTTATGTATATACTCTTGCTCAAGGTTGGCTATGGGATTCTAGAAGACAGAGAAGGCAGTTGAGTTAAGATGGCTATGCAAGTGCAGACTTAAAGGAACAGTAACACTAAAAATGAAAGAGCTTTAAAGTAATAAAATGTATAATGCACTGTTGCCCTGCACTGGTAAAACTGGTGTGTTTGCTACAGTAACACTACTATAATTTATATAATAAGCTGCTGTGTAGCCACGGGGGCAGCCATTCAAGCTGGAAAAAAGGAGAAAAGGCACAGGTTACATAGCAGATAATAGTTAAATTCTGTAGAATACAATAGTGTTTTATCTGCTATGTGCCTGTGCCCTTTCTCCTTTGAATGGCTGCCTCCATGGCTACACAGCAGCTAATTTATATAAATTATAGTAGACTTTCTCTAAACACACAACTTTTACCAGTGCAGGGCAGCAGCACATTATATTTTAGCTACTTTTATACACTTTCATTTTTTGGTGTTACTGTTCCTTTAAATGGGATCTCCTGAGAAAGTGAAAATTTAGTATAACTGTCATCTGACTGAAATAAGTAACTTTCTAAATATAACCAATGAAAAATTCTGTCCTGCTTCTAAAATAACCAAGTTACAATTCACTCTACCCCTCTCAGCATCTGCCTCTCTTCATGCAATAGGTGGAGTCAGGTTTTGACTGAATTCGGCAGCTTATTTGCCTGTGTATGTGGCACTCTGAAGGGCCTACCTGACCAATATCTGCCCAAAAATTGGCCAGATGTTGATCGCCAGGTTTGATTTTCTGGTTGGATGGAGGACCACAATGGCTCATTGGTGTGTTCCTCGCCCCGACAGGCTTTATCCACATTGTTTTGACCCAATCGGCCCCATATCTCCCACCTTAGGTAGGCATATTGGGGAAAGACTCAAGCAGATCTTATAATGTATGCCCAGGTTTAGAAAACAGAAAATAATTCCACCTTGAACTGCCTGAATTATTTGCAAATGTCTCTTTCTCAGTCTCTTATAACTGAATGCTTAAAGCTTCAATGGGTTCTTCAACAAAACACAGCACAAGGTAAATGGACAAGTGTTAATAAAGTAATTAGTCTATTAAGGCAACAGATTGTTATGTAGACAATAGCATGGAATACTAAGGGACTCAAGCACCATGCCAAATCCATGTGGTGGAACCAGTTGAGTCAGGTTCATAACGACAGCAGTGTTTCTAGGACTGAGGGCAAATTCAGAGCGATTAGGAAACATGCTCGATCAATGCGTTCAGTCAACTTGTTGGCATTGGATACTATGTCTCGCTATGGGACGCAAACACGGAGCCAACCCAACCAAGCTGGTGTAAGGCAAGGCAATATATTCACACAAGCTCATTTGAAATAAAAGCAGCAAATGGATGAGAAATATGAAATACTTGTTTAGGTGGGCACCAAATCTAAACTATATGTTTTATAGGTCAGTTTATATGCAAAGCTATGTTGCCTACAGGAAAACTAAAGCTTAACAAAGAACGAGTCAAGACGTGCTATCACTTATATTTTAGGTTACTGAACCAGCCCAACACAAATCCTTTTAGCAGTGCAGGTCTGTGCCACCATAGGTGCCCCCCATCTGCTTTTCTGATGATTTACAGCACATGCTCTGGGCTTCTATCAGTTACCTGAGTGTAGGGCCTGATGCACAATATACAATATATATACACTACAAGGCTAATTAGTAATTCCTTCAGATTTACATTACATGGCATCATACAAACCAGTGTGTTCTGCATATAAATTATTACTAATCCACTCTATAGTGTCAGCTACTGTAACTTTGCTGCTAATCTATTGCTAATTTCCAGTGTCCCTGAAATTATCTTTCCAACAAAAGCCCAGAGCATACTGAGCATGTGCAGTGCCACTGGCACACAACATCACCCTAAACAGGCTGGGAGTTCCATTGGACAACTTTGAAAACCCAGATTGCTGCTAAACCTTCAGGCTGGTACAGCAGGTTTAGTATATAAAATACAATATTTCTACCCATATTTTTGTTTTTGCTATCTCTTTTTATATTTACTGCAACCTCATCTTCATTACAAACTACTGACTTGGTAAGTATGGGGCACACAGCAAAAAATCTGGTGGTTTGCACAGTGCCCCTAAATGAGCCCCAGTGTTTCTGGTGATAATAGTTTTGTATTGCAATAACATAAGAGTGTCAAAAAGAGACAATGAATACAAGAAACGAAAAATAAATAATTTACTCCACATTTATTAGGGATTAATCCCTATAGTGAACCTAACAAAAACTGAACTAATGAGCCTGGTCCTACCCTCCCCTTTTCTATCTCTATTGATGGCACCCTCATCAACCCGGTCGATTCGGCGCGTTGTTTGGGGGTGATCTTTGACTCCTGTCTCTCCTTCTCTGACCATATTAACACCACTGTCAAAACCTGTCACTTTTTCCTGCGCAATATTGCCAAAATCCGTCCCTTTCTCTCTACTGCAAAAGCTAGGCTGCTCATGCATGCACTCATCCTATCCCGACTTGACTATTGTAACCTGCTACTAATCGGCCTCCCTAACTCCCATCTTTACCCCCTATATTAAACACTGCTGCCAGAATTCTCCTCCTCTCATCCAGGAGAGTTCAGGCCCTTCGCCTGCTAAAGTCCTTATCGTGGCTTCCTATTAAACAAAGAATATTTTACAAACTCCTTCTCTTAACCTTCAAAGCCCTCCATTCCTCTGCTCCTCACTACATCTCTTACCTTGTGTCTCTGTATGTTCCTGGCCGACTCCTTCATTCCTCGCAGCAGCACTACTACTGCTGTTTCCCGCCTTAAACCTTTCTGCCTTGCTGCCCCTTACATTGGGAATGCCCTCCCTGATTTCCTCCGGAGAGAATCCTCCCTCAGTCTTTTTAAAACCAAACTAAAAGACTACCTTTTGGAGCACTCACCCAGCACCTGATCTGGGAAATAGCACTTATATTGTAATGTCACCCACTGTGACCTACAGCACTTATATTTGCCTATTTGTGTCTGTAAGTTACCCTCACATATATATTGTAAGCTCTACGGGGCAGGGACCTCCATCCTCTTGTGTCTAACTCTTAACTTATTGCAACTGTACCTTGTATTTATTTGTGCTTATTGTAATACTTTGTATTTATCTATTTTTATACCCCTGTTTATATTAATGTATTCTACTGTACAGCGCTGCGTACATAAGTAGCGCTTTATAAATAAAGTTATACATACATACATACATACATAGTGACAGTGAAGCAAATTGTATGGGCAAACTCTGCCCTTACCTCAAAAAACATAAAGTACAATCACATAATTTTCTAAGTTCTGACCCACTGAGAATATCAGTAGCTTTACTTTCAAAATTACACGTATATTTATAACCAAAAAGTCAAAGAGCCTCATCACTGATATATAATTACCTCCAATGTGTTGCCAGTCAGATCAAACTCTGGAGGTACAAACGCTCCTTCTGGATCATCTGGAAGGAAAAGTGTCACAGACGTTGCAGTAATTGGCTCATTGAGTGCTTTGTAGTGCAAAATAACTTAAAACTACACATGTTTTAAAGCAGATTAAACCAAATAAGTGGCATTTCAGTGAAGACTAAAGACTAAAGGAAATTCCAACATTAAAAAGAAAACATGCCTGTTTATATTTTTGGTTGCATTTAAAGGCAAAGTAACAACTTATATATTACATTTTAAAGAAAATTGTTATATGACTTGCAGGGGAGCCCCTTGCTTCTGCAGTGCAAATTCCATCTTGTTATTGCTATTTACTAGGTACAACGGAAACAGCTGTATCAGCTTTTTAATGTGGCAAAATGTGTTGTAGATTACAGGAGAATTAGTAGATACATGATTCACATTAAATGGAAGCATATAAATCAGTACATTTTGCCGATGAATGAATTATCAGCTGTATAGTATTGGCTACTATGATAGAAGTAACCTCACTTCCTGCTAATGTTATAATATTTTTGAAATTCCTCTAGGGTGAAGACACATGGAGCTGCTAGTAGCAGCTACTTGTCGTTGCTACTAAAATAGACAATGCTGATTATTTACTGATAATTGTCTCTATGTGTGTTTTAGCAGAGGCAACTCTCACTTTTGTCTGGAGTTTAGTAGCCTTGAAAAAGTAGCTGCTACTAGTAGCCCAGTGTGTCTTCACCCCTACACTGAGCTCTTCAGAAGCAGCTAAGACCACACTGAGCATGTGTAGTGCCACTGGCACTCAAAAGAACGTCAAGCAAAATCCAAGATGGCAAGCTCCTGTGCACAACTTAGAAGGCCTTTGTTATTACCAGTATACAGCTACTGAATATCTGGGTACACTGAGTTCACTATATAAGATATAGCTTTTCTAGCCATATTCTTTTTTAAGTTTCAGTTACCCAGTTACAGTTACGCTGACCTATGTTGACTAATCTTAAGATTCAATTATACCTTTTGCACCTTTAAACTTTTTTTTCATATTTGTTTTTGGTGGTACAGGCAGCCTAACTTATAGACCCAACTGTTTTTTATCTGTGGTTGAAGTGGAGTTGCTGCGCACTTGTATAACAGATTTCAGCAGCAGCAGCCTGATGGGAAACTGGCCTGGCCTAGCTCAGTCAGCTGCAAAAAAGCTCTGGTAAAAACTTGGATGACTCAATGAATATCATAACTCTTGTGACAGGTAAAGAAAAAAGTAAGAGGGAAACAAAATGAGATGCATTTTGCATTACAGACAGCTCCAATACTGGATATGAGCCAGAGAAGTCAAGGCTCACACTGATGGCTACATAGTCAGATCACAGCCAAAGATTTTAGAGTGCGTCAGGACAGACAGCGGGGGTATCATGGGGGTTTTAGGACAAGAAACAGCTCCTTCTGGAACAGCAATATTTGCTAATGTGATGCAATCTAGACAATGTTAAATGAGCCTAAGGGAAGGTGGCACTGCCAACTGTTCTGCAATCACCACTCACTGTTGCTCCTAGTGTGACTGAAGAGAATAGCTGAACTGCGCAGGCTAAAATCTTAAGAGAAACCGAAATAAAGCAAAGTGGTGAAAGCTAAAGTACATTCTACCCACGTAAAAATCAAGGCACGGCAAATAATTTATTGCTTTGCAGAAAAAATGCTTCCACCGCCTGCTGCACATCCAAGCTGAACAAATGGCCTCTCTCTTGCTCAACAACAAGAGCTTAATTGCACATCTTCCCAACAATTCTCCTGTGTGTGTGTTTTAATGATTGATCTGTAATTATGGCTTTAATTAAGCTGCATGATGGAGCTATCCTGTCTCTCAGTCGCAAAGGACTCATAGAAGCCACAACGCTGCTTGCTTCCTCTTCAGAACCTGAGAACTCTCTGCTTACTGACCCAGTTAATATTGTGGCTCTCCCTCATATGTATACTTGCAAATATACAAAGTAGGAAAATTCTCTGTACAAAAGAACCTGGATAAACTTTAGTAACATCTGTGATTAGGGCTGCCACCGGTTCCTTTATGAACTGAACAAATGAACAGTTCTGTTTGTCTTGGTCCTGTTCAGTTTACAGCTGTCTGGGTTCCAGAATGAACAAAAATCTAGCCAATACCCACCGCTGATGTCACAACTCCGCCCCCATACATCACAAATTCACCCCAACACACCACAACTGGGGGGAAGGTAGAAGAGGCACATGCCTAGGGTACAACGATGGCGGGGGAGCTAGGCACATACTTCTTTCTTTACCTGCCCCATAAGCACACTACTTCACAGAGGAGGTAAAGGTGGCCGGCCAGATTGCCTAGAGCATCCAGCTTGGCTCAGCTCTGCCCCAACATGTCATGGCCCCACCCTATACATCACTGTTTACCTCCACAATGCCATCTGCCCCCACTAGCCTGATGTTAGCCAAGGTAAAAGGTGGCAACCCTATCTGTGATGCAGAGCAGTGGGTAGATTGGGCAAGTGCAAAATCATGTGTGTACATACAAACTTATCTGTGCACTCAACTATTTGTCCACCCCATCTGTTTCACTTCCTGCTGCCTCTTTTTCCAGGCTGTGTAGGGGCGGCACTCAGCACACTGCACTAAGAATAGGAACCAATCAGCAGCTGGACTGATCTAATGGGGAACTGAAACATTTGCTTCTGTTACTGCAGGGCTGTGATTGGCTATCCTCTTCCTACAGTGCTTCTGGCAGGGGCCATTTTAAAGATAACAATCATTTTTAGTCCAGTGTGAAAGCTGTTTTTTTTTTTTTATTATGGTATACGATTCCTTTATATGAGAAGGAAAGGTTCAATCGCACGGGGGGGGGGGGGGTTAGGGTATCAGGTAAGTGATTACATTCATGGGGGGATGGGGGTGCCTAACATTTGGCACTGCCCCGTGATAGAACCGTTCCTTCTCCTTTAAAGGAGAAGGAAAGGGTGTAAAGTGCGACCCCCTAAACAGAAAGGCCCATGTCCCTGTAGCAGATCGCTTACTTTTTTTTCTAGGATATCCTGTATATTCAGTAACAAAAATATTTAGACGGAGCACTGGGACCGTTGCTTCATTTAAAATATCACTTTTATTAATAGAGTTAAAAACATCAGTGGCCTCGTGCCACTTCATCAGAAGCAGCTTCTGATATTTTAAATGAAGCAATGGTCCCAGTGCTCCATCTAAATATTTTTGTTACTGACTGTTGGAATACGCCTGGACCGGGGGCGCAACAGACGTTGTAGCACGGGAGCCGTATACAGCTGGAAGCTCCGGTGAGTGCTCCCCTTACCATATTATATCCTGTATATTGCCTGCAGTCTGTGATTTTCCAAAATGCTATATTTCTTCTATTGCGGCCGCCATGTTGGATATATAAATCATTCCAACATGGCGCCGCGTAAGTTACTGCGCATGCACAAACCTTATTCCTCCCCTAGATGCGAGCGCGACCTACTCTACCTGAGCTCTCCTGCTTTGTGAGATGGAAAGTGCGCTCACAGTCTATGTTAAATATGCATGCGCTTCCTGAGTAGCTGGTCATAGTGTCTGTGCAGGAGCGATGCATTCTGGGAATCTTCTCTACCCAGCTCAGCGGTTTTTCTTCCAGTTTGGCTTCTGATCTTCTGAACAGGTGAAATATGGGGAGACTTAAGGGCGCTATTGAGACAACTGAAGGTAAGCCTGCAGCTTGAGATTAACTCTTTACTAGCCTTTCCTTCTCCTTTAAGGCTAGTGGCACACAGAGCGATTCATCAGCCTTTCTCTGCCTGCAGCCAATGCACTCCTACCCATTCCCTTACAAATGCACAGGCATACCATCATTCTATGAGCATGTACAGTTAGCAGATTTTTCCACATAAACATGAAAGTGTGACTTTTCATCTTGAAATCCACTCCGTGTGTGCACTCACAGGCTGACACCATATGTGCAACTACATTGGAATGCTGGGTAACATGGCTGCAATATGGGTAAAAGACATGGCTAATAGTGCCATATATTTGTTTAGTAAATGAGCCCCATCATACATGTGTATGCCATTTCCATGCCCAAAAACTTTTGGAAAAGTTGTCACATAAACGGTTTGAAATTGTACGTACCACTGAGCTGCTCCATAAAGCAGACGTTGCCGTTGGTGTTGAATGCCAGGGTGTCTGGAGTGATGCAGAGTGTCTGGAAGATGGCTGAATGGGCTATACTCTTCATGGAATAGCAGCACTCCAGGCAGATTGCCCAAATATCCTGCTCAGTAAGGCAGTTGTCACGTAGTGACAGAATATCAGCCAAGGACACATTCTCCTGCCAAGACATTTCACAATAATTCATTAGTAAGCTGAAGATTCAATACACACAAACACATGGCGTCGTTTGTAGACGACTTACAGAGGAAATGTTACACTAAATGGTTTCTAACACATCCACATGTTTTATAAAAGAGTCCAAGTGAGTTTACAAAATGGGTGTCCTGCCAGCTGGATGCTGCAAACTCTAGTTCAACAACATCTGGAAGGTCAGGCTAACATGATCCTATAAACGGGCTGTATATAATATCATTTCAGAATAGAAAATTCAACTAATACAGAATAAGTTCTATTATTATTATTATTATTATTATTATACAACTATACACAGGGCTACACAGAATTTATTTAATCAGCAGGCCACTCCTCAGAATAACTTGCAGTCTAGGTCTGGTACTTAAAGGGAAACTATTATACTAAACATAGAAAAAAAAAAACCCAGAGGCCCTTTAGACTTAAGGAACAGAAGTTTCATTAGCAGTAGTGTAGGGGTTTTTTCACAGAGAGGGCAGTGAGGTTAGGGAATGCCCTTGCCAGTGATGGCAGATTCTGTTAATAAAGGCACAAGGAAAGGCTGATGCCAGCGTAGGGGCTGATTCTCCGGATCGGGCCAAGAATCAGCACCATGTGGTAATAGCCTTAGGGGTTGGGTAGGGTGCAGGGGGGGGGGGGGAAACACCTACACGCCCACCTCTTCCATCCTTCATGAACACATGAATGATCAATCAGATAGTGCTGTTTATCTACAGGCCGAGAATTAGCCCTGTGTGGCCATACACGTAGCAATTTCGAAAGATCGTTCCCACCCTCCACTGACGTTGAGGGCTGAATTGTCAGATATGGAGGTACAAACAATTGAAATTCTACCTCCACCTGCCGATTCAGCCCTGAAAGTAGATTTTGTTTGGGAGCCTTCAATGGCCTTCAAAATCTTTTAACCTGGCCCGATCGCCGAGTCGACCGATATCCAAGGCTTTTATGATACTGGTCGCCTCTTCGAGCCGCCATACACGCACCGAATATCAGTGTGTGTAAGGCCGGCTTTAGGCTTCACACGGGGTGAATTCTTGGTCTGCAGATAAACACAAGCCAAGAATTCACCCCTACACATCAAACATCATATTGTGCCTGTACCTGAAGCCATTTTGTTAGCCCAGGAGAAGACACACAAAGTGGAATTCACGTCAAATTCCACTTAATTCCGCTTTATGCGTCTGCAATCCTGCTATCGGGGCTAAAAAAATGGCTAGGGGTGGATTCCTGGCTTGTGTTTATCCACAGGCTGAGAATTTGCCCCGTGTGGCATCAGCTTTAGAGGAAGGGTGGGATGAAGGAGGACACCTATGTCCCACCGCATCCCGTTTATGAACACAAAAATGGGCAAACGTAAACAGCTTAATATTTATATAGGACAAACTCAGGTCTCTGTGTTTAGCTTTTTTGTGCAAAGGCCTGTGTGCAGGGGGCAAGGTGCAAAAACCTTGCTTTCTGCATTAATAGTTTATTTGTAGGTACTGGATCAACAGATACAAGCTTTACATGCAAATAATATAAATTAACTTTACCATTGGTCCTTTAAAATAAACCTTAAAAAGTGTCAGGTATTTTTAATAATATGATTATATTTAATCAAGTTAATATATTTATAAACACCCTAACAGCAAAATATAGAAACAGCAATGAAGGGATAATGCAGAATAATATCATAACAGACATAAGCTTATTAAACAGTCTTAGCTACAGTTAATCTATGTCTGAAAGACAGTGCTGACCTATGTGATATTATAAACAAAATCTGATACTGGAATACATATTACATTGCACCATTTCTTTTGATGGGCAACTAATGCTGGAAAACATATGCCCCCCCAGTACAGTATTCCCTGCATAGTTGTACATGTAGTGTACAGTTATAGTTGAACAGACGCTGTTTAGGCAGTGTCAGTGTTGGATCCCTCCATTGTGCACTGACCCATTTCCTTTGGAGTGTTTACAGTCATATAGGTCAATATCCATGTCACTAGTCAGATACCGTTCAGATTCAGTGACCACTTTTTAGTCTGTAGCTATAGAGTGAAAATAAAGAGGGGAGTTATAACACTGCGGGTGTGTATGTACGTAGATTCACGAACAAGCTAAAAGGGTTAAGGAGACCGCCTCATACGTATGCAAATAAGTCATAACAGGATTCTGGGAACAAATTCCTTTAGGCTCTTAGAAAAGCCCCATTTACATGGGTTTAACCTATAGACCAGTGCTGTCCCCCCACCTGTCTGGCTGCTTTGATGGCTTACCTTTGAGTAAGCATTAAATGGTATCAGTACCGAGATTAACTGGCCCCCTGCATGGTTCTCACCTCAGATTCAGGCTGTAATCCCTCTGTATTGTTTAAAAATGTAATCCCCTGTGTTTTTCACACCTTTTAATCTCTGCATTGTTCCCACCCTGCAGTGTTCACACCTCAGGCTCAGACTGTAATCACTCCCATTGTTCACTTCTTCACACCTCCGACATAGGTACTGTAGGCAGAGTATGGCACATACAGCCAGCATAGGGCAGGTAGAGTATGGCACATACAGGCAGCATAGGTCAGGGAGGGTATGGCACACACAGGAAGGGTAGGGCAGGCAGAGTATGGCACACACAGTCAGGGTAGGGCAGGCAGAGTATGGCACACACAGGAAGGGTAGGGCAGGTAGAGTATGGCACATACAGGCAGCATAGGTCAGGTAGAGTATGGCACACACAGGCAGCATAGGTCAGGGAGGGTATGGCACACACAGGAAGGGTAGGGCAGGCAGAGTATGGCACACACAGTCAGGGTAGGGCAGGCAGAGTATGGCACACACAGGCAGCATAGGGCAGGCAGAGTATGGCACACACAGGCAGCATAGGGCAGGCAGAGTATGGCACACATAGGCAGCATAGGGCACTCTGCCTGTGTGTGCCATACTCTGCCTTCCCTATGCTGCCTCTGTGTGCCATACTCTGCTTGCCCTATGCTGCTTGTGGGAGGTGAACCTGGCAGGGGTTTGTTGTGGGAGTTTGTTAGCAGTTGGAAATAGCCATTAAATGGTCCCTAAGGTGTGTAATTATGTACTGGGGGTTGCTCTGCTATCCACAGGGGAGGAGGAGGCATATGGAATTTAAGGGTATATCTTAATATGACATAATTCTTTCACATATGAATGATGGTTGATATCCCCACTGTAAGGACCAAGCATTTGGGATTTTGATGTGCTACCACCATTGTGATAAAATAGGTGTGGTTTGAAGTGGGTGTGGTTTCAAAAAGGGAAGTGGTCAAAACTGGCTTCCATTAGCGGCCCTCCACCATGTATGCTAGAGAAATTCCGGCCCTCGGCACCGTAGAAGTTGGACAGCTCTGCTATAGACTAATGCTTACCCACTGGGTTTTCAATGCAAAAGCCAGGATAATAGCTGATCAGATTCCCAACTACAGACCGGTTTCGCCCTTCTTGGGGCTCATCAGTGTAGTGCCAGGTTTACCTAAGCTGATCAGAAAACCCTGCACTACACTGATGAGCCCCAAGAAGGGCGAAACCGGTCTGTAGTTGGGAATCTGATCAGCTATTATCCTGGCTTTGCATTGAAAACCCAGTGGGTAAGCATTAGTCTATAGGATAAACCCATGTAAATGGGACTTTTCTAAGAGCCTAAAGGAATTTGTTCCCAGAATCCTGTTATGACTTATTTGCATACGTATGAGGCGGTCTCCTTAACCCTTTTAGCTTGTTCGGGAATCCCCACTCTTGGCTCTACCTAAGCTGATCAGAAAACCCTGCACTACACTGATGAGCCTCAAAAAGAGCGAAAACCGGTCTGTAGTTGGGAATCTGATCAGTTATTAAACTGGCTTTTGCATTGAGAACCCAGTGGGTGAGCATTAGTCTATAGGATAAACCCATGTAAATGGGACAAGCCCATGTAAATGGGACTTTTCTAAGAGCCTAAAGGAATTTGTTCCCAGAATCCTGTTATGACTTATGTACGTAGAGAAATCAGTTTGGACATACGCATTACACTGCCTCAGACTGAACTAATGAGTGGCGAGATATTGCTGCTGACTCTGGAGTCTGCAGGGGCGTCAGAAGCTTTTATCAACCATGAGTAGCTACTATAGTAATTAATTTAAACCCCCTGGGGTCATTTACCTACTGGACAGCAGCAGCTGGACTACAGCCAGTTGCACAAAAGTTCCTATTTATTAATTACTTGCATCAACATGACCTCCTTGCACTACAGTTGCACTCTGTGCCGCTTCTGTTCCAAACCAACCGTTGTTGTGCCTGCTGATGAAGGTCCCTGTAGGAACCCTGGCCGCACCACTACCTCTAAACCAGGGGTAGCTCCAGAGTCCCCAGATCGGCCTGCACCGCAGTACAGATGCACCAAAAGGATCAGGCAAATGCATACAATTCATGTTGTAGTGTAGGAGTAAATTGTGTTAACACATCAGCCATAAATGCATTAGACGGATCTCCCCTGGCAACCATGATAATGCTGTATTGTAGGTAAAAAAACACATTTAAATGGAAAAAAAAACAAAATACCAGGGCTTAAACTGGTATTTTTTTTTTAAATAAGTTTTATTTAAAGTTTTCCTAATAAACATTATGAACAATAAAGAAAGATTAGAAAATATGAAAGAAAAGGTGTGAATAGAGAGGGAGAGAAGGGGGAGCCTGGGGATGAGAAGATCAAAAGGGTGCTCAATCTAGCTGGGGTTGTTGGCTCAGCCAAGAGCCTTAAAATCACTTGACTTGTTGTCATACAAACAAAGAAGTTGACAACCCTTAACTGCACACTGCACGCACAGTTCTCTTTAACCCTTCCATTGCCTCATTTGCAAATTAGAATTCGCTCCGGTATTCGGCCAAATCTGTAATGAAGGATTCAGAGTTTGTGCAAACTCGGTGCATGTGGGACACTGGTCCGAAACCCCTTGATAAAGCGCTGTGTAAATTTATGGTGCTATATAAATAATGATAATAATAATAAAGGCTTGCCAATCTCTGTGGGATGAAACATACCCTGCAACTTTATTTGAATGTACTTGTCCCCTGCCAAGATAACCAGTTGGGGAACTCTTCCCACATTTCATTTTTCAGGCCAATTATATTTTTAATCCATTTCGGTTTGGTTTTGCTTAGAACATTGGACACTGATCAGAATAATGTACATATACTGTATGTCAGTACCTTGATTAAATCCTCTAGGTAGGTAGGATTCTAAGGTCATTTTGATGAGTTTGAGTGGTCAAACTCACCTACTCACCATACTAGAACAGTATTTGAGGGGGAAGTTGATATTCTCACTTGCAGTCAAAAAATATCTTAAAATTACTGTTTCAAGTTAGGTCTGCTAGAGTTGCTGCCCAGGTACTGACCCTTTGGCAAATTAGCCTAGTATTTTAACAGTATTAATACTGAGGTTTCTCACATGTGCAGTTGCCCTCTATAGAGGGTTCTGAGCTGCATTGTTCATGCCTCGGTATCATCTGAGTTGCGGGGTGTGTGCATACAATGTGTTCCTTCTGCACAAACACATTTGATAGGAGAAAGCAAAATATTCTGCACCCTGGCCAGGCACCTTTCACACACACAGGATCCTTCTACGCATTTCCACGCTGCTCTGAGACAGGCAGACCGAAGCAAGTGGGGCCCTTTAACTCTACACCGATTAGAAAAATGGCAGGCTTGTGCATATTAGGAGGTTTTGGGTTTTCCATTTTAGATTAGTTTGGATGTTTTGGGTTTTTTAATGAACCTTTCTGTTAGGCTGTAAAACCTGGAAGATGTTGGTTCAAGTGATATAGGTTTCCTTAGTGGATGTAAAGCACAAACTGTGCAGTACAAGAAGCAGAGAAGAAGCAAAAAGTGAAAATAATCTGAGAAAATAGCTAGTATAAATCTAGAGCAACTGGAATTGCTGAGTAATCGTTGAAGACTTTCATTACTCATCCGAGCAGCTTCTTCGGTTCAACTGACTGGTATGGGAAGTACTTGGCATATAAACTCTTCCACTAATCCAATCACAATGGCACATTTTAACTCTTCACTTTACTGTGATAGGATTTCATAGGTATCATGCAACTCATGTGCAACAACAGGTGTTACTAGTAAGAGTTGCATGAATGGATGTGTGAAGTGATCTGAAACCGCCAGGGTACAGATGTTAGAACAGCATGGTATGTAGCAAACAAGTGGTGTCGAAGGCCCCCGCGGCTGTTTAGAGATGGTTCCTCCACCTTAACACGGCACCAAACCAGCAGTTTTCTTTGTTCAAAATTTGGACATTGCTGTCTTCGAAGGAGTGCCCCATGTCTTTTATGTGTATAAAGACAGCTGAGCCTTGCCCTTTAGAGTTCGTCTTTTATGCTGAGCAATTTGCTTGATGAGCAGTTGCTTTGTCCTCCCAATGTATAGGCAAATGTTTCTGCCAGATGGGCTATGTGCTAGGTCTTCACAGAGAGAACTGGGTTGGCCTGGAAGTTGGCACTTCGCATTCTACTACACTCCAATGTTATACAACGTAACCCATTTAGAAGTTGCCTTCAGTACCTCGCACCATGAGCTCAGGGATGTTTTAATAAACAAACAAAAGGGGCACTGACCATGGCAATTGGCCCCACCATCAAACGTTTCCTCTGTTACAACTTTTTACTGAAGCTCTACAACAAAATGGTTTCCATTTTTTTTAATCTAAACTTTTTAATCTAGATTTTTGGAATCTTCAGTAAAGAATTTCTTGGGGTGACAAGGGCCCATCATTGAGGCCTTTGTCCTGAACCCATTGGTTGTTAATACAAGCATCCAGTTTGGAACCCCAAGTCTATAAAACAGTAAAGGTAACAAGAAGAAACACTGGGTTTCTAGGGCTCTTTACTCAGGTATGGTAAAACTTTCTGCAGAATAAATATAGCATTCTAGGTGGCACTATGTGGAAAATCTATTGGCAGTAAAAGGCTAAAATGACTTTCCTTCTCCTTTAAAGACTGATATATGAATTGGAGAGGGGTTGAACATAAAGATAAGTAATAAAAACTAACATTATCAATAAAACTGTAGTCTCAATGAGCAATTTTTATTTTGGCTGACAGGTTTAGTGACCCCCATTTGAAAAGCTGGAAAGAGGGAGAAAAACTATAAAAAATGATGACCAATTGAGACGTTTCTTAGAATTGGCCATTGTATAACTTACTAAGAGTTAACTTAGTAGAGTTTAATCATAGGCTCACATAAGTCACTACTGAGCCCATTGGTACCCAAAAGCTGCCCTGCATGAGCTCAGTGACTGTGAATAAGGACAGGATTGCAGTTACCACTAGAAGTAGGAGATATAGGGTAAACTACTGACCGAATATCCAACTAGAAGCCAGAAAATGTTGGGTATCCTTGTATATATTGAAACCGGAGTGACGTGCACGCCTACCTGTCCTGCTGAATTGGGTGCATGCACAAAGACATGCCTAACTCTGGAAGGAGCTGAATTAAAGTGACAGCACAGTCCTGAAGCAAATGAACTGGCACCAAATTTTCACAGGTTATAAAACTGGTCAGTGGTACTTCCAGCAGGAGGGTGCAGGAAGGAGGATGGGGACAGGGGATGGGAGTATTTCTGGGGGAAGATGTAGAGCAGTGATCCCTAACCAGTGGCTCAGGGGCAACATGTTGCTCCCCAACCCCTTGGATTTTTAAATTCCTGACTTGGGGGCAAATTTTGGTTGAATAAAAACAAGATTTACTACCAAATAAAGCCTCCTGTAAGCTAAGAGCCAATCTTAGCCCTTATTTGGCACCTCCATGAACTTTTATGGTGCTTGTGTTGCTCTCCAAGTCTTTCTATATTTGACTGTGGCTCACGAGTAAGAAAGGTTGGGGATCCCTGATGTAGAGTGGGCAGGGAAGAGTCTGGCATCAGGTCAGGTGCCCACAGAATACCTGAAAGGCGACTGGGGTTTGGGCAGAAAGTCCCCGATTCTATGATCCCGTGGGTGGGTCACAAGTACCCCTGCTTGGAAACCTGGCCAAGATGCAGATGTGTTCCCTCCCTCCCACCCCTGATTATAATGCTATTTTTAACTCTTGCTATTTTTGATCCTCCTGGAGCGACATCACTTCCGGTCCACAGTGCTGTCAGTTTCGTTTGCCCTCAGGTTGAAAGGTCTTGGTAGGGGACACAGGTGGTGGTTGTTTGCGGATCTAGGCCGGACATGGGTCTGCCCAACCAAACCCACACAGGTCTCTAGTGCAGGGTTACAGAAAAGGAAGTCAGACTGGGAGGGCGGAGGGGGAATAGCAAAATGTTAGCAGAACAGACTACTGACATCAGCAGGGCTGTATTTCTATGTAGGCACATGGGGGCCCCATGCATAAAGAAGTAACTTTCAATGTGTGCCTAAATAAAATTCCCTCCAGCCCACCATCGGACACCTGAAGCTTATTTAGGCAATAGATGTGAGGAGGAAGGGGGGTACTCTCCTCTTCTGCGATCAGCACATGTGCAGGGCATACTGCACCGATTGGCAAGTGTAGGGGCCAATCAGCCGTCTGGTACCTAGGGCACATGACTGAGGAGGGAAGGCAAATTTCTGACAGGGGAGAGTGCATGCAGCATATAACTTTTATACCAGGCGGTGTACGTTTGTGCCCAATGGTTACTACCTATGCTTGTGCCTTTATCGAAGTGCATCTGTGCTTTTCACCATCTGTGCCTTAAAGGAACAGTAACACCAAAAAATGAAAGTGTATAAAAGTAACTAAAATATAATGCTGCTGCCCTGCACTGGTAAAAGTTGTGTTTTTACTTCAGAAAGGCTACTATAATTTATATAAATAAGCTGCTATGTAGCCATGGAGGCAGCCATTCAAAGGAGAAAAGGCTTATCTGTTATCTGCTATGTAACCTGTGCCTTTTCTCCTTTTTTCCAGCTTGAATGGCTGCCCCCGTGGCTACACAGCAGCTTATTATATAAATTATAGTAGTGTTACTGTAGCAAACACACCAGTTTTACCAGTGCAGGGCAACAGTGCATTATATTTTTATTACTTTAAAGCTCTTTCATTTTTTTAGTGTTACAGTTCCTTTAAGACAGAATAGTATAGCAAGCAATGTTGTTACTTTACTACAAGGTATTTTTTGTTATAAATGTAAATAAATGAAAAGCAGACAAAATGCAAGAGTCCACCGGAAGAAACACTACTGCAGACAGAATGATAAAGTAATCCTCTGCTAAAAGCCTTGTCTGCTGAGAGATCACTTTATTTCTGGCTGCTTAAGAATAACCGCCCAATAAATTCTATTTGTGAAGATGCAGTTAAAGGAAAACTGGAGAAAGGAGAAAATTTTCATTCATATAGGAGCGTGTGAATGAATATTTTGTCTGAGACTGGGATACAGTTGTTAATTTCAAGTTTAGAGAAAACATGACCAGTAAGTTTTCCTTTAAAGGGGTTGTTCGCTTTTGAGTTACCTTTAAGTATGAAAGAGAGTATTATTCTGAGACAATTTGCAAATGGTCTTAATTTTTTTTATTATTTTTAGTTTTTTAATTATTTTACTCTTCGTTCAGCAACTCTCCAGTTTGAAATTTTAGAAGCTATCAGGTTGCTAGGGTCTCAATTACTTTAGCAACCATGGAGTGGTTTGAATGAGACACAGGAATATGAATAGAAGTCCTGAATAGAAAGTTAAGTAATAAAATGTAACAATAGCAATAAAATTGTAGCCTCAGAGAAATTTGAAAGCTAGAAAGAATCAGAAGAAGAAGGCAATTAATTCATAAACTATATAAAAAAATAACAAAGGCCAATTGAAAAGTTATTTAGAATTGGCCATTATATAATGTATTAAAAGTTAATTTAAAGGTTAACCACCTTTATGTATGAAGTGTATGAAGCCTTTGAGCGGACTGGGGCCATAAAAATCCTTTGGAGGGCTACATACGGCCCATGGGCTTCCAGTTGGCAGCCCTGCACTAGAGGATGCGAGGCACACAAAAGCCCCGTACTTATTGCCATCAAAGACAGATATTAAGTAGAGGGCTCCCTTGCATATTGATTTTGGGGTCTTTACTTGCCCTTTGAAATAATCTTACGTTTTTTCATGTTATCATTAGTTATGGAACTAACAAAGGGATTATGTCCTCTTTAAGACAGAAATAACTTTTTTGATTTAAGTAAAAATGATATCAACATAGGGCTGTACTTCCATTAGTCGCCACGAACAGCTGCTCTCTGGGTCACAATGTGGCCCATTTATAAATAAAGGAGAAAAAAAAATGACAATCAAATACCCAGGACGTTTGGTAATCCCCACCCAAAAGCAAACAGTGCAAAATCCTTTCCAGGGCTGTGTATGGCCGTGTCCTTGAAGGCAGAGCCCGGGGTGAGGCAGTGGCATTCTGTGGGTGGAAAGCCTGCCCCTCTGGCATTGTGCCTTATGCTACAGAACAGTGAGCTGTGTGTAGTGTAATAAAACTAATAATAGCTTGAATAGGTGGATTCTTAAAGCCAGATATCAATTGGGCATATCCTCTGCACCCCAAGTAATGCATGGCCATATTACCATTTACTCGCCTTTCCCTGATGTCCCTAGTGAAGACTCACGCTGGTGAATTTTTTCCCCCGCAAACAGCGGTATAACTACTACACGGTAGACCCCACAAACCATAGTAGGGGGGCAGGGGCCATGTGGGCCCAGTCCACAGAATCTGCCCCCCAAAGATTTGCTAGGATGAGGGGTTGTTGTTCAGGTTATGCCACTGTCCACAGTGGAGCACAGGCTCAAGAAAAAATATAGCATTTGGATTCACTGGGGTTCGCCTAACATACTGGCACACTGGGAATTCAGCTTTCCCAGTCCTTTACGTTTCTCCAAATGGATCTACTCATAAGAAAAGTCTTTAATTGGCACATGGGAAGATTAGCCACCCGTGATAAATCTTCACTACCGCGGGCGACTAATCTCCCCGATATGCCATCCCACCGGCAAGAATGTAAATTGCCAGTTGGATGGCATATGCGTTGCTTCAATTTCCTGAAGTCGCCCGAAGTTTCCTCTCAAGGCAACTTCGGGACCCGTATGCCATCCCACCGGCGATTTACATTCTTGCCAGTGGGATCGCATTGTGGGGAGATTTGTCCTGGGGCGACTATTCTCCCTGTCAGCCACTGCCCTTATATAAATGATCAGCACTGTCTATTTTAGTAGCTACAACAAGTAGCTGCTACTAGCAGCTCTGTGTGTCTTCACCCTTAAGGAATAGCTACCTCTCCCTTGGGTAGGACACAGAGCTACTACTATAATCCATACATGTGTATACTTTGTAATGCTTTCCTTTAGGCTAATGCCACACTTAGGGCCAGATTCATTAAACTACGAATCCGAATCACAAAATCCGATAGATGTTTGCAAAAGTCACGAAAATTCAGTTTGTTTGAATACGAAGATTTCGTACTTACAATACGAAATTTTCATATTGAAGTGATTGTTTGCGAATGGCGATCTGATAGTTACAAATTTTTTGTATCCTAATGATCGTAAATGGCGGGAAAACCTTTCTGACTGAACCTTCAGTGCATGATTTTGGAAGCCTCCCATAGGCACTCTGCAGCTCCAACCTGGCCCAAGGAAAGTTACGAAAGTCTGAAACTTTCGCACTCGTTGCGACAAATACGGTTTTGTCGCCCAAATTGTCGCAAAGTACAAATTAACGAAAATATAGCAGAAAGTAGTAAACTATGGATTTTTTGTATTCGGACTTGTCGTACTTGAATGAATGTGCCCCTTAGCGTATATTTTCGGCAAGCCGAAAAACGCTTGCCGAAGATAGCGCCATATGCTCCTACCTGTGCCTGCACCCGAATGAATGAAATACACTCGGGTGCAGGCACATGTACCTGATATCCGCCGAAAATATGAGGTCTCACTTTTTTTGCTGGATATCGGCTACATGTGCCTTCAGCCAAGTGTATTTCATTCATTCGGGTGCAGGCAC
Source organism: Xenopus tropicalis (assembly GCF_000004195.4). Classification (NCBI taxonomy): domain Eukaryota; kingdom Metazoa; phylum Chordata; class Amphibia; order Anura; family Pipidae; genus Xenopus; species Xenopus tropicalis. The sequence goes on from NC_030683.2 coordinate 26,979,961, forward strand.
AGGTAGGCTAATTTTACAGTAGCGGGGTGTATTCTCGGCAATCGTTTTTCAGCTTGCCGAGAATACGCCTGCGTGGCATTAGCCTTAGCTACACTAATGTTACACTTATATTGTGAGACATGGGAAACACTTGTAAAACAAAACAAGGCGGATAATTAGCAGTGAATGTAACACAGGGTGCCGGATACAGAAGGAAACACTCAAATCACAGGAAAAGTCTATTTGGAATCAGGTGTGCATGCGTGTATATACATGTACACTGTCGCTGTTACACATCAAACAAGTTGTTCCCTGAATACACGGATTAATAGAGCAAACAGTTCTTGTAGTTATGACTGTGTAGCAAATTAACCCTAGGAGTGGAAGCGCACAGTTATTACAATACTTTCTGTTACAAAAGCACAATGGATAATATCAAAACCAGTTCCCGCAGCCCAACTTCCCCCCATATAAGGGCCCTATATGAACTGTTTATAGTACCGACAAAGACAAGAGGATTAATAAAAGCCAACTCTGCTCTGCAGTTCTCTGTTCAGTCTCAGAATCTCTAAGGTGCGACTCTGACACAGAGGCAAGCTAACTCCCTAGGTATGAATGATATATGAGCGCAATAAATTTGCCGGAGCGGGTTCTGCAAACTAAATTCTGAAAATCTTAGGGGATTTAAAAATATGTAGAACAATCCCTATGGCATCCCTTCTCTCTAACGGCAATGAGGAACTGCTGACAGATTCCGATCCAAACTCAAAATTGCTTATAGGAAATATAGAGCTTTGGATTCTAACCCATATTAAGCAGTGCTATATAATCCCAGTGCAAGCCTAGTATGCCCTTTAATTTAGACCGTAAACTTCATATTCAATACTTCTTAATTAAATATATAAAGGGGGACAGAAGGGTTAGAACCAGAGAACAACAAAGGGACAAACACATTGATTTCGATAGCAATTACATTTACACATAACTTTAACAACTGGAAACAAATCATGCTCGTACACTGGAAAGCTTAGAATTACATTATTCTTGTTAATATATAAAAAAAAGTACTTGGGTGGAGATTCCCACCCTATAATCTCTCCATGACTAGTATAAAGCAGGTGCTGCATGGGTCAGACACTGGTCCCAGGGGCCCCAGATGCAGTTTATAGGGAGAGGGACGATAAAACTGCTATTAGGCAGCCACAGGCAGCAGTGATTGTAGGCGCAGGCTTTGCAACTGCTTTTAATTATGAAGCCAGAGAAAAGACTCCCTTTCCCACATGAATGTTGTTATAAAGAAAAGCCTCCATTTCCCATGGGCAGCCCTCCAACTCTGGCTGAACTACAACTCTCTGTGCCCATCCAGTACCAGGGGCCAGTGGCTGCACAGCTGGCGGGCAGAGGGTTGCACATTCCCCAACATGGGGCCCTACAGCTATTGATAAACCTATAACTCCCTGTGCCCATCCAGTACCAGGGGCTGCACAGCTGGGGGGCAGAGGGTTGCACATTCCTGTACCAACATGGGGCCCTACAGCTACTGATAAACCTATAACTCCCTGTGCCCATCCAGTACCAGGGGCTGCACAGCTGGGGGGCAGAGGGTTGCACATTCCAGTACCCAACATGGGGCCCTACAGCTATTGATAAAACTATAACTCCCTGTGCCCATCCAGTACCAGGGGCCAATGGCTGCACAGCTGGGGGGCAAAGGGTTGCACATTCCCCAACATGGGGCCCTACAGCTATTGATAAAACTATAACTCCCTGTGCCCATCCAGTACCAGGGGCCAGTGGCTGCACAGCTGGGGGGCAGAGGGTTGCACATTCCTGTACCAACATGGGGCCCTACAGCTATTGATAAAACTATAACTCCCTGTGCCCATCCAGTACCAGGGGCCAATGGCTGCACAGCTGGGGGGCAGAGGGTTGCACATTCCCCAACATGGGGCCCTACAGCTATTGATAAAACTATAACTCCCTGTGCCCATCCAGTACCAGGGGCCAATGGCTGCACAGCTGGGGGGCAGAGGGTTGCACATTCCCCAACATGGGGCCCTACAGCTATTGATAAAACTATAACTCCCTGTGCCCATCCAGTACCAGGGGCCAATGGCTGCACAGCTGGGGGGCAGAGGGTTGCACATTCCCCAACATGGGGCCCTACAGCTATTGATAAAACTATAACTCCCTGTGCCCATCCAGTACCAGGGGCCAATGGCTGCACAGCTGGGGGGCAGAGGGTTGCACATTCCCCAACATGGGGCCCTACAGCTATTGATAAAACTATAACTCCCTGTGCCCATCCAGTACCAGGGGCCAGTGGCTGCACAGCTGGGGGGCAAAGGGTTGCACATTCCCCAACATGGGGCCCTACAGCTATTGATAAAACTATAACTCCCTGTGCCCATCCAGTACCAGGGGCCAGTGGCTGCACAGCTGGGGGGCAGAGGGTTGCACATTCCCCAACATGGGGCCCTACAGCTATTGATAAAACTATAACTCCCTGTGCCCATCCAGTACCAGGGGCCAGTGGCTGCACAGCTGGGGGGCAAAGGGTTGCACATTCCCCAACATGGGGCCCTACAGCTATTGATAAAACTATAACTCCCTGTGCCCATCCAGTACCAGGGGCCAGTGGCTGCACAGCTGGGGGGCAGAGGGTTGCACATTCCCCAACATGGGGCCCTACAGCTATTGATAAAACTATAACTCCCCAGCACTTCTGGCTGTCCAACAATGCAGAGAGTTATAGTTTACTATTATGTGCAAGGGGTCAGGCTGTATATCTCTAATCTATGGACATTTGCCCTATTGGCCCCTAAACAAACCCAGAGGGGAGGGGGGCTCCATGCGACACGTTTAACCCTTGAACCCTCTGATTGCTGCCAGGCTGTCACCCACCTCATCTTCCAGTAATGTTGGAAGGGGTTCGAAATCAAAGAACTCCTTGCCGCCGCCGCCACCATCTTCCTCCTCCTGCTCCTGCTCTTCTTCCTCCACATAATACCCCAGCACATCCAGCTCCTCTGGCTCCATCCCAAGCGCAGCCCGGAGCCCGTCACTAAGCAGTGGCTGACAGGCGGCTCATGGTATCTGCTCCACAGGTGTAAGTCGCCTCTCCGCACGCCCCGGTGCGGCCAAAGCCCTGCATGGATCGCTCCGTGTAGCTCCTACAGCAACGCCAAGCCGCAAGGGGAACGATCGGCGTCCGAGTACCCGGCGGCATACAGGTGTCGGTGATTTCCAACCCAGCGCAACTTACTGCGCCTCGGAAGCGATAGGAATCCACGACTCTCGCACTGCGATCTCCAGAGCGTTCGCTCCACTACGCGATGCCATGGCAACGCACCAGAGCGTGACGTCACGACACGGAAGTGACCGCGACTTGTTAGGCCGCTCGCTGCCTCACACACCTTGCGTGCCAAGCCTCGTTCCGAGTTCTCGTTGCCTTTGGCACTTTTCAAGGCAGTGTTGTGTTTGGGCTGCTGCTGTGAGCTTTATACCTTCCTAGCAAGGAATAGCATTACTACCAACACATAGAAGGGCTGGCAAAAACTTGAATTATACTATTATGTTTATATTTGAGCTGGACTACAAGTTCCAACATAATGTAATTGGGTAAAGCATGCTGGGAGCTGTAGGCCAACAACAAATGTGAGGCAATATCATACCTCCCAACACTTGGAAAATGGAAAGAGGGACAAAAAGAAATGCTGGGCGCAGGGCAGCAATTTTTTTTACCACGCCCATTTTTGCAACCACACCCCCAAAATACCACTCCCATTTGACTAAATTTGACAGGTTATTAAGTTTGAACACAATTCTGGGGGCTTTGGGGTCTTGTTTATGTGCTATTACAGTTTTGCTGAAAAAGGTGAAATTGCCCTTTAAGCTGAAAGTCTCAGTTCCCCTAAGGCTGATGCCACACGTGGCGTTTTTACGCTGCGTATTTTCTCAGCCTAAAAACGCCGCACAAGCCACACAGCCGCTGACTATGGCGTTTTCAGCCTAGAACTGGTGACGTAGCAAATCCCGTTTCCCATGGTGCTAATAGTGCGAAACAGTAAAAAACGCCGCGTATTTCCGGTAGGTCTGGCAGCTGCCTTTGTGTATACATAGGAATAGCTTGCTGTGCAAATACTGGCGTATTTCGGCAAATGCTTGAAAAATCCGTGGTAAGGTGTTTTCTAGCGTATTTACACATTGTGTGGATTCCTTATTATTATTTCTATGGATGATGATATTGTGCGTTTTTCAGCCGCTGAGAGAATTAGAAAATACGCAGCGTAAAAACGCCACGTGTGGCATCAGCCTAAGAGATCTGTTTATCTTATTAGTTACAATTGAATCTCAGTGCGGGGGGGAGGGTTTACCTTTCTGGGCTCTCTGCCAAAAGCCACTTATTTAATTAAATGTGAGAAACAATGTATCTAAGTGCAGGTGACGCTGGTTAAGATTTCTGGGCTCTCTGCCAAAAGCTACTTTTTAATTAAATTTGTATCTTTTTTAGCTTCAGTGCAGGAAATCAAAGGGAAATGAGGGACTTTTTGGTAAGAATCCGGGACTGCGGGTTGAGCTGTCAAAAGAGGGACTGTCCCGTGAAAATCAGGACAGTTGGGAGCTATGCAATATAATGCGATAAAACTTTTCTCCACGTCTCCATAGCCAGTAGCCCCATGAATCCTCCAGTGAGAATCCCACTGAACTATGGAGCCCTGGTGCCCCTTTGCCCCTGCAGCTGCACCACAAGCAGTAAATATCCCTGTGCCCTATGAGAAACATATCCAGGGCCCTGACACCAGAGCACACTGAGCATGTGCAGTGCCACAAGCAACTTTGAAGGCCTGAACCACTGTGCTAGTAAGTTCAGTATATAATATGCAGCGTTTCGAGCCATATTAATTTTTAGTATTTTGTGGGCATGAAGGTCAGTTTTATGGAAGCTTTACATCCTATTGTAACATAAACCAATATGGTTCAAATATACAAAATTGTTAGTTCGGTCACATGATAAGTGAGTGGGATTGTGCCAGTAGGCGTATGAGTTTGCCTGTCGAAACTAAGAATCAAATACCTTTAGTTAAATACACCCAGGTCTCCTAATCTCTTGCCTAGAGCTGGAGCCAATGAGAAAAACATAATTATTCTGCACTCTACCAATAAAGAACAAATAGCAAGAGAAAGGCTTAATATAACTGCCATACATGGTCTTGATACATAGTCCTATACGTTAGGCTTCACCATTTCTTAAAGGAATACTGTCATGGGAAAACATGTTTTTTTCAAAACACATCAGTTAATAGAGCTTCTCCAGCACAATCCTGCATTGTAATACGTTTTTCAAAAACACAAATTTTAATTTTGAAACTTCACATGGGGCTAGCCATATTCTTCATTTCCCAGGGTGCCACAGCCATGTGACCTGTGCTCTGATAAACTTCAGTTACACTTTACTGCTGAGCTGCAAGTTGGAGTGATATCCCCCCTCCCAGCAGCCGATCAGCAGAACAATGGGAAGAGAGCAAGATAGCAGCTCTCATTCTCATCAGAATAGCACTCAATAGTAAGGAATCCAAGTCCGGCTTGGGACTCCTCCAGTTACATGGGAGTAGGAGAAACAATAGGTTACCTGAAAGCAGTTCTAATGTGTAGCGCTGGCTCCTTCTAAAAGCACAGACTCGGGCACAATGCACTGAGATGGGCCCTACACACCAATATTACAGCTAAAAAATACATTTGTTGGTTCAACAATAAAATATTAAATGGCAGAGTGAATTTAATGTAATTTAGAAATAAAATGTATACCATAAAATCATGGCAGTATCCCTTTAAATGCAGACTGACTGCCAAAGGAGAAATGCTGTTATATAGTATAATACCTGATCTTCTCACTGCAATAAACGCTCTCCCAGCCAAGAAAGTTTGGGTGATTTCAAAGAGAGTAGATATGGGTGCCTCAACTTCATGGAAACAAATGAAAATAGGCAAAGACCTAATGTTTCCCTCCCACTGTCTATTTTGATTTGCAGGTGAAAGAGTATAGGGGACCTGTCATGTCCGTACCCAGATTCAATTGTACCAGGGTAGAATTAAAGGGAATGGAAACCCTGAAAGCAAAATTGAGAGAATAAAAGCCTTCTGACAACCCTTGTCCCCCACCAAAGGCCTCCCCTCCCTCCCAAACCTATGGGGGTGGGGATACAAGTGTCTCTCCTTGTATTGCCAGATCCTATGTGCAGCTATGATAACGCTACATGTGCTGCATCATATTCATATCATAGTTCAGTAATAGCTTTGTACTTTTCTGTGTAGCATTGATGTACAAGTGTGTCTTTAGTCATAGACACAAGCATGCTGAGGCAATTGACAACAAGCTATGGATCAATAGACAGACTGAGCTCAGTTCAGAAGAGGGGCAGGACAGACCGAGCTTTTCAAGCACAATTATATGGAAGTGCAAGGAGCACATTTTGAGGCAGGTACCTTTAGTAAATACAATATTTTGGCACAACAACTGCATGTGACTGCGTGACCACAGCTGTACTTAAAGTTCATAAATAAAGCCTATTGACTTTGTAATGAAATGACTGCAGTTAGTAAAATAACCACAAGATGGTGCTCAAAGATCAAACAACAAATTATTTTACAGATGTACGTACGGATCCCTTTAGAATAGATTCTGATTTCTCTGTGAAGCTACAATTTTATTAGTATTGTTACTTTTCATTACTTATCTTTCTATTTAAGGCCCTCTCCTATTCATATCCCAGTCTGTCATTCAAACCACTCCTTGGTTACTTAGGTAAATTTGACACTAGCAACAAAATTGCTGCTGCAACTTCAAACTGGACAACTGCTGAACAATCTTATGTAACATATCAATGCAAGGAAAAATAAAACAAGTACTTATTACTATTATGAATTTGTATGTGATGGTTGGAATCCTGTTGATTGGTGGTTTGTGCTTTCATATCAAATGGAATTTTGAGGTTATTTCTTATCTTTTTAGTTGGGGGTTAATTGCCTTCTTTTGATCGAGTAGCAGTTTGACTTCATTTAGACAAAAAGGTGTCTTTTTCAGTATAAAATTACAGGTATAGGATCTATTATCTATAATATCGAGTCAAAGTTGCATGTGTTAAAAAAGCCATGTGGTAGCCACATTTTGAAAAATTTTCAGCAGAACTTTTGGGTGAAGCAAAATAGGACAGATTCGCTCATCACTGACAATTTCCTAAGGAACCTATGTACTCAGATGAAGTAAACACCTTATTTACAAAGACTCTGAGCAGAGGTGGAAGAGCAGGCCCCCTAGTTCTCATTCAGGGAGTGCTTCTGTCTGTAGTCTGGCTGCTCTGCACTTTATACTGGATACAAAATCCAGTTGGAATTGCAGAGGTCAGTGTGGGTGGGTGCAGGCCAGCCCTGCCCTTAATGCCTTCCATGGGGCACATGGTAAGAAAAGGGACCCATTGCAGCATGCGTCTGCCCCCACTTCCTTCTGTATGAATGATGCACAAGTTAGGGAAGGGGCCAATAGGGGGGCTACCTACATGCCCCCCATCCAACCTCATGCATACAGTGCTGCCTGTGGTGTATTCATGACAGAGGCTGCGGGTCTCTGTGCTCTGAAATGGAATGCAGGAACCTGCCACAATTCATCTATCATGGAGGGCAGGGTTGCACAGTTGAAAAACATGGCAGATTTGCACTTTGCATGCATTCTACTGTACAGCACTGCGTACATAAGTAGCGCTTTATAAATAAAGATATACATACATGTCATATGTCATAAACGATCCCTCTTCATTTCCAGTGGGACCCCGTTCTCCTTGGCTTCCCTGTTCGACTGCCATACTGCAGGCAGTCTATTTAGGATGCATTTGCATCTCAACTTTTGCAGCCTCTAACCACTTTTTTACTTCTTCTCTACAGATCTTTTGTCTTTTTAGTATGGTTTCCTAGGCACTTCATATTGGCACAGACTCTACTGGGAAAATGGCAAGTTAAGTTTGGTATCTACCAGAAATGGAAACAAGTGTGCCACTACCCCCAATACATTCGCTACAGTTAAACTGCTGGAGTCCTTCATCTTACCTACTTGATTCTGTCGATTACTTTGGGTGCAGCACAGAGCACTAACAAGCAGCAAGGTATGTTCTTTTCCAGCTCATCAAATGTTTATTTCCAACAGAAATACTTTGAGCTGCCACTAACCTCAGAAGTTGTAGCCTGCAGATCAGTGGGCTACTAGGCAATCACTTATTAATCCCATTTATACAAAGTCAGGATGGGGGTATAGAGAGAGTTAATCACTTATTAATCCCATTCATACAAAGCCAGGATGGGGGTATAGAGAGAGATAATGAATTTTCTGTAGGTGTGCATTCCTTACCAACAGTGGCTCTGAAGGCTAGTCATGTGTTTAGCCTAGAAAGCCTCGTGAACCATCAAATGATGTCCTGTTAGGATTCACATAAGAGTCCTGCAGAACAACCACGTGTCTGAATCAAGAGGGTTCATTGTCTTAAGGTGGGCAAACTAATGCTGAGAGAGGAACCTACTCTGACCTATATATGGAATTCTCTTACAGCGTGTGTGTTTATTTGGTTTCATATACAGGTATGGGATCTGTTATCCAGAAGCCCATTATCCATAAAGCTCTGTCCTATTGGCAGGCCATCTCCCATAGACTCTATGTTAATCAAATAACTTAGATTATTAAAATGATTTCCTTTTCCCCCTGTATTAATAAAACAGAACCTTTGTACTTGACCCCAACTAAGATATAAAATGAATCTTTACTAGGGGCAAAACAATCCTATGGGTTTATTTAATGTGTAATTAATGATTATTTAATAGACTTAAGGTACGGAGATCCAAATAATCGAAAGACCCCTTATCTGGAAAACCCCAGGTCCTGAGCATTCTTAATAACGTAGGAAGATATTCTCCAACTGTATCTACCATAATTCTCTATTGCCAATCATAGCCATAATTAAAATGATTATTGTTTCAGAATTCTTATTCAGTTGTCGTGTCTGGGTCTTCCTTTGCCGGCTGTCAGTTTGTGAGTTAAGCTATAAGACCACGTAGAACCATGATATAAGGTGACTGAGTCGCTATACTTGATGCTCTGTTTGTGCAATAGATGTCAGATTTTCCAAGGATGCAAGCACAGGGCTTCTGATTATCCTGGCAGGTTCTCGTTGACTCTTGTGTTATTCTCAAAATGTTTTGACACAATGACAATGGCATTTCATTTTGGAACGTGCCCTAGCTCTCCTCAACAATTCCCATGGGTACGCCATTGCTCGGCTGTGCAAGAATATAAAGTGGTCTGAGATATTCTAAGCAGACATTGTAGACTTATATAGGGAAACGGGTAAGAAAACTGAATCCATGTGGTGCTCAAAAACAATATCTGGTTCAAAATGATTTACAGTGCAATTGAATTACTTTTGATTGTTCAGTGGTCCATAATAGGAAGTGACTGGTGACAACCCAAGCATTTTGTTGCCGATGGAAAAATGGTAGGTAGGAAACCCTTACAGATATCCTGCTGTGACCTAAAGCCAGTGACATAACTAAAGAGGAAAAAGAACTGGAGGAATGGGGGCCCCGGACCACAGGGGCTGCTTTCTCTATAGTTTTTAGAAATCCCCACTACCCAGCTGCTCTCTTACCTACACTGGCGCGAGCGACACAAGTAGGCGAGTGGGTAGGGGCTGCTGTGTGTGCCGGGCCCCTCTAAAGATTTGTTTGCAGGGGGGCCTGGCATGCTGCTGTTACACCACTGCCCAAAGCCTTATGGCATTGAAGGTTGAACCTTTTGTTAGGGTTGCTCGTAGCTCATAACAAGGGGTAGATATATGAAAACAGTAAAACAACAGTGTATTAGCCATGCAACCTTAGTAAACATATGCTCACCTCCAAATTCCACTGTACTGGAGCTTTGTGCTAAGCCTCCAGGAGTTCAGAAGAGCTCCAGAATCTCATCCTAACTGAGACACCCCCCCACACAAAAAATGTTGAGTAATACTAGTTTTGCATAAATAACAATATGTTCAGACACAGAAAAATCTGTTTGCTTGTTGAGACAAGAGGCTTGTTGGCCACCAAAGTAGTGCATCAATGTAGCTGACCAAATCAGTTAATTTGGTCATCAGTCTAATGCGGAATTACATGGGGTGCCATACAGACCCATTAGGACAGGGCAGCTTTTATGCTTGGGTGCAGTTGCTTCTCAGTATTTATGTATGTATAACTTTATTTATAAAGCGCCACAAGGGTTCGGAGCGCTGTACAATCTCCTCAGTGGGTTTTCATTTAGCCTACTGATATTGACCGATAAGCCTTCCTGATGTCTGACCAAGCCCCAGTGATATAGTGAATAGTGTACCCCCTATTGTAGAATATATATTGAATGAAGTACCGCTCTTTATACAGGTCACGGAACTCCAAGGTAACTTCTAATATCCTCATATTTTTCAACTTTATTTATTCTAATACCCAAATTTCAGTGTCATGTGACATAAATGACATCACTAAGCACTGATTATACCTGATGACATCACTTAGCACCATTTATATGGATATAACTTACAGGATATTCATGTCTTTTTCTGTATTATAAGGATTTTATAAGTCACTGAGGAGGTTTATGAGGAGATAAAAGAATGGGGCTGAAGGCTGAGTGCTTTTAAAAAAGGTCATGGAACTCTGAGGTAACGTCTTTTATCCTCATCTTTCACAACAGAGGGTACTTTATTTATTATAATACACAAGTTTCAGTGAGTCATGTGACAGACGTTATATCACCAAGCACCGATTATAACTTATGAAATCACAATGCACCATTCATAAGGCTATAATTTATAGAGCTTTACAGGGCTCTTTATTATTATAAAGCAGCCATGTATATGAACCAACTTGACCAGGATTGGCAAGAAAGTTGGTCTATGGATGAACAGCTTAACACTCGAAAATTGCTCTTATGAGAAGCAAAGGGTACCCAGAATTTTCCATGCCTGTTGGGGTGATTTGCAGAAGGAGGTAGCTGGGCAGGGGATTTTTGGGTATGTGTAAAGAATTTGGATCCTTTGTTCAGCAGTTTGGCTTGATCTTACATGAAGACTAAACCAAGTACAGGTATCGGACCCCTTATCCAGACCCGTTATCCAGAAAGCTCCTAATTAAGGAAAGCCCGTCTCCCATAGACTCCATTTTAATTAAGTAATTCAGAATTTTAAAACTGATTTCCTTTTTCTCTGTAATAATAAAACAGTACCTTGTAATTGATCCCAACTAAGATATAAATAATCCTTATTTGATGCAAAACAATACTATTGGGGTTAATTAATGTTTTATTGATTTTTTAGCAGACTTAAGGTATGGAGATCCAAATTACGGAAAGACCCCTTATCTGGAATACCCTTGCTCCCGAGCATTCTGGATAACAGGTCCTTTATCTGTATAGAAAACTGTGATAACAAGGTATTCAATGTGTATTTCTTAATCACAACTGAGATGTCTCTATGCCATACACTGTCTGATTCATCCACAATGTGGCACTGTAAAGTCACAATACATACACAGATATTTGCCTATATGTGAATCCGTCTGTGGCAATAAACAAATGCATCAATATTTCAATAAAGGGAAGGCCAATAAGTCAGTAAGAAGCATATATTTACTAATATATTTAATTGCTACCAGTTAATCCAGTGTTTCATCAGGCAGGTAATAAATATACTGTTAGAGTTTAAAGAATTTGCTTGAAATTCATACTTGCCTACAACTCTATTGTTCTCAGGCTCACATCAAATAATGTGTATAAAAGTGGCAAATTTGGGTTCTGCGTTGGGTGTAGTATGCGAGGCAGGGGAAGGCTTAATAAATATGCATATTGTTTAGTTCTGTATATTTCCCCTTTGTATTTTGTGCCATCTGTAAGGAAAAGAATTGCTGAGAAAAGGTGTTATAACAAGGTGTTTATTGCTGGTTTCATTTTTGTATTGAATACACACAGAATTCCACTAGGGGTTAATTAAATGACTTTGGTTATGTGGAGAAGTGTGCTATTTTAGAAATGTTATGTATTCTGGCGTTAGAAATGACAGTTTTGGTTGAAACGCGTTACAGAACTGAGAGGCAGGGGACTCTTAATGAAATGAACTATTTAATGAAACCAACGGATATTCTGTGGGGCAGAGACATTACAAGCTAGCTGAATAGCTAAATAACTACATCTTTATCGGGTGAATTTATAAATAGAACAGAAAAACAATATTGGATTATGTTATTTTGTAAGAATTCAAATTGCAGTTTTTATTACAAACAAAGCTCAGGCCATTTTGTTAGAACTGATATAGGTGTCCATTTACTAAAGTCCATAAAAATTGTCAGTAAACCTTAGCCCATTATCGCCGTGAATGTTCTTGCGATAAAATTAAGGCGACTCCCATGTTCACTACAGTGTGATGAGACAGGTTAGTTTTACAATAAGTTTCAGCATTATTTTTGGCAAGTTTTTTGGCTCTTATTTTAAAGGAAAAGAAAAGGCATTTTGGTATTTTACTGCCAATAGATTCGCCACATTAGTGCCACTTAGAACACTATATTTATTCTGCAGATAGCAGCTGCCATTTTAGCTTGGTCTTCATAGCTTCCTGCTTGCAGTCTAGCCGTTATAGCTCAGTTTACACATTCCTAAGGGAGGGAGGAGTGGGTTTTATGAATTCTTATGGGAGGGGGAGCAGGAGATAGTTGCGCAGACTCTTGCCCCAAGAATGAAGGATTTTTCTGAGAGAGGAAGTCAGATACCCTAAGAACATGTTTACAAAAAAAGAAGACAAGAAATCCTGTTTCTGCAGAATTCTGTGCAGAGTTTCTGTGAGTGCTTATGGCTGTATTCACATAGACCTTTCTCATAAAGCTTACTTAGTTTTCCTTAGTTTTTCCTTCTCCTTTAACTGCACATTCTGCAGTATTAATCTCGCAGATTTTTTTGGCACCACCACCAATGGCCATACCAATAAATAGTTTGTATTAGCAATTTATGAATATAATATTAAAAATAATTATGGCCAATGAAATATCACCAGAAATCAATTATTTTCATATTATATGAATTATTCTTAATGAATTCACAAGTAATATATTTCTCAGTACCATTCATCCCCAGAGCAATCACTACCTTCCACTGCTCATGTTAAAACTGACTTTATATCTCTCCCACTATACAATTTCTGGCTTTGTTTCACATAATATATTGATATTTTGATATTAAAAAATGGGTGGTGATAAAAATTGGTGACAATTTAGTGTAACAATTTTGGCAATAAACTTGCATAGCATTAATGCAATCATAGGCGATATATATGTAACACTTGTTTGGCTATGATATGGCAAAACCCAGGCTAGTAATTGGTATAGAGCATGTGTTACATGCGACCTTAATACACAGGAGTGGGCCTCCGCTACGTGGGAGGTATTAATGGAGCAGAGGGTGTAGTGGAACTACAACTATATAGAGCTTGTGTGCTGCAGATACAATAATGGACGCCAGAAAGGTGATGAACTATTAACGGGTTTATTGTACAAGACACTTATGCAATAGTGCAACAGGGTATATACTCACAGACACAGCAGATTGGATGGTCACAGTGAATAATAGCAGATGTGACGCTTAAGGAACAGTATAACCCACTTTGAGGATGTGCAGAGTATTAGAGCCCAGGATGGATGCCCTTTACTGGAACGGATCCCTTCCAGCCAACTGTGGTTCAGGGGTGAGGTACTGCCTGAATCCTACATCTTAACTATGGTCCCTACAGCAAGGCATACAGAGCCTGGGTTAGACTAAACCCTTAAAGTCTCCTTTGGTGGGGCTAATGCTGCCCTTACTAAATAAGCTGACTATGCTCACCACTCCTAGAGGGTGCTATTAAGTACTTCTGACTGTGCTGGCTCGTTCTCATTCACGGGGCCCTGTCCCCGACTTTAGAAATGGCTGGTTCTCTTTACTGGGGCCTTATGCCTCCAGGCTCAATGGTGTGAAGCCTGAGACAACAGCAGCCAGAGAGGAAGACACCCCTCCTTGCAAGACACTATATAGTCTCCAAGGGGAGTGGTCAACCTGGGCTAAACCTATTAGGGGTAGCCTAAGAACTGTAACCTGAGTGTAAAGGGCTCTGCCCTATAACAGTACAGATAAGGAAAAGATAAGGGATAACACCATAGGGAGCTTAACCCTATGGGTCCCTACATATATATGAGAAAATTCATAATTACAGAAGTCAGTAAGCCTGCCCTTGAGTTTTTGTTATTGTTGTTGCTGTAGGTCATTATTTCTGTCTGTCGCACCTTAGTAATGGATTTCATAGTTCTAATAGGGATGACTCATATTGGAGAATCTTTTTTGCACCTGTAATAATATTGAAAATACCTACTTTGCAGAGCTAGGGGGCAAAACTAGCTGGTTTTAGGGAAGGTATATGTCCCCAACATTCTTTCACCCTTGATAACAGGCTGGGGATTCTGCAAGTAGTAGTTGGGGCTTTACTTGGCTAAAAAGTGCCTTTCCAGCTACAACAGGTAGAACATGGGTCACACTGCACCCCCTTACCAGATGGGCCCTCTAAGTAGAGGAGTCCATTGGCACTGACAACCCTATAGGCTGGATATGGTAAGATGCTGTAAGGGGCTTAAGATTAACTGCTTGGTAAACATGAATTAATTGTGTGAAGTCAGTGTAGATTTTGATAGATACAGAGATAAGAGAGTTTTTAACTTTTATTTCATTTTAATTTGTGCAAGAGTAATGGTGTTTTTTTGTATTTATTTAGTTACCCAGTCTTTCTGCTATGGGTTTTCTGTGCACAAACACATTTATATAAGCACTTTGGATGTGCTATGGTTGGTTTTGAGATGGAATAAAAGGTGCAAGTACAGTTGCGGTCTTACTGTTAGCTGCAGTCCTTGTGTGAAAAGATCCTGAGGGCCTGTGTCAATTGGTGCAGCAAACTTGCATCCAAAAAATCTGACGCACAGGTCATTTTGATGGTGAAGAACATTTTCAGTGCAATTGTGTCCAATTCACAGCAAAGCTCACATGCAAATACCCTTATTGTAATACATCAACCACAACTGCGTCAGGCACACAGCTCCATTGTGACCAATAGGATTTTGGGGAAAAACCACTGTATTGTGAGTAAAAAACATGGCAAAACTTGCACTTTGCACAATGTGAATTGGTAAATGAGCCCTATAGTTTCCTGCCTTAATTAGCTGTTCCACTAAGAGGCAGCCAAGTGGTGATGGGGCAAGAGAGCCCGCCTAGGGATAGGCATATGAGGTGTGTTATTTAAAGTAAAATTATTAAAAATGACTCTTTTAAAAAATGTAAATAATCAATACAAATGATATTTTCTTCAAATAAATGTCAAAGTCTGGGGTTTCAAATTACAATATTTTTCATATCCACAGTGTAAAAATTTTATTTAGTTAATATTTTACTCGCATATATACTGCATTACTTTGTGTTACAGGCAGATGGCAGTAAAGGTTTATAGCAAGTAAATATATTTTTATGCATTCTGTTTTTTTTTTTTTACATTCTACAAGAGTGGGTTTTCTGCACATTTGATATATGAATATGTAACTTTTATTCTGTCTAATTGCCAATGCTATGGCTGCTGTTGTATATATATGTATATATGAAGTCTTAATACTGAAGTAGGAATAAGAAACCTTTTTTTTTCTGAATAAAAGAATTCTGTGCTATTTTTTTCAGGGCTAAATATACACATGATGTGGTTTTAGAGCAGCATAAAGGTAATGATTTCAGGGACAGTGTGGAACAGGTACAGTATAATAGCGGATTTCCGGATGTACAAGATAAATGGATTTTCTGAATTCCTGGACGGCTGAGAGAATTTTAATGCATCTATAAACAGGGTTCTGATTTATGTATTTCTTTAATCCTCTCGACTAAGCTCAAGGAGCAACACTGTCTCATCAAAGTCTGTCGTAAAGGGCTCTGTAAATCAAAAACCCATTATTTTACACTCCCCCCCCCCCTTCAAACACACTGAACTGGTGCTCATGACTAACAGAAAAATATGATGTTGCCCAGGTGATAGTAGAATGTAACAGCACTTAATAGCCAGGTGCAGTGGTGGTCAGTCTGTAGTACTTGCGTCGTACCCTGTGTTTATATCATGCACTAACGGTGGAAAACAATTTAGTGCAATGAAAAAATCTCAAGGCAAAGCAACAAGTTAAATCTAAGAATGGCAACGAAATGACCTTTGCATGCGGGTAAAATCTTTCAGCGGTCATGTACTCCTCTTTATATGCACTGGAATCACATAGGAGCTAAAGGAAGTCCGCTCTGTTTATGGGCACCCTGATTCATAGGAAATTTAAATCTGGCCAATATGGAGTTATCTTTGGCGTTTGGGCTGAAGGGAATCTAGTAGCAAATCATATTAAACCCAGTTCATGCACTTGCGTATCTCTGCAGAGGGGCCATTGTACACAGCCAACCTGGCATGACCCACCCTCCTGCCCTCTTCCGTCCCCCATTCCCTGCCTGCTTTCAGGTAGGAGAGAGGTTGTGAAGGGAACTTATTTATAACTATAGAGGTAGCAGACCCAGCTGTCCCCTGCTCCTTCTATAGCTATGCTACTGAATAATATAACACATATGTAGGGTTGTTAAGTGGCCAGTAATTCAGACCCGGCAATGTACTTGCCGGTTAAATTGTAATAACTAGTCCTCCATCCAAGGCACGTCGCTAATCTGCTCCAAATCCCCTCCAGTTCACTCAAAATCACCTATCCAAGCACTCCCTCTACACAATTAAGTTGGGGGTCATAAGTCAACACTGGGCAACCATGGCAACCAATCAGATTCTTGCATTCATTGTTCTACCTGCAGCTGGCTGAGGAAAGCCAATCACTGATAGGTTGCTATTGGTTACTGCCCATGGGCAAAATTGCCTAGTGTTGATAAATCAGGCCCACATATTACCCTCTGATAGTGATCCTGATGGCAAGGGTCCCGCTTTATTTGCATCTTTAACCTCACTTCTTACAGCATGGACCCCCCCCCACCCTGGCCAGTGATCTATTGACCAAAATGTGGCAACCCTACCCATATGAGTTATTCTAGGACGTTACTAGGACTAGGAAATCTAGGACGATGCTTATGTACTTGTGTATTTATTACCCACTTTGTACAGAGCAAGAAATAAAAGGTTAAATACACAGGTATGGAAACTATTAACTGAAGTGCTTGGTGTCTGGAGTCTTCAAGATAAAGCAGGGCTTCCCAACCTTTTCAGCAGCACGGCCCGGTAGGAGGCAAATTTTTTTTCCCATGGACCGAGGGGGGCGGTGCGCGCCGCGTAATACATGCGACGCGCTGGGGAGGGGGGGGTGCGCTGCGGCCCACTGCCCTGCTGTCCACGGCCCGGAACTGGTCCGCGGCCCGGCGGTTGGGGACCCCTGAGAAAAAGGATCTTTCTGTAATTTGGATCACCATAATGAAAAAAAACCCATGTAAACTTAGGTTTGCCACCAGCAAGAATTAATGCTAATTTGGTTGCCATCAAGTAAAATGCACTGCCTTATTATTAATCACTAAATGAATTATTAAATATTGATTCATTATTAAATAGGACCCTATGATGTTATTCAGAATATATTTTTTTTTGCAGTTTGCGCACTGCCCAAAAGTAATGACCCCTGTTGTGTAGACCAGGTTCAGTTCCGCCCGGGCAGCGGTGTAACTAGCCCCCTCCAAAGCCACACCTTCACATTTCATCCTCCGTCTGATTGTTCTAATAAGGAAATAAATGGCAGGCATAACAATGTGCAGTTCAAATATTTGTGCATCATATTAAATAAAAACAGTGGATATTCACTTGTATGTGATTGTCTGATTGGAACATACCCTGAATCAAATGTAACTGGGCTATTCTTGCGTACAATGGACTATGCAGAATCTATGAGTTTTAAGCAATGGAAATGTGGAGGAGGGGCACAAACCTTTAAAGGGGTGGTTTACCTTTAAGTTAACTTTTAGTATGTTATAGAATGACCATGTTTTTTGGATTATTTGCCTTCTTCTTGTGACTCTTTCCAACTTTCAAATGATGGTCACTGAAAACCGCTCTGTGGTTTTCAGAAAAGCCCAGGTGCCAAGCATTCTGGATAACGGGTTCCATGCTGTAATGAAGCATATTGACAATCAAGGTTTGTTTAAGGCCTATAGGTTCTATATTTTATTGGATGGGTTGTTTCAAAATGCACCAGGTCCAAGTTATCCTGTTGAATTTGTGGGTCTCCCATGGGCGCAACATCCTAGATGACCTAGAGCACAACAACCTTCTCAGGCCCGAAGATGAACTTAGAATTTTGGTTTAATTTTATTTTTATTCCCCATTTAAATATGAATTTTATTCCCCATTTTATGAAAATGTGTGCCTTTTGTTCAATTACTTCTAAATAGTCCTATTTTTAGGAGAAATTTAGTTTATTTTTCCACCAATAAGGGAATATTTGTAATGTTTGGGTGTGTAGACTTTATCATCGATCATCTCCATTTGTTTCTTCATCTTTCATTTTGTTATTATGGGTTTTTATTTGCTGCTTTATATATTACTGTTTTATGATTTCATTTTTCCCCCTTTACTTCATGCTAGATTTTTTGTTATTTTAGATTGGTCTTATTACTCTTGTTATAGAACCACTCTTGACTTTTTTTAGTTATTTTTTTATAATGTGCTAAGGCTAAGGAAATGTTTTCTCACCTTGTTTTTTCATGCTTCAGTCACATTTTCTCACCTATTGTAGGGGAATTTTTACACCTGAAAATAAATTGTCAGAATATGAGATGCCTACAAATTAACACCTGGCGTGATTCTTTGTGGAAAAAAATAACATTAATCGCATAGGTAATTTTTTTTTTTTTCATTTTATTTTTAATCTGTCCTAATGTGATCACTTGCACAATATCCTTTTATATAGGAGTTTTACACTAAGCCAATGAGGCCGTTTCCTATTAAGAGAAATGGAAAGGTCCACAACTGTAATATAAATCATCTTAGAATTCAGCTGGTATGCTTGGGTTGAGTTTTTTTCCCCAATTTACTATTGACCTTTCTCTTAAAAATACAAAGGTGGTCATCTGATGTCTCTGGCACCCTTAATAAAGTTTGCAGCCAACTGACCCATGCATAGAATGGGATTCAGAATAGGTTCTAGCATTTCAAACACACAGAGGCCCAAACAACCCCTCACAAGCCCAGTAAATAGTGAGTGTCTATGGCATCTTACTGCAGCCCCTATAGCCAAAATAATGGCCTTCCTGATTAATATCTGCTGCTTATTTGTATATCAGTCAGGAAAGTTGGTGAATTTCATTGGTGGTGCCCTGATTAGGACTTGGATGGTGCTCTTGTCTAGGCACCAAACAATCACATTTTTGAGAGATTAATTTATTGGACAACCAAATAATCTGTATCTTCTCATGAATTGTCTGCCTAACCCATTAGGCAATATCTTAAGTAGATGTTTTCAAGAATATTCCAAGTTCTACACAGAGAAGCCAAAGATTTAAAATAATTGATTTATTTACTTCTGAAGAGTTACTGCCAACCTCTGCAAAAATGCCATCTTGATTAATAGAAGCCCACAAAGGAATAGATGCAGGAGACATAGCAACAAGCTGTTTCTTTTGTCAGTCTACAAGAAATATTTAACCCCCCTTTTGCAAATTGTGACAGCAATCCGCATTGTTCCCAGCATACAGAAAATTAGAACTTTGCATATTCATGGACAAGGACAAGTTTTTGTGTTTGCCATTAGAGAATAACAGTGGTCAACAGGATTGTGCCAAATCAGCCATAACAGAAACTATCTCTATAATGCAAACTGATGCAGTCATACAAACTATGTAATGGAAAACAGATGGAAGACAACAAAATTAATCAATATTGCACACATGCCCTACAGCTGGCATCACCCAAGCTACCTTAGCCAGGTCCAGACTGGTATTCAAAATAGGCCATGGCATTTCAACTACACAGATGCACAAACAGCCTCCGCACCAGCCCAATAAATAGTGACTGTCTATGGCATCATATAGCAGCCCCTCTGGCCTTACCTAGGCCATAACTCTACCTAAACTCTTCCTTTTGTTGTTCAGTTTATTCAGAAATTACTGTTATGCCAGTGATGGCAATGGAACAACTCAATAATAAAGCAACTAGAAAATTATCTGTTTAATACTCTATGATTTTGATTTAACCATATCTACATGCATACAGCCAATGTATTGAAATGATGCTTCAAAAAACAAAGCACATTTAAGGTTCCCAGGCAGTGCTTCCCTCATGTATTTCTAGGACACTAATGTATGTGTCTCCTCTCAGGCTGGTTGAATCTGATATTCGGGCTCCCATACAAGATCTTTACTTCTACCTACAGGGCGTAACTACAGAGTAAGCAGACCCTGCAATTGCAGGGGGCCCCAGAAGTGTAGAGTACCCTGTAATAATAAGTGAGCAATTCCAATATATCTTGGTAGAATAGGTCAATTTACCAATGTTTTTGGGCCTTAAATTGAAGTGGGCCCCCAACACTGGCCCATTTCATCAGCCTCTGCCTTCAGCCCATTCAACCGGCTGCTGTCTCTGGGCCACACCACCTCCCCTTTCCACTGGCCCACTCCATCAGCCTCTGCCTGCAGCCCATTCTACCGGCTGCTATCTCTGGGGCACACCACCGCCCCTTTCCACTGGCCCACTTCATCGGCCTCTGCCTGCAGCCCATTCCACCGGCTGCTGCTATCTCTGGGCCACACCACCTCCCCTTTCCACTGGCCCACTCCATCAGCCTCTGCCTGCAGCCCATTCCACCGGCTGCTATCTCTGGGGCACGCCACCGCCCCTTTCCACTGGCCCACTTCATCGGCCTCTGCCTGCAGCCCATTCCACCCGCTGCTGCTATCTCTGGGGTATGCCACCGCCCAATTTCCACTGGCTCACTCCATCGGCCTCTGACTGCATCCCCTTCCACCGGCTAGGATAAGTTAGGGACCTGCTCAGTGAGTCTACCTTGACGTAGTGGCAGGCTTCATATCCTACTATAGTATCAGTCAGCATCTCCCCTGAATGGCAAGTCACACTTTTAAAGGACAAGGAAAGGCTTTTTCATTGGGGGTGCTTAAATGTTGGACCCCATTGCATTGCATTGTAATTCATTTTGGTTTAGAGTTGTTATGTGCTTAGTGCAATTCATTCTAGCACTGTATGAATCCAGCATTTCTTATGCACATTTTCTGGTGCCGAGGGTGTAATTGCAGCTGTAACTGTGTGCTAATATATCCTGGCAAAGCGAGCATTTTCCAAAGATGCAGGAAAGAATTTATAGATCTAAAGTTTATTAAACGCTCACTGATTTGTGTTTTCTAGTTTTTGTTAGGGAGACAGAGGACAATTTCCCTCTGGCTCTAAAATACTATAGGTATTTATACACAGTATGTTTGAGTTTTTTATTGCTATCATTGCAACCCTTGTCATGTGACATAGAAACATAGTTAATTCTTTGATTTGTGGAAACCACATTCCTTTTCAGTTTGATGAATCTATTTCTGATTCCAAAATTCAGTTTATCACCTTCTTAGATTGGATATAGCCATACTAAACCTGCCCCTTTGTGGCCCCTTTGTGCCCCTAGCTCTGCAAAAAAAGCTGTCCAAAGTTAATTTCAAATATAAAAAATTCCTCCAATCAGAATGCTGCTGACATGATTATTCTTTGCCTATTGTGATGGTTATTTGTAAATGTATGGGACCTGGCAGGTTACTATAGATTTATAATGTACCGTATTTTTCAGACCATAAGACGCACCGGACAATAAGACGCACCAGTTTTTAGAGAAGGGAAATGAAGAAAAAAAGATTCTGAAACAAATAGTGTCCTAAAATATTTTATGTGCATTAAAACCCAACCTGTACCAGCAGCACCCAACATATTGCCCCCCACCTGTACCAGCAGCACCCAACATATTGCCCCCATCTGTACCAGCATATAGCCTACAGATATACTTTAAGAAAAGGTTTTTTACTTGCCCGTGTGGTCTCCGTGCAGGGCCCTCCTCTATTTACCGGCGCTTAGCTCTGGCGCTGTGCGCATGCACAATGACGCGCATGCCCATACGCATGCGTGTCATTGTGCATGCGCACAGCGCCAGAGCTAAGCGCCGGTAAATAGAGGAGGGCCCTGCACGGAGACCACACGGGCAAGTAAAAACATTTTTTTAAAGTATATCTGTAGGCTATATTCGGACCATAAGACGCAGGGACTTTTTCCCCCCACTTCTGGGGGAAAAAAAGTGCGTCTTATGGTCCGAAAAATACGGTAGATAGTTACCACACACATATATTTCTTTAAAGGGGTGGTTCACTTCTAAATTCAGCTTGAAATATGGTTGCTAGGGTCAAATGTGCCGCACAAATTACACAAATTGGAACTTTGACAAATGGGCTTCATTCTGGGAAACATTCTGGGTCCCAAGCAAAATGGTCTAAGAAACCCTGAAAACTAAACGTGGCATTTACTAACGACCTCTCCTTTATTCCTAGCAACCATATAGCTGCTGAATTACCAAACTGGAGAGCTAAAAATCAAGACCAGTTGCAAATTTTCTCAGAATATCATTAGTGATGAGTGAATCTGAATTTGCGAAACGGCGAAAAATTCGTAAAGCGCATTTGTCGCGTGATTTTTTTTTTGTCACCCGCACCCTTTTTTGACACGACTGTGCCCAATTTGACACGCAAAAAAAAAAAATTACGCGCTATGAATTTTTCCGCGACGAATTTTCACGGAACTTTCTCTAAACAATTCGCCAATGGCGAAATGTGGAAATACGCTGCAAATCCATGCCTGGCGAAAAAATTTGCTCATCACTAAATATCATAGTTTACATCATAATAAAAGTTAATTTAGAAGTCAACTACCCCTTTAAAGCAGTATATGTCAGATTTTTTTTATTCAAGCACTCCCCCCATCCCTGTAGCACCTAACAAGGTAAAGGGGCGCTTCTCCTTTAAATAAACTTTTAATTTGTTACAGAAAGTCCTATACCTTTGCAATTGGCCTTCAATATTTAGGTTTTATGGGGTTTTTTACATCATTTGCCTTCTAGATCTTTCCAACTTTTAACTGGGGGTCACTGACCCCAGCAGCTAAAAAACAGTTGCTTTGTAAGGCTACAATTTTATTGTTATTATTACTTTTTATTACTTATCTTTTTACTCAGGCCCTCTTTTATTCATTTTTCAGTCTCTCATTCAAACCAATGCCTGGTTGCTAAGGTAAACAAGACATTAGCAACCAGATAGCTTCTAAAACGCCAAACTGGAGAGCTGCTGAACAAAAATCTAAATAACAAAAAACACAAATGATAAAAAATGAAAACCACCTGCAAATTTTCTCAGAATATCATTGTCTACGCCATACTAAAGTTAATGTAAAGGTGAACAACTCCTTTAAGCACAATGTGTCAGTGAAATATAATAAAGAAAAATATAATTAAACAATAATAAATACATGCACAAATATTTAATTTGACACATGAAAATCTCCAATGAGCTATGAGTGCTATAGAAATGTAATAAATAGCTCTGTGGTTTTTATAACCTGAAACTACAAGTTATATAATAGTATCAAAACCATTAATATTCCTTTTACAATAGGCTCAGTATTTCAAATCTAGCAAGAATTATGCCTTGATTATGTGAATTAAACTTTATTACGGTCTCCTAATGAACTGTAATTACAATGCCTCCTAATGAAAGGCTATGTATAAAAACAGAAATGAGACATCTTAAAGCATAAATTCAAATTCTAAGAAGAATGCATTTAAAATACTTGCAGTCATTTCCACTTGCAGGGTCGGACTTGGGGGTGTGGGCGCCACTGGGGCTGCAGCCCCAGGGGCCCTGCACCCCCCCAAGGTGCCCTCGCCTGACGCGTCACCCGCACCCACACGCCCCCATAACCCCCTGCAGGGGCCCCTGCCACATGCCCGATGTCCTCCCCTGAGCGTGTGTAAGTGAATCGCGTCAGGAGAGGACATCAGAGGCCAGGGGAAGCTGCCACAGGGATCGGGTCTGGGCCAGCGGCCCAGTCCAACCCTCGTCAAAGAAGTACAGAAAGAGAAGACAAAAATCATTCATAGTGAACGCTACATAAAGTGATACTGTGGGGCAGATTTATCAACATTCTGATTTTTGTGCTTTTAGAGGGTTTTGAAACCCATTTCCATGAAAACCACAAATACCTTGTCATTTATTAAAAGATTTGAATTGAAAAAGCACAAACAAATTAAAATGAAGAAACACCACAAATTAAATAAGGATTGTTACAAATTGCATATAACTCTCATTGACTTCCACGGGACCTCGACAGCTTTTGGATGGCGTATTTTTACATTTGCGTTTTTCTTATTTTTGACACATAATAAATGGGGTAAATTGTTTGTTTTTTTCACACAAAAAATTGCGTTTTAGTATCAGGAAAAAAAGGAAATACAAATGTTGGTAAATGCCACTTTTAGTTTTCAGGGTTTCATAGGGGCAGATTTACTAATCCACAAATCCGAATCCCGAAAGAGAAAAAAACGTATTGGAAACGAAGATTTTGCGACTTTTTCGTTGCCGTTGCGATTTTTCGTATTTGTTGCGACTTTTTCGTTGCCATCGTGACTTTATTGTATTTTGCGCAACTATTTCGCCGCCGTCGCGATTTTTCGTATTGAGCGATTGTAAACGGCGGAAAAACCAATCCGATTTTTTCACGGCGGTGACGAAAAAGTTGCGGAACATACGGAAAAGTCGTAAAAATACCGATCATTACAAAAAAACGCATTTGGACGCCTTCGGACCTTTCGTGGATTAGTAAATCTGCCCCATAATGTTTCTGGGACCCTTAGAAGCCCATTTGTCAAAGTTCCAATATGTGTAATTTTAGGGGCACATTTACAAAAATGTGTTTTTTTTTTCTGGCCTTGAAAGTCGTGTAAACTCGACATGGTATTAATTCAAATTAAACTCTATCATTGCTGTATTTATACACTAGCACTCATTCGTGGAAAACAATAATGTGTTTAAGTTTCACTTGAAACTGGGTGAAACTGAAAACAATGATGGGATTAACTTCCCCTTGAAAGATTAAGGACAGGCTGTCACTAACTATTCTATTCCTCTACTATTCCAAGCCTCCATAGGACTCAATGGTACTCGACAGATCAAACCTATCGAATTTTCATTTTACAAAAAAGTTAAACATTAATAAATCATGAATTATGGGAGTTATTTTTGAAATTTTTCAGGGAACAATAATGAAAAAAATCAAGTTCTGGTGAAAACCCCTTCGTAAATCTCGAAATTAAGTAAGAAAAAAATCCGACTTAATCTCAAAATTGCTTAGTAAATGTGCTCCTTTTTCTACCATCATTAAACTCAATTTTAAAAAACCATGGATGTCTACTCATTTATTATAAGAACCACGTATAAAAAACGCAAATGAAAAGTAGGAAAAAGAACGAATACGAAAACCTTGAAATCTTTTTTGTGTTTTTGTAACAATTTTCGTGCACTTACAAAATCACAAAAACCTTTAAAACCACAAATGAAATAAAGATTGCTACAATTTGCCTAGCACAGCTCCCACTGACTTCTACATCTATGTTTTTCGAGCTTTAACTTAATAAATACTTGATTTGAAGTTATAATTTGAGTTTGTAAGTTTTAGTGCAAATAAACTTAAATCCTGGCAAAAATTAACCTACAAAGGTTGATAAATCTGCCCCTTAGTTTTGTTTTGAATTCATTTTATTGTCTTTTGTAGGATTAAATGACACTATAATCAACAACTTCATGATGACCTAAAGTAAGCAGCTAGCAAGCTGTTAGAAGCATTTGATGCTATGAACAGAAAATGCCCCTCGGCAATTCAAAGCCATTGATGATTGGCTGTGGTTGGAAGGGCAAACCCCTTTTTCCCACAACTCACAAAGGGAAACTTATTATGTGGCCATAAAGCACATGTGCCCAATAGGGACTGATGCAATAATTTATCCCCCAAACCAATGACTGGTGTATAGGTGGGACCCACACAGACCTGTTTTATGAGGGCAGCATCCATGAACCAATGGGATCTTACAGCCTCTTGTGATTGATATTAGTTGGCATTTCGACCCTATACACAAGCCAATAAGCTACTGACTGGGTCATAAGTATCTGCCCATTACTTATTCTCCTTCCTCTAGCTCCGCTCCTGATTATTTTGCAAATTATTATACAAAAAAGTACAGGAGATTGTGGGCACAAGGAGCACAGGTAGTAAAGGCAACAAAGATGGCGCCCCCAAAGAGCTGCAGCATTTTATACAAACAAAGCAGGTATCTGTTTATCGGTTGAGAGAGTTATTACCAATGTAGTTATAGTGTTTTCTAGGAAAATGTGTAAGGGGTTTAGTTCTCCTTTAAGCAAATAATACCAATAAACCTTATTCATCTTTATGCATTTGAATGGCTTTTGTAATATATATGTATATCTATTTCAGACCATCTATTTGTTAGTAGGTTACAGATAAGATATAAAGCCACAGCCTAGAGTCACACCATCTTTATCTCCTCTATAGCAATAAATAGTCAGCTCTTGCTGAAGTTACAAGTAAATTGAAACCTTGGTCTAAATCAAAATAACATTAGATCTCTGTTCCACTGTGGAATCTTCATAAAGGCATTTTTACTTCATTATGTTTTTTTCAGGAACTATCAAAAATATCATTACTCCAAGGTGCTATCTGTATAACAAACTGCTAAGATATTTGCCTCAAGCTTTAGCGGTTGTTGTGTAGCCATCAGTCTGTTAACCATTTGATTACTCTTTCACTTCAATGACTATTTTACAATTTTAGAGAACGCTCTCCTAATATTTACCCAGTTATTTTACCGGGTTTGAACAGAAGGCTTGTTTATTTTGAATGTTCTTCATTTACAATTAGGGAAAAGCCTGTTCTGCATTAGCAAGTTGGGGATGTGCAGCCATTTGGGAAAGTGCTTGTTGAAAATTCTTATGTAAACATTACACAGGTGCCATAATAAAGGTGTATTATCAGTCAGAGAATTACATTTATAGCCAGTGTTATGGCAGGCTGGGGAGATCCCATCTGTTGATTAACATAGTAGTGTATACTAGTATGCTTACATTGTATTCTGTTTTGTCAAGGATAACTAACCCTGAAAAGTATATGTTTTAGTTTTTTTTCAGAATTGAGTGTTATTACACCTATCTGATAGATTCCTCATCTGTCTGTAATGCATCAGTCAGGACGATAGCCCAGAATCTTTGACTACATAGGATATGATGTACATGGGGTAAAAAGAATATACCTGCATGTATATTAGAAAAGTGTCGTCAGTAGTGCAAGCAAGCTGGAGATATATCATTATGTAACTTAAACATGACAGTACAAGACAAGGCATGGAATACTCTATGGAAGGGAAGCTGAATAACTCTGGACGCCCTTTTTTGCAGCCACACCCACTAAATAACACTCCCATTTTACAAAATTTGTTTGAACACATTTCTGGGGGTTTGGGGTTTTTTATTATGTGTTATTACAGTTTTGCTAATGCAGGTGAAATTGCCCTTTAAGCTGCAAGTTTCAGTTCCCCCAAGAGACCTGTTTAGTTTATTAGTTACAATTGTATCTCAGTTGAGATGTGGTTTGTTAACTTTCTGGACTCTCTGCCAAAAATCCACTTATTTAATTAAGTCTGAGAAACAATGCATCTAAGTGCAGCTATAGCTTGTTAGGATTTCTGGGCTCTTTGCCAAAATCCACATTTTTAGTGTTTAATGCAGGAGATGAAAGGGAAATGAGGGACTTTTTAGTGAGAATCCGGGACTGTGGGCTGAGCTGTCAAAAGAGGATCTGTCCTGTGAAAATCAGAACATTTGGGAGGTATGCAGGTTTATTGCTATAAAGTGAGGATTTTACTCTCCTAGAGCTCATACAAGTAGTAGCATCTTAGAAGCAGAGCCAAGGGGTAGAAGTACTGAAAAATGACATCAAACAAGCCAAGAGCTTGTGCCACCAGTGCCACCGTCTGGTCTGTTTCTGTGATATAGTCAAGGAAATTGCCAAGAAAATGAAAGAGGGCTGGTCTGATGTTCTGCTGGAACTATAAAAAAAATCAGAAACCTCAGATAACTTTTTTTCACACATTTCCTAACCAGTACACCGGATTATCCCTCTTTCTTTCTCCTGATAAGTTCCTCAACTACATCATAGTCGGAAACAGGCTTTAAGTTGGCACTGTTGTAACAAAATTAAATCATATTAACAGTACATGTTCCCCTTAATATCTTTAAATCTTAAAAAAAAATTGTGTATATTGCAAAAGTGCTTAGAATAGCACTCTGATCAGTTTAACATTTACTTTTCAAATATCTTTTATATTTATTAAGATATTTTTATTTCAGTCTTACTGACATTGTATTAAATGATGGCTGTTTTAATGAGTCATGTCTAATTCAATAACTGGAATAAGAGAAGCAACAAGAAATGCATCCACTTCTTTTAAAGGTTTACTTATCCTTTAAAGCTGAGATCTGTGCAGCCAGTGAAAGTTGAGATCCCAAATTCAAGGGTTGAGGTTAGAGTGGGCTCCAAACAGGTAAAATAAAGAAAAGGCCAAGTTGAACTATAAGAATCAAACAGGAACATGTTCAGTTAGCTAAGAGTTAGCTATTAGTTGCCCTGCTTACTAAAGGAGACTGAAAAAAGGCTGCTCAGCGTAACAACAGAAATGTTCATACTCTAGCTCTTTTCTCTTGGGAACCAGAATAGCAGCCTCACCTGTACAATGTGAAAGAATACCTGCAAGCAGGAAAAATTACGTGTAAAAAAAACTTGGTTTGGTTGCCAGTTTGTTGGTTACACCCAAGCAATTAAAACTGGTTACACTATTATACTGGGTCTGCTTCTCCTCCTTTTAAAAAAACAAACTGGTCCAGGGAATTTTCTTGCAGAGTACCTCACTGCCATCCCTTTGATCTGCTCCTAGGTATCCCTTGTCCTTCCCTAGGCTGGAGAGTTGTTGGTCTTTGATTTCTTGAAGAATTTGAATTTACCTATTATGCAGCCATATACAGTATAAATGTCCATAAAAATGTCTGTTTAATGTAGAGACCAGTCATTTGTATGTTCAAGGTTTGTATTCTCTAAAATGGCAATGTCTTGGTTTAGTGGTATTCTCTTATATAATTTATGTTGGATCAATATTGTCTGGGGGTGTGGTCCTGTTCAATAAAAATGACCCTCACTTCAGCCCTGCAGTTCTGGATTAAACAAATGACTGCCCATATTGATGGCAAAAAGACAAACAGAAGGCTTAATAGATAGCACATAACACCAGGGTGTGTGTCTGTGTTTTACTCACAGCAGGGTTTTCCACTAAACAAGGCACTTTTCAGTTTTATCTTGGATATGCAAAAAGCAAATGAAAGTTTATTCTTCTGATACCTGAGCAGACTTGTCCTCTGGAAGTCTGAATATCTAAGAAACCTGCTCAGCTGCCATTAGGGCAATTCTGGCCAGCAAATTCAAATATTTTTTACCCTCCACAGCTCTCTTTAAGCGGCCCCAGATTGTTCCACTTAATAGGTGATGACTCCTGTGTCAGCACCTGTACTGGCTTTTCATCCTGAGTGAACATAGCCTCTAATCCTCCACATCTGTCTCATTGCACATTCAGAGAGAGATATGTTACTTGATCATTTTTTTTCAATAAATAGATGACTTATTTGAAAATCAGATGATGTTTTAGGTCACATTCATAGAAAAATACAGACACTTTTAAAAGGTTTACAAACTTTCAAGCACCGCTGTTTATATTATTTGTTACTTATTAGCTTTAATAAAGGTAGCTTTTAGCAGCTTTGGCTCAGCTGTCTGACAAAAGTTTTAATGTCCATAAGACAGACTGTCTTAGGTTGTCTACAGTGAGACGGATTGTATTTTGGTACATGAGCAAAATGATATTAGGTGGACAGGCTGTCAGAGTTATAAATGATAGTGCATAGTTTACTAGTTTATTGTCTGACTCTAGGGCATTCCACTTGAAGTTACAGCTCTCAAAATGTCATTTTTGTTAAAATTATCCCTTTGTGTTTAGCTTCATGCTATTTTTTTCAGGTTTAGAAAGGTTCATCCTTTATAATTTCATATTTTCATCTAGATGATATGCTACCAATAATTTAAAGGGACACTTGCAGGTACAAAACATTTGTAGCTGTAAACATTGTACGATATTGAATTAGGTTGTGTAATATAAACATTTCAGGGTCATTTGCTGACATGTATGTTTTTGTTCTACATGACAAATCATTTGTTTTCATAGGTTTCAGTTGGAAATTCATGGGAATAGAAGTTGGACTCAAATGCTATTGGAAGTCCCATCACCTGCTCATGATTCAGCAGAAGAGGCAAGATGAATACAATGCCATGAAGCACAACTGAATGGAAGTGGGAGGAGCAGGAGAGGAAAGGCTAATAAATCTCAAGCTGCAGGCATACCTTCAGTTGTCTTAATAGTGCCCTTAAGTCTCTCCATATTTCACCTGTTCAGATCATCAGAATCCAAACAGGAAGAAAAAATGCTGAGCTGTGTAAAGAAAGTTCCCATAATGCCTCATTCCTGCACCAAGACCGAGACCAAGTGAACATGCTCAGTTTGTAAGACTATGGGGCACATTTACTAACCCACGAACGGGTCGAAATGAGTCCGATTGCGTTTTTTTCGTATTGATCGGTATTTTGCGATTTTTTCGGCTTCTTTACGAATTTTTCGTTACCAATACGATTTTTGCGTAAAAACGCGAGTTTTTCGTAGCCATTACGAAAGTTGCGTAAAATCTGGCGATTTTTCGTAGCGTTAAAACTTGCACAAAAAGTTGCGCTTTTTTCGTAGCGTTAAAACTTACGTGAAACTTTGCACCATTTAAGTTTTAACGCTACGAAAAAGGCGCAACTTTTCGCGTAAGTTTTAACGCTACGCAAAAAGCGCAACTTTTTACGCAACTTTCGTAATGGCTACGAAAAACTCGCGTTTTTACGCAAAAATCGTATTGGTAACGAAAAATTCGTAAAGAAGCCGAAAAAATCGCAACAAATACGAAAAAGTCGCAAAATGTTCGTTTTCAAGTCGGAACTTTTCCAATTCGGGTCGGATTCGTGGGTTAGTAAATCAGCCCCTATGAGTCAGCTTCCTGCTGATTGGCTCAGATCCACATTCCTAAGGGGGGGGGAGGGAGTTCTTAGCATTCTTGAGGGAGGGGGGAACAGGAGAGGGGAGAAAGCAAAGAGCTGCGTGTCTCTGGCACATGAATTACAGACACAATAAATC
Source organism: Xenopus tropicalis (assembly GCF_000004195.4). Taxonomy (NCBI): domain Eukaryota; kingdom Metazoa; phylum Chordata; class Amphibia; order Anura; family Pipidae; genus Xenopus; species Xenopus tropicalis. The sequence goes on from NC_030683.2 coordinate 27,011,440, forward strand.
TTTTGACGGAGAAGTCAATGCAGTGTTTCTGTGAGTGCTTATGGCTGTATTTACATAGACCTTTCTGATAAAGCTAACTTAGTTTTTACCTTTCTTTCTCCTTTAATGAATGGTATCAATAAGTGCAACATTTGGGTTCATTTTAGTGTAACCAAACTGGCTGTTGCATTAGTCTTCACATTTTCATATTTCTTGAGTTATGAACCTTTGTTCCATCTCTTTTTGATTAAGATGGACTATTTATAAATTTGAGGTAGGATCAGGTTCCGACTGGTATTGCTCAGCAGCATGAGTAATTACCTAATAATGAGTGCTTATCTAAGTCCTATGCACACTACAGAATACGGCACTATTTATAAGTGTATCAAAAAAGAGAAATTATGCGATGAACTTTTAAGAAAAGTGTTAGGGTTGCAAAGTAATCAGCTACCTTGGCCGCTGATAAGTACTAGACCAAATATAAATGATATCTGTCTGCACTGAAGCAGAAAGTGACAAATATTCTATAGTGGTTTAAATATGCCAATTACCCTTCTGTTTTCCTCATGTTTAGCTTGCTATGGTTCATAATTCAAGTCTGCTTGCGAATGATGTTTCCATGGTAACCTGCTCAACACAATTTGACAGCTGGTACCTACGTCTATGTAAGTGACGAATTTATGACTGCTTTGGTAACAGCAAACATCTTTTATTGTTGCCTAATGAACTGCAAGCATTTTTTTTTTTTTTAAATTTAGATGTTCTATGTCAAATATTGCTTGGACATGTTTCCTAGATGACTTTTATTGACCAAGTTGCTGGAATCAGTATTTATGGCTAATACATTTCTAATGCATTCTACCGGTGGAACCTACCTGTGGTTTTTGTGCAAATGTGAATTATTTGTGTAGCCACACTAATTAAAAACAAACACAAAGTCACACTAGGGGGCACATTTACTATAACTTTGAGATTTATGAATGGGTTTTTGCCAGAACTCGATTTTTTCGTTATTGTTTCGAGGTTTTCGAAAATAACTCCAATAATTTGTGATTTATTAATGTCTAGTTAACTTTTTTTTGTAGAAACAAAAATCAACAGGTTTGATCTGTCGAGTACCATTGAGTCCTATGGAGGCTTGAAATAGTAGAGACATTTTTTATGCCAAATTAATCCCCTCATTGTTTTCAGTTTCGTCCAGCTTCAAGGGGAACTTATTCCCTTCATTGTTTTTTATTTCACATGTTTTTCAAGGGGAAGTTAATCATTGATTTCAGTTTCACCCAGTTTCAAGTGAAACTTAAACACATTATTGTTTTCCAAGAGTGCGATGCTACTAAAATGGCTGCTGGAGCAATTCCTGTTTTGGAAAAATAAAGAGGATTCATGGAAACGAACGTCCATTTAAACTAAAATTTTTAGAGTCTTAATACTTTCATCTAAAAAATTGGTTGGATTTTCGAAGGTAAACTCAAAATTTTCATATGAACGATTCAAGAAGTATCGTAACATTTTATAAATACAGCAATGATCGGGTTTAATTCAAATTTATACCATGTTGAGTTTATACAACTTTCACGGGCAGAAAAAAATGAATTTTAGAAAATGTGCCTCTAGGAGTTTTATCAACCAGTGAAAAAATTCCAGGGGAGATATTTCTAATGCTATTAGACATGACCTGGAGAGAAACCACCTAATGTGTCACTGGCCTTATTAACTGAAGCATACCTACTCAGCAAAGGATAAGATGCTTATCTCTAGCCCTAGTTCTCGACAATACTGTACTCAAGAATCTTTATTTTCACTCCAGGTAAAGTTCATCACTCTATATTCCTCCTGTTCCTTGACCTGCCAAACAGAGAGTAGTAGCTGTCTGTTCTTTTGGGGTGCAACTTTTTTTATCTTACAATTTTTTAATTAAATTTAAAGTAAGCAAATATTCGAGTTTGGTAAAATTTCAAGTTTATTCGAATTGGAAAAAAAAACTCTAAAATTCACAAACTTGAAAACTGATTAAAAAAGCCTCCCCCATCTCTCATAGAAATACTTCATTTTTGTGCTAAAAATGCCAATTGCCCTCCACTGGGCCCAAACCCCACCTACGCTCTCAAGATTGATCAAGTAAATACACTGGTGACTACAGTTATATAACTGTGATTTACTTGATCAATCTTGAGAGTGTAGGTGGGGTTTGGGACCATCCAGTAGATTCAATTTTTAGCCAGAGGTTGTCATAAAAAGTTCAATAACATATTGCAATCCCCTGCCATTTTTATTGAATAAGCCATCCACTTTCTGTACTAAATTGTTTGTTTCTCTTTCTTTCTCTGTTTTATCTCCTTTATATCTTGTTATTAAAAATAGAAAATAAAAACTGTTGTTGACAGAACAAAACATGCTTATTTTTACAAAACTTTCTACTAAAACACTTGTATAGAGTTAAAGGGAAACCACAACCAAAAGAGTTTGCTGCATAATCAATGAAAACAGATTTGAAGCAACTTTTCAATATAAATCTATTGAACATTTTTTAACAGTTGTGCATCGTTTGTAAATGTAATTGCTGTTGAAATCAGTACTTTCCTGTCCCTTTATAGACAGCAGATTTGGAGGTCTCTAAAAGCCAAATATCCTGTGAATGTATTCATTTACTCAGAAGATTTCATGATTTATTTTATTATAGAATCCTATTTTTGTACTGAAGTGCATTTTGGAGATATAGAGCAGATATTAAAGAAAAATCCTTAAGTCGGCACTTACACACTTTTGTACTTTTTGGATCTGGTGCAATAGTTGGGTTAAAAGCATGGATCAAGGGAATGTGTGGCCATTAGGCTCCTTCCCCCACTGAAACCTGGGCACATTACATTGTTGGGAGCTTTTCGGAGGTCAGTTGGTTCAACCTGACCCCTTTGTAAACCCCCCCTAGACTTGCCTGAAGAACCTTTCTTCATATGGTCCTTTTGGCCAGGGTGGTCGGGGACTTTTCCTAGCTTTGGTGAAGTGGAATCCAAAAACTTTAGGATCACTGGATAGGTAAAGGATAACCTCTGTAACACCATTGTATAGTACAGAGCTATCTGTTATCAGCTATGAAACCTGTGTCTTTTTTTTAAGCTTAGATGACTGCCCCTTTGGCTCCACACAGCTTATTATCCAGAATGCTTGGGACCTGGGGTTTTCTGGATAAGGGATCTTTCCATAATTTGGATCACCATACCTTAAGTCTACTAAAAAATAACGTAAACATTAATTAAACCCAATAGGATTGTTTTGCCTCCAATAAGGATTAATTGTGTCTTAGTTGGTTTTATGTACAGGGCACTGGTTTATTTTTACAGAGAAAAAGAAAATCATTTTTAAAAATCTGAATTATTTGGTTATAATGGAGTCTATGGGAGATGGCCTTCCCATAATTTGTAACATTCTGGATAAGGGGTTTCTGTATAACAGAACCCATACCTGTAGTAGTGTTCTGAAGCAAAAAATACCAGTTTTACCAGTGTAGGGCAACACTACATTATATTTAAAACACTTTTCTTTTTGGTGTTACTGTTCTTTAAAATGTAAGGAATTACCTAAACACCCCCAAGAACATTCTAAAATAGAAAAAACATTAGAGACAAAAAAGCCTTTATATAAATATATATTGGAAGTCATATTTCCTCTCTTTGTGGTTTGCTGTTTTAGTTGTATGTGAAGAAAAGGAGTAATTGGGGCAGTAATAATAGATGACTATTCGCGTCATTCGCGTGTACCGCTCTGAATGCTTCTTCTGTGAGGCACTGTAAACAAAATACAAAACTCTTTTTTAAATGTCATTTTGCTTTTTCTAAAACAATCAAGTGCTGATTTACCTGCCTAATACAGCTAATAATTGCCTTGTATTCTCCCTATTAGGCGCTTAGCCCTGGTCTGTGCCTTCTGCAATTGTTCTTTCTGCTTGAGAAAAAATGATCTTACACTAAACTGATTATTTCTTCTTACTCAGAAAATGGGTTTAATTTCTTGAAGACAGGGACATGGACAGCTGAGCATTAAAAGACTGGATTTCATTAAATACCATATATTTCCTCCGTTCCCTGCTCAAACAAGCACATTCACCACTAATCAAGAACTAATCCCTTTTGATGTAAGTATTTGATGTGGCATTCTAACCTATTTGAAGTATTACGCACGTATCACGTTATATCCTACACTCTTCAAACACGTAATATTCCGAACATTCTATTCATGTATAATTTAAATCTGCCATAGATGGTTTACATATTAATATATTTAATGATTTTGAGAAAGACATAAACCTGTTCATTCGTAGCAGAAGCAGAGTAGTCCAACAACAGAACTAGCAATATAACCACATCCAAACCAGGGGAGGGGTGGATTTATTTATACTTAAATACTTTTGCATATTGGCACACACCAGTTTTAAAACTGAAACCATAATCCCCTTATAAGAGAGCATCCCTACCAGACAATAAATAAATCAACTTTAGCTTTACTTCCCAACTCCCAGACTTGCTAGAAACATATAAAACCATTCTGTGGAGTCTTTTTAGGTAGGCAGGATTCTCATTTGAGCATCTGCATTTACGTTTAAGCTGCTTCCTTTGGAGAAGAAGGTGGCACATAAGAGAGCATTGTTGTAGTATTATGTCTCCATTAATCATTTCTGTGGCACAGATCTTTGATCTTACCACTCGAGATACTGCCAGCAAATATGTACATGGCACCAGTGCATGAGAAACCTGGAACTATAAAATTTATTCTCAACATGATGGTACTTATATGCCAGCCGTGTACATTCTATGGCAGGGATCCCCAACCTTTTCTACTCGTGAGCCACACTCAAATGTAAAAAGTGTTGGGGAGCAACACTAACATGAAGAAGTTCTTTGGGGGTGCCAAATAAGGACTGTGATTGGCTATTTGGTAGCCCCATTTGGACTGCTGGCCTGCAGGAGGCTCTGCTTGGAGTAAAACTGTGTCTCTGTGCTTCCAAAACTTGCCTCCAAGCCACAAATGTAAAAATAAACACCTACTTTGTGGCCGCTGGGAGCAACATCAAAGGGGGAGATGAGCAACATTTTGCTCTCGAGCCACTGGTTGGAGATCAGTGTTCTATAGAGTGCGGCACATACTGGATAAGGCCTACTCTGTCTGTAGATTTATCTCAGTGAGCCCCTTATAAACTAAGCTTTGGATAATTGTATGCATTTAGTAAGAGTGCTCCCTTATCCAGAAAGCCCCATGTATGCCTGTTTTGTTTTATAAGGAATTGCCTTTGGGACTGCCAATAAAGCTGACTAGATTCCTATTAAAGAAATCTAGTTCTATTTGCTTCTGCACAAGGGCTAATTAAACTGGATGCATCGCTCAAACAACATTACAAACGACAAAATGTAATTAATTTAAATATGATAGAATGCACTTCATTGTAGTCATAAAATTAACGATTTCTGTTGCGGTCTGAGAAAAGCTGACTCCTCGCTTGGTAACAGCTGACATGGGCTGCCTTGCAACATTAATTCTATGCGGATTTCTGTAGAAATTATTTTTGTTAAAAAGAATTTAAATTAAAAAGGTCTATGGCTGGATGCTTTAAATGGCTTCAGCAGTGTTTTTCTATTGGAACCTGATTTATGCAGGGCTACTCGAATTCTGATTTGTTAGGGAAATTTGAAAGGGGATTTATAGAACAGGGGATTGCAGTGGACCTTCATACCCAGATAGTGTGGATCTCAAGCAATATATGCTGTGCTCTATGCATGTTTGTGAACATATTTATTATAGTTTGTAAGCCAACATCACTGGTGATGTTGGCTTGCACACTATAATAAACCCAGTTTTTCAGGTTCAGCCGAACCCCCTAATCCATCGTAAGGGATTCGCCCAAATACCGAACCAAATTTGAAAGGTGCAAAAAATTTTCCACTTCTGTGTTCACGTGGCAATATTTAACCCTTCCAAATCCTAATTAGCATATTCAGATTTGGTTTGGCCAGGACTGTGGATTCGGACGAATTCAAACTCGAAAAAGGCCAAATCCTGGCTGAATACCGTACCGAATCCTAGCTTCGGTGCATCCCTAATACTAAATATGCCTCCAAGTACAGCCTTTAGCCACTTCACAGTGAAGTTGAAGTTTAGTTCCCATTGGTAGCCAAAGGTACAATGTCAAGGTTGTGCCATTTGATGATCCATGTAGTTTACCCTGGGACATGCTGGTTGTGATGTGCTACAGCCACTTCTGTAGGATTGGACAGTGCAACCCATCAGCAGAGATGAGCACTCTCTCATATGGCTAATGTTATCTGGTTTGTTCATTAGGGCCATAGAAAGTCAACTATAGGGCACATTCACTTACCTAGACCCAGTGAGCAAAGGGCAATTTTTTTCCCACAATGCAGTGTTTATTCACAAAATTCTGCAAATGGACGAGTCTCTTGATGCAATTGTGCTGCTCCTACCACAGTTGCATCCAATTTGCCAAAATGGACACAAGTGCATGTGCATCGTTGTAAATCAAGTGCAGTTGCGCCAAATATTATCTGCCTGGCATTATTTATGATGTGTGCACCCTTTTCTTTCAGTGCGATAGTGATGCACCTGTTACAGGGAGTTGAGGGAACCCTGGAGCTACCACCTGGCCTTGAGGTGCTGGTAGCTCTAAAGCTTCCCTGTGTCAGTAGTCACAGCAGCCACTGGTTCAGATCAGAAGTGCAAAGAGCACATTTTGAGTAACTTTTAATGTAGGTGGCTTTAGGTATAACTGACTGTGGGGAAAAGTTGCCCACTACGCTTGCAGATATACATGAGCCATTTTATCTTTTTTGTATACATCTACATAGGAATTGGGGCTTAATCAGACCACAGTTAGTTTTTTATTATTTTTTCAGTGTTTTTGTGTACCCAGAGTACCTCTGAAGAATCTGTGACAGCGTCCTTCTCATCAAGCATTAGAATCTAAAGGTGGCCGTACAGCGGGCAGATTTTAGCTGCTGATTCAGCTTCTTCAGTCCAAGTCTGTCGATTATCTGCCCACATTTGGGGAACTCTGATGGGCCTACCTGACCGATATCTGGCCAGTTTAAAAAGGTTGTCATCAGAGTGATGACCACATTGGCTCATTGATATGGTCCTTGCCATGATGGCCTTTATCCCTGTTGTTATGATCTGATTGTATATTTGTATATTTATATGGATCACTTCAGGGGTCAGTTTTCCATAAGTATAAGGGTTGCCAACTGTCCAGTTTTTACCTAGACAGCCTGATTTTCAAAAGGCCTGTCTGGTTTTCCAAATTTGGCAATTCAGACAGGACTCTACTTGATTGACACGGTGACCACCCCTATGATTTCACTGCCTGCCCCCCGACTGGATTTCCAGAAGTCCAAAGATGGCAGCCCTAATAAAGGACAAGATAGTCTGTACAAAGTACTCTATTGATTACAGTTCTTGGAAAGTGTATGGGCTATCAGAAGATTTGGCAGCTTCACATCTGAAAAAATGTCATCAAGGGTACCTGGCGGACCTTTCCCACAAAATAATCACGGCCTTCTATTTTCCCTGCATTTGATTAAATGAAGCCAATTTAAGCAAATCTGAAACATGACTGTTTAAATATATATTATTCGTTTATCTCCAACGCAGAGCAAGATAACTGTAAAACAAAATTGCATTCATGCTATTTTGTCAGAAATTAAAACGAGCAAAGCAATCAATGCAGATAGCGTTTTAATATATTTTCTAGATCAGCTAATTATCTAGTAGCAATGTATTCTAATTCGTGTGACTGGCGAAGATAAAAACTGTAACTGCTCCAGGCTATGAAGAAACATAACCTAGAAGTCACTTTTTTTAAAAGGCGTCGTATTCGCCATGAGCTTCAGAGGGACAAAGCAATGTGCTGAAGGCCCAGCAAGAGATTTAATAACAGAGCATATTCAGACCATGAAGCCATACAAATCAGAACTGGTTAGGTTTAATACACAACGGACAGAAGACTGATATAAATTCTCCACAGGGACATTCGAAACAGCACTTTAATGGAAAATGATGAACTTCAGACGGAAGATGTATTTTCTTTGTAAAATTAGCCATCTTTATCCTGGGAAAATATTATGACTTATGGCTTCAAAGCAGAGACGTACGATAGAGATAACCTACTCGCAAGGCACTGCCGTGAAAGCAAGATCTAGATCTATTTTACAAGTCATGAATTTTCAAGTTTATTGCTCCTTGTGTCTTGTACCAGGGAGTAAGAAGGTTGCCTCTGCCTTAGCTGGCACAATACATTATGTTCTTTTACAGTTTCCTTCAGGAAATGACAACATCTGAGGCTATCAGTGCAGAGAAAAGAAAAAAAAAAACACTAACTAGCCATGTCATCTATAAATCCAGATTTTTCATTGTATTAATTGAATTCTTTATGAAGGTCAACGTTTAACAAAAGGCCAGTTAGGAAATATGCATTCTTCCAATTCAGCTATTTTTATTCTCACACTCAGTTTATAGGAAAGAATAATGGGGAAATCAATATGACTTAATGTCTTCTCCTGAAAGGGAATGAAATGTGCAAACTCTGCTTTAAATGGGTGTCTGTCTACCACCTACTGCTGCCATAGGAGTATCAGTTAATTAATGTAAAATGCAAATCAGCAGAGGGATAACGGTTAAACAAATCTGTATTGTTTCTACCAAACTGACTTACTATCATTGTAACTACAGGCCCATAATGATTGCTTTGTAGGACTGAGTTTGTTGGCAGGGGCAGAGCTAAAGATATAGCAGACCCTGTAACTGCTGGAGGGCACAAAGGTGGCCCAGTGGGGCACTGACTAATTAACAGTTCAGTATATGAAAATTGTTCTAAGCATCGGGACCCAAAACTGATTTTCCATGGAGCCTAATTATTTCTAGTTACATAACTATTTTTTAGGCTATGAATCCCATTAGTATGTTCCTCAGAGACCTAAAGTTCCAAAGAAAATTCTAACTATATATATATATATATATATATATATATATATATATATAAATAAAAATAATAATCGTCTGTAGCCGGCACACCCTTCAATACTTTGTCAAAAATTTATTGAAAACATATGGTTTTTAAAAACAATATGTTTTCATTAAATTTTTGACAAAGTATTGAAGGGTGTGCCGGTTACGGTTGGTTGGGCACCACAGTATGTGTATGGACCCCAATGTTATTAATAAATATAGTTGTAACTATCTCCACGCATGTATCTAGGACAAGAGGGCAGATAGTAAGAAGGGAAGGGGTGCCTGAGATGTTCCAGAGGACCCCCTTAGGCTTTATATGGAGACAAACTAGTGGGATTGTATTACCTTAGGCTTTATATGGAGACAAACTAGTGTGATTGTATTACCTTTGGCTTTATATGGAGACAAACTAGTGGGGTTGTATTACCTAATAGCCATAAATATACTAAATAAATAAATTATGCATTTATAGTTTGATTTAACTATTGGGTGTGTTCTTGCTAACCATAGGGCTTTTGTGCAAGTTCTCATGTACTTAAGTCCTTCACAAGTCATTTTTTGTTTGCATAGCTACTCAACCTTCCAGTTGCATATTAATGTCTTTCCTATAAATTGTAATTCTTCATTCTGTATACTACTTTCCACATTTAACTCCAAGATTTTTGTTAGCTGATCTGCTATAGGCAATGACATATAGTTGTAACAATGAATAACGTGATCTACTGTTCCTGGGGGAGGTTATATCCTGTTGTCACCATGGGAAGCATCTGCAAGGCTGGTGTTGTTAATGAGAAGGGCATTCAGGACTGCTGGCAGGCTAATCATTTGTTATTAGGGTTGAGAAAGCTCTTCTCTGAGACCCCATGCAGCTCCTACGGATACATTTACTTTCTTCTGTGCTGAGTGTATCTATAATTATGTTAAAGTATAGAAAAAAATAAACGAAAAACATAGACTTCTACTCAAACCTCCAACCAGTTAAACCCTAGCAAAATATTACTTTCATCTCAGCCTCCCCCGTAGGCTCCCAAACAGATCCCCTTGTTCTTATAAAGCTACACTGCTGCAGTTAGGAGCTTAATATGTTTTTTCTTTTATTTACTATTTGGAGAACTTCTAAGAATGTTTTTTATGAAATGTAGTGCCTTGTGGGGGGGAGGGGGGGGGGAAAGGAAAGCAGCATTGCAGGATTTATTTCAAAATTCTTTTGAGAAAATATGTGCTCATGAAGAAGCAAGTTGTCAGCAGTTAAAGCTGCTTGAACATTTACTTGCCTAGGGAAAATAACAATACCAACTTAAGGGTAAGAAGAATCAGCATAGGAAACTGGGAGGGACGTTTGAATTCCTGGGTGCTGATTGTTATCACCATCTTAGTAACAATGGAACCCAGTAGCACACAAGAGGGCTTCACCCACTACAAAGCTCAAAGGCAGCACTCTTTATTTAGTGACCTTTGAGCGGTAAGTCCATGCCCATTTTACTTTACTGGAACTTAGACAGTAAAAGCAACTCTATAAAACTGCTTTTAATAAAGATACAATGATACAGACCATGTGACCGGGGTAACTGGTATAGCTCAAGGTATGCAAAATGTATCTTGCTTGTAGATAGAAGACGGATGTCGGATCATTGAGCAGAAGTCTCTTAATTAAGGTCCAGATCAGATCTGGACAACATGTGTTTTACAGACTAAGATGTTACAACCTTTGATGCCTGGTCTAGCTCGGGTCAGACTGGGGGGTGCAGGGCCCACCGGGGCTCCCACCCCAGGGGCCCTGCAGAGGCCCCTCTCCGGCCGCATCCCCTATCCCCCCCCAGGGGCCCCCACCCAATGTCCTCCCTGATCGCGCATAAATTTAACATGTCAGGGGAGGAACAGTCGGGCAGGGGGAGCACCAGCAAGTGTAGGCTCTGGGCCACCGGGGCCCACTGGGATTTTTCCCGGTGTCCTGGTGCCCCAGTCCAAACCTGCTGGCAGATAATGCATTGATAAATGGGGGACAATACAGGACAGAGTGCTCAAAGGATCTGGAACTAGCAAGGCCAGGATGGAACGGGCAAAGACAACCAAGCAGAAACAGGACTGAGAAGAAACAGGGCTGAGAAGAAACAGACAGCAGTCAGAGCAAGGGAACAGCAGTCAGAGCCAGGGATGCACTACATTACTCAGGTGACCAAGATCAATGCTCAGGCCCAGGATGAGGAGGGCTGGGCTTATATAGAGCAGAGTCTGCCCTGATTGGCTGACTCTACCCAACCAATAAGGTTGCTAGGGTAATATAACATAGCCAGGGATCCTAGTGAAAGGAAGATGAGTGCTTGCCGACTGCTCTTCTGGCTCAGTAACTAGGGAGAGCAGCCAGCAATCAGGAGGTCCCAGGATAGCCTTTCAAGTCACTATGACTTTAATAGAATTTCTCACAAGAAGTCTCTGTCTGAAGGTTTTAATCTGACATTACTCCTAGGTTAATTCATTTCTTTTTATCATATGAAGAGACATTTTACATTGTAAAATCCACTGTACATCAGTGTTCTTCTAGTAACTTAGAATGAGGTGTTGACTTTATTTTGTATTAGCCGATATTCATATTCAAACTCACAGCTATGGTTATTCTAGGTCTTTAACATTAGTGATGAGTGGATCTGTCCCGTTTCACTTTGCCAAAAAGTTTGCGAAACAGAAAACAGTCATGAAATACACTGAAGTCACTGGAACTTTTTTGTGCAATAATTTTTTTCACCCTTTGGAGTCTAAGGGTGTTTTTTTTGTGCCGAAAATTTTCAGTCATCATTATTTATCATACCACTACACCAACAATAACAACAACCTCTATGTAAATTTTATCTTCCGGCAGATCACTGCCAGCTAGTCTGAGCATGATTATATCCTGGACACCAGTATGTGGGTGCCACCAAACCCAGACACAAATATATGAAGGGCAGCTTACTTGGACATGCTTACTTGGCAACCGGTCCTTGTTGCAGAAAAGTTTGGGGACCCCTCGTATAGTACCAGTATAACCCATGGGGGCGATTTAGTGAAATTAGTTTTTTTCACAATTTAAGAAAAAAAAACGTAGCAAAAAACAAACCACAAAAATGAATATACTCGAAAATATTCGTAAGAACCACAAGTCTGTGTTTATTATAGAAAGAATACTCAAAAAGTCCCCAGAAAATCTCAGCAAATAAATGCTGGCGCGGTGCAATAGAAGTCAATTAGAATTGTCTCTTACAACTTTATTTTCCCAGTTATTAAAACATTTTTGTTTTTGAACCTCATTTAAAATGAATGGAACAACGTGATTCTTGGCAGCGTGCAACTTTTTTGCACGGGAATAGCCTGTCATATTGACAAACTAAAATTTTGATAAATCTGCCAAATAAGTACTAGGTTAGCAGTGTGGTTTATATATATATATATATATATATATATATATATATATATATGTATTTGCTTCATACATTGCTCCTCTCCTGTGTTCCAGTGTATCACTAGAATGCTAGCAGTGTCATTGCTATAAGACAAGTGAAGGAAGTGATAGACACATGAGAGCTCCCAGTCACAAACTGACAATACCTTTGCAGTTCATTTCACAAGCCTTTGCTTGTTATCCTCCTCATGTTCTCTCTGGCTCCAAGGGTCTTCAATCTATTTTTCCAGCCACCTCAAGCAACACTTTACAGTGTTTAGAAAAAAATCCAATATGACAGGCAGTTTTATCTTTCGTGGGCAGTTCACAACACAAACCATTTCTCTGACATATTACTCTTCATCCCGAAAGTCATGTCGTACAGTGACCCTCCTGCAACAAATGGTTTCATTCGGTTTCATAGATAGGCTTGCAGAAAGGTTTTGCTATGGCGTAAAGTAACAAGTATAAAACACTTACTTGGCATCATGTTGATTATTTACAAAGGCAAACATGGATTTAGAAGGGCACAATTATCTAAGAGCTTGCTGCAGTTCACCAGAGCAAAACTCTGCCTCTCTGTTTTCATTACTATAGGGCTGTATTAATCAGTGGTTGAAAGTAAGAGTTCACCCCTTGGTAAATGCTGTATGCCTCTCAAAAGCCAATAGAAATGAATAGAGAATGGTGGAATTTCACTCTTTGAGATGTATATTGGGGTGTTTATATTTTGGAATCCAAGACAGGCCGGTGTCATTTTGTGGAAATTAGAAGCTATGCACCAGCCCCATCTCATGTAGGTACCCAAAAGCAAGGCCTGATGCCAAGCACAAGTCACATTTATGCAAGGTTATATTCAGGAGGAGGGAGAGGAGAATATAAAAAAATGAAAGGAAAGTAGGGTTGCCCACTTCTGGTTTTCACATAGGCTGTCTGGTTCAAAACTGCCTGTCCAGATTAAAGTATTATGAAACTCTGCAATTATAATCCCAGAATTTGGCCACTCCCTCCCCCCCACAATTTCCCCACCCACTGATGTCATTATCCCACCCCTAAATGTTACCACCCTCACCCCCTGATATCCCACTGCCCCCTAATATTAAATTAAATCACTGCATTTTTTTTTTTTTACCATTACCGCCCCTCTTAATTAGGAGCATTTATTTGTTTACATATAGTGATGAGCGACATTTTTCAACAGGTATGGATTTGCTGTGAAATTCCACAATTTGTTATTTGTAATTACTTTTGTGAAACCCGTGCAAAATTTCAAAGAACATGGCAACAAAACCCCATGCAAAAAAAAAACCTCCCATAGACTCAATGTATTCTGCGCAGAAAAAGTTGACACACAAGAGTTGCTGTGAGAAAAACAACACCAAAAAATACCTATAGACTCCAATGTATTTTGCATTGAAAAAGTCATTTTTGAATTTTTGAATTTTTTGCAGAGGCAAAAGGGGACAGATTTACTCAGCAACATTTACATAGAGATAATGAGCTCTGTATAAACATTTCCTTCCCTTCTCCCAGCCACAGTCTGTGTCATGTTTTCAAATATGGAGGAGGTATTTATACAGAGAGTTTATCTGCGGATTGGTCATTTGACCTTTTCCTCCATCCACATTTATTTGGAAGAACCAGGAAGCTGGAAAATAAAATAGTTTTACTCATTTTCAGTCTTTGGCTTGTTTAGCGTTCAAACTAATAAAAAAGCAGATTTTTCTTAATAACTCAATAGCACAAGCCTTATTTACTGAACGTATTTTTGTGTGTTGCGGTATTTTGTCCCTTTATAGCCTTATTCTGAACAGCTGAAATTCTGAATATTTGCCAATACAAGACGGTCTGCTTAAGTAGCCTTTGCAACAAATAAAATACCTTTACTTTATAATTTAGCGGAACAAGAGTTGTTGCTTTCAGGCAATATCATAATGAGATTATCTCGAGGCTGGATTTATTGTGTTAATACTAGCAGTTCTTTAGAAAGAAAAGTTTCAGTAGAAACGCAATTTGCAAAGGTGGTTTTATTGGGAAATACATTTTCTCACTCCATTTACTGATGGGGCATTGTAGAGTAATTTAAAACACACTAAATGAAATCAATGTTATAAATAATATATTTAGTTGTATCTAACTCCAATATCTAAAAAAAACAGAAAAGCTTCCATTAACTTCTTCAGTAATGGGCTTTCTGTCTCAGGCTAGTGCATCCCTCTGATAACCCTTGCCTGCTGTTCCTTCATGAGTTAAAAGCTTGGCAGAGTCATTGCCTCAACATTGATCTGCTATCATTGATTCCAGTGTACATATCACAAGATCAGCATAGCGAAAAGCAAGCTTTAACGGCGGGAAAGTTTGCTTTGTAAAGATTAGCTATGTTGATTCTCGATTGCTTTTGGCCACCTCCATTTAATAGAAAGAACCAGCAGAGATCTTCATTTGACTTGTGCTGGAAAACAATTTCTTCTCTGAATGTAATCCATGGATAACATTCCTGATTATCTGTATAGCTTACATACGATGGTCTTTCATTGTAACATCACATCATCTGGAGAGCAAAGATGAAAGAGTCCAACAGCGGGTCAAGAAAAGTAGGTACCCTGCGCGTTTCTGGTAGGATTTCCAGATGCAGGTTGCGGGTCTTATTTATATTTCTTATTTTATATTATATTATATATTTTATCTATATATATTACTCCTTCAGACATTTATTTAATCATTTTTTCTAGCCCCACTCACCTCTGATGATGTCACTTCTGGTTTGTAGAAACAGCACTTCCTGTTTAATTGTGGTCAGGGGGTCCTGGATTGGGATTCGAATAATGCAGGTGAGAGTCAGGTCAGATAGTGGGTCCAAGCGGGTAGAAACTCTGGCCCCGGAAATGAAGGATTTTTCTGAGAGAGGAAGTCAGATGCCCAAGAACATGTTTACAAAAAAGGAAACAAAAAATCCTGTGTTTCTTTTGATACAGCGCAGCGTTTCTGTAAGTGCTTATGGCTGTATATACATAGACATTTCTGATAAAGCTTACTTAGTTTTTACCTTTCCTTCACCTTTATGTAGCTGTGACACAACTTCAAATAACATACCCAGAAATTACTGGTTCTCAGTATTTCAGACAATAGATGACATAATTCTATTTGAAAAATGTGTAGAAATCAATTAGGAAACAACTTACCATTCTGTCATTTATAGAAGATCAGGGTCTGCCATATTACCAAACAATCTTAATTCTTCTGTGACCATGTTTAACTAAATGAGTGCACGGTTACTCATAACAACCTATAAGAGGCTTGTTTTAGTTATTATACCTCCACTAGACTGCACATGTGTGTGTATATTTGAGGCTAATCTGGCATCTTAAGTCCCCAGCACCAATAATTTTGTCTTTCTCCCCTTACAATTTAGATTTTTTTGTGTCCCCATCAAACAACCACAAGGTTTTTAAAGGTTCACTGTAAACCATTTACACATTTGCCATCTTCCCTGTAATGGTTTGAGGTTAAGCCTTAGCATTCTTGCCTTTCTCTGCTTTATAATGATTCAGCTACACCATCCTCTGTTACTACTCCATTAGTACTGTCTATTCTATGAAGCCAAAATCTACTGAGCCACCATAACCTGTTTCTCCAGCCTTTATATTTTCTTGTGCAGGGGTAATTTCCAGTCTCATCCCCTCTAAATTATAAGATGTGTGGGTTGATGTGTTGTTGATTTCTATGTATTTTGTTAAATTCTGATTCCAGGCAAATTTCTGCCCCATCCCAAATCTGCTCACACAGGAAGACTTATTTATCAATTTTCGAATTTTCGAATCTCAACATTTTACTAAATTCCATTGTTTGATTTAAAAAAAAAATGAATACAAAAAAAGAACATCAAAAAAGAATTCATCTATTTAGTATTCTTTTTATTATTTTCAATGGGTCTACAAACTGTCAAAAAAAATCATAAAACCTGAATTGGAAATAAAAAAAATTGCCTGGAATCTGAATTTAACAAAACACATACAAATCTACAAACATACTCACACAGCTTATAATTTATAGGGGAAGAGACTGGAAATTACCCCTGCACAAGAAAATATAAAGGCTGGAGAAACAGGTTCTGGTGGCTCAGTAGATTTTGGCTAGGACACCTCTCGTTGACTTATATACATGAATTTGCAAGCTTTTAGATGCCAGAGTTTACCTTTAACTTTTTAGAACTTTTGCACTTAGTATTGAACATTTTAGAAAACATAATTTGAATTTTGAGCAAAACAATTCAAATCACAGAAGATGTCAGAGTACAAAAAAAGGGCTCTTTTCTAAACATTCTAAACTCCTGTCAAGAACAACCATCGGTAATTCCTCTATAAAACATGCAGTGTAGCTGTTTTGTCACCTTGCATGATACCCCAATAATGAATGAACCCCACAATTTTTATCTCCATTACCAGAATGTGATAATACTTTGTAATAAAAAACAGTAATTATTATAATGTATATTTGTTGGTCCACCATTAATAATTACATAGTAACATAGTAAGTCAGGTTGACAAATGTCCGTTACGTACAACCATAATGCCTATATATAACCTGCCTAACTGCTAGTTGATCCAGAGGAAGGCAAAAACCCCATCTAAAGCCTCTCTAATTTGACTCAGAGGGGAAAAAATTCCTTCCTGACTCCAAGATGGCAATCGGACCAGTCCCTGGATCAACTTGTACTAAGAGCTATCTCCCATAACCCTGTATTCCCTCACTTGTACTGAGAGCTATCCCCCCTACCCCTGTATTCCCTCACTTGTACTGAGAGCTATCCCCCTACCCCTGTATTCCCTCACTTGTACTGAGAGCTATCTCCCATACCCCTGTATTCCCTCACTTGTACTGAGAGCTATCTCCCCTACCCCTGTATTCCCTCACTTGTACAGAGAGCTATCTCCCATACCCCTGTATTCCCTCACTTGTACTGAGAGCTATCTCCCCTACCCCTGTATTCCCTCACTTGTACTCAGAGCTATCTCCCCTACCCCTGTATTCCCTCACTTGTACTGAGAGCTATCTCCCCTACCCCTGTATTCCCTCACTTGTACTCAGAGCTATCTCCCATAACCCTGTATTCCCTCACTTGTACTGAGAGCTATCCCCCCTACTCCTGTATTCCCTCACTTGTACTGAGAGCTATCTCCCATACCCCTGTATTCCCTCACTTGTACTGAGAGCTATCTCCCCTACCCCTGTATTCCCTCACTTGTACTGAGAGCTATCTCCCCTACCCCTGTATTCCCTCACTTGTACTGAGAGAGCTATCTCCCCTACCCCTGTATTCCCTCACTTGTACTGAGAGCTATCTCCCATACCCCTGTATTCCCTCACTTGTACTCAGAGCTATCTCCCATACCCCTGTATTCCCTCACTTGTACTGAGAGCTATCTCCCATACCCCTGTATTCCCTCACTTGTACTGAGAGCTATCTCCCCTACCCCTGTATTCCCTCACTTGTACTCAGAGCTATCTCCCATACCCCTGTATTCCCTCACTTGTACTGAGAGCTATCTCCCATACCCCTGTATTCCCTCACTTGTACTGAGAGCTATCTCCCCTACCCCTGTATTCCCTCACTTGTACTCAGAGCTATCTCCCATACCTCTGTATTCTCTCACTTGTACTGAGAGCTATCTCCCATACCCCTGTATTCCCTCACTTGTACTGAGAGCTATCTCCCATAACCCTGTATTCCCTCACTTGTACTGAGAGCTATCTCCCATACCCCTGTATTCTCTCACTTGTACTGAGAGCTATCTCCCATACCCCTGTATTCCCTCACTTGTACTGAGAGCTATCTCCCCTACCCCTGTATTCCCTCACTTGTACTCAGAGCTTTCTCCCATAACCCTGTATTCCCTCACTTGTACTGAGAGCTATCTCCCATACCCCTGTATTCTCTCACTTGTACTGAGAGCTATCTCCCCTACCCCTGTATTCCCTCACTTGTACTGAGAGCTATCTCCCCTACCCCTGTATTCCCTCACTTGTACTCAGAGCTTTCTCCCATAACCCTGTATTCCCTCACTTGTACTGAGAGCTATCTCCCATACCCCTGTATTCTCTCACTTGTACTGAGAGCTATCTCCCCTACCCCTGTATTCTCTCACTTGTACTGAGAGCTATCTCCCCTACCCCTGTATTCCCTCACTTGTACTGAGAGCTATCTCCCCTACCCCTGTATTCCCTCACTTGTACTGAGAGCTATCTCCCCTACCCCTGTATTCCCTCACTTGTACTGAGAGCTATCTCCCATACCCCTGTATTCCCTCACTTGTACTGAGAGCTATCTCCCCTACCCCTGTATTCCCTCACTTGTACTGAGAGCTATCTCCCATACCCCTGTATTCCCTCACTTGTACTGAGAGCTATCTCCCCTACCCCTGTATTCCCTCACTTGTACTGAGAGCTATCTCCCCTACCCCTGTATTCCCTCACTTGTACTGAGAGCTATCTCCCCTACCCCTGTATTCCCTCACTTGTACTGAGAGCTATCTCCCATACCCCTGTATTCCCTCACTTGTACTGAGAGCTATCTCCCCTACCCCTGTATTCCCTCACTTGTACTGAGAGCTATCTCCCCTACCCCTGTATTCCCTCACTTGTACTGAGAGCTATCTCCCCTACCCCTGTATTCCCTCACTTACTAAAAAGCCATCCAACCCCTTCTTGAAACTATCTAATGTATTAGCCAAATTATACAAATATTAAAAATGGAGCATTAAACCAGTTGAAAAGTATATTCTATGCCAGCAAGGAATGGCTGTTGGGGCTGTCAAGGTCAACAGGGGGCAAGACATAACAGGCTAGGAGATCAGGGTGACAATTTCTAACAAAAATTTATTAACAGGGTGATGGGGCAAGATAATACATTGCAACAATCATAAATAATGATAAATAAGCCAATTATATAAAGTAATAGTAACCAGATGGCCCTAAGAAATTTGAGGTGGATTTATTGCTGAAAACAAATATGCATTGTGCTGCCATCTATATTACCACCTGCGCCCATCTAGACCTCTCTTATTACAGTGTTCACCTCAGTGTCATAATACGATACGTTTTACTCTATGATTTACAGTCAACAGCAGGGGGGGGAGTCAAAATATTACTATTTTAACTGCAGAATAAACTAAAAATAAAGGAATCAATAACAAGCTAACTAAGGAGCAAGCCAAGCGTGGTGCCTTCCATTTCTGCTGTGTCACGCTGCTGACATATACATATACACAATTAACAAATAATAACTTCCTGCCATCCTTTATTAAATGAGATCACTAATTACTGCTGCTCACTGTTTGTTTTGTTTGGAGCTCTATTTTACTTATTCTTTCAGGCTTTTCTGTTAAATTATCTTGATACTGAATGAAAAATAACATTTTTATATGTGGTGTATTCGCTAAACTCTCGAGGCCAATTTATTTATTTGAACACAAATACAAATTTAAAAAATGAAAGAAAAATGAGTAATTAAACTCCGTCAAGGTTTTTATTTTTGATCTCTGCATATAGAATACGCATTAAGTCGATCACCACTAGTGATGAGCGAATGTTTTCGTCAGGCATGGATTTGCAGCAAATTTACACATTTTTGCCATTGGCGAATTGTTTTGTGAAACTTCCCCGAAAAATTGTCGCGCGTCCAAAAAAACAGAGGGCACGTCAAAATAGGTACAGTCACATGAAATTGGGCATGGTCGCATCAAAATAGGCGCAGTCGTGTCAAATTGGGCACAGTCGTATATAAAAAAGTAGTGTGCGGCAAAGAAACGATGTTTCGATAATTTTTCCCATAACGGGACAGATATGCTCATCACTAATCACCACAAAAATCATCATTGTTTAACTCATTTAAAAAAAATTCCCTGTTAATAGCTAGAATATCAAACATACACCACCGCTTGGCTTCCTATTGCGTTTAAATAACCCCCCTGTTTAAAAAAGTTAGCAATGAGCAAAACTACGCTGTTCGCTTAACCAAAAAATTTGTGAAAGTGTGAGAAAATTTTTTCACCAGAATGCATTGGTGTCAATGTAAAGAAGAATTTATATTGCCGTTAAGGCATTTAAGACATTGTCCTACCTTGGACAAACCTACCATAGGAAGAAAACATTTCCATTTGTGGTAGGGTGAATGCTGATCTGTAGTGGGGAAAGGAAGATCTGTGATGTCACTGTCATGTGATCACTCGTGATCACCTATAAATGTAACACCAAAAGTGTAAGTACGTCCCATGGTGTAGGGCAGGGGTAGGGAACCTTGGCTCTCCAGCTGTTATGGAACTACCAGTCCCACAATGCATTGCAGGAGTCTGACAGCCACAGTCATGGTTAATTAAGGAAAATGCTTGCTGGGATTTGTAGTTTTATCACAGCTGGAGAGCCAAGGTTCCCTACCCCTGGTGTAGGGAATTGGTGCTTTGGGCTTGCTGTTCTCAATACGACGGTCCAGAGTTCAATTCAGACTAAAGATGCTTTTCCATGTATGTTGATAAAAACGGTTAGAGTTTTATGTACTTTATTTTAGGACACTATTTTCTTTAATTGTCTGAGTAATTAAACTCCATCAAGGATTTTTTTTCTTGATCTCTGCAAATAGAAAACACATTAAGTCGATCACCACTAGAGATGAGCGAATGTTTTCGTCAGGCATGGATTTGCAGCGAATTTCCGCATTTTGCCATTGGCAAATGGCCTTGCGAATCTTCTGCGAAAAATTCACAGTCACGTAAAAAAAGTGGTCGCATCAAAATAGCTACGCATCAAAAAAAGATGTGGTCGCGACAAAAAAAGGCGCATGTGGCACCTGCATTTCACAAATTTTCCACTGTTTTGCTAATTTTTCCATAGTTGCGCAATATTTTTGGCAAAGTGAAACAGGACAGATTCGTTCATCATTAACCACTATGGGGTCGATTCACTAAAGGGTGCAAGAACGAGTGTTATTTATAGCATTCGTTAAAAATATTATCACTTCTTGGAGAATTAACAATCGTTTCACAAAAAAGACACTTGTCTTAAGAAGCGATGTTATTGTTGTTATTTATGTGGCGATGACACTTTGTATTGTTAAGCAAGATTTTAAACCATGCAATATATTTATGCGTTATTTCGTAGCACGCGATATTAGCACACGCTATTACGCACATAGCAGTTACTTTCTGAAAACTTCTGTTCTGAAAATGACCATTTCCCTGAAAACTGGAGGCTGCATCACTCAAGGGCCAATACATACTGGAAAAACTCCAACTGCAAACTCCATCTTGTCACCACAATCACCAGCTGCAATGTTGTTCAGTAACGCCTACTCCTGAGAAGCATTAAGTTTCACAGTAATTATCGCCACATTTTATGCTTTTAATGCTTTAAATATGTCTGTGAATTATGCGTTAGTATTATTTCTATTAGATAATTATCGCAATGTGATGGAAATAACGCTTTGTGATAATTGTGATTTTTGCACATGCAATATGAGTAGTAACGCATGCGAAATGACTGATGAATCGGTACTTAATTATCGAACACTTTTTAACATATAAAACGATGCGTTAAGTGTTAAAAACCTTTGGTGCAGGGGTCCTCAATTTTTTTATTCGAGGGGCCAGTTCATTGTCCCTCAGACTGTTGGGGGTCTGGACTACTGTATAATCAACCCCCCCCCCCCACCGCTCCAGCTTCCTGCTGCGGCCAACTCCTCCAACATCTCTTTTCTAGCTTCACTCACATCGTCCGTCCTCCCTCTCTGAGCTCCCCACCGCTGTGCTCCGTCCATCCTCCCTCCCTTTCCCAGCTCCCCATTCTCTGCTGAGTCCTTTCTCTCCCAGCTCCCCCCTCCCGCTCCCCACTTAGTCCTCTCTCTCCGCTGCCAGTGGTCAGGATGCAGCAGGGGCCGGGTAAATTACCCTGAGGGGCCGTAGTTTGAGGATCCTTGCCTTAGTGAATCGGCCCCATATGTCTTAAAAAAATCTGCTACATGAATTTTAGTTGAGAGAAACACACATTATGGCATAGTTTTGTGCTATTTCTTTTCGGGCTATGACAAAACGTATGGAATTGTCTATGCTGCAGAAATTTCTGAAAACTGTTAGTGGCTATTTTGGCTGGCCTAGCTCTCCAAGACATAAGATTTTTAGGAAATGCCTCTGCTAGCATCTTGTAAAGAGATTTTAACACAATAAGACTCTCATGGGTGGTCTAAACCAGGGGTCCCCACCCCTTTTCACCTGTGAGAAACTTTTAAATGTAAAAAAAGAGCCACATCCAAGGGGTTGGGGAGCAACATGTTGCCCCCGAGCCACTGGTTGGGGATCACTGGCCCAAACCAATAGCAGACTTGTCGAGATAAATCTACTAATTTAATCCCTAGTTAGCAAATTATACTCTCACTGCATTGAATGCCAAACCATTTCCAGCTTTTCCCTCTGTGATTAATGGGGTAAAGCTTCATCCCCTCATTATTTCCTAGTATTTGCTGAAACAAGGATTTCAATGAAATTGAACAGCAAGTCTGTCTTATCATCTAAAAATCCCGTTACTGGGTAGAAATGAATTGCACACATTCACCCAACACATATTGACCTACACTTTTCAGCAATATTGCCATATCAATACATTTGTATTACTTCTTTTATAATTGTGACAAGGGAGATCCAAACATAACTTAAATTAAAATTGTGGCAGGTAATTTAGTTTATTTGTTGGATCCTTCTAAATTTTAGGGGGAAAAAGTCTGTGCTCTCTGAAATAATCAATACTGCTATATTTCGTTAAAACTGATAATAAATATTAGCTCTGAATATCCAAGGCTGGCTCCAAAAATACCAGTGAATAATTCTGTTTGAGGGATCATTTCAGCAGGGAAGACACAAGGTATTTGTAATTACATTTCCATGAAGGTCCAAACACTGCAATATTGCTATCATAAAGAGCAAATCAATGAGCAGAGTAATTACTGCATGTTCCCTGTGTCTGCTGTGAAATATTTTGAAAAATGGTTTGTTCTTTATCGGTCAATATGAGACCTTCCAGTAAAACTAATATATAGCTAAAAAGAGGTGATTGTGTGATATCATTAGGTTACATAATTAAAGGACATGTAAACCCCCACAAATATTTGAATCTGTGAACAGCATCTTTGAAATTGTATCAGTAACTTATGGAGAAGCACTGGGGCAGCGGGAACAGCGAGGGGTTTTAGGAGGAATAAGCCTTCTCGCTTAATATCACCATTACTGACCTTCAAGATTCACCCTTCAGTTCCTGTACTGAGCTTTCTTATGGGGCCAATGCCACAGTTTGATGATCAATAACTCAACATTAATAGTGTACCAAGAAGCACTGTCTACATAACACCATAGTAGCAGAGTGTTGCACCGTGTTAGTCATAGATCAAAACCAGAAAATATAGAGATACCTTTTATTGGCTAACCAAATGTGAGATTTTAGAACTACTTAGGGCCTAGGCTTTTGGTATATAAGTCTTAGGCCCTTACTTCAGGCATGGTATATACCAAAAGCTTGTTAGCCATTAAAAGGTATCACCTACTTATTTCTACTTAAAACCTGTCTGCATAGTCCTCTTAGAGAATAATTAGTTATTACTGCAGTTGTTAGGCTGGCTAAAAGTTTGGAGCAATAATTGTTTACACTCACTTCACAAGGTACTCAGTTACCGTCTTTATTTCTTTTCTTCAGGTGGTGATGGGGCACCAATCAGGTTTTTTAATTAATGTAGCAGTAAATGAAGGAAAGGAAATGGGATCTGAGTGACCAGCAGCCAGATTACATAGTTATATAGTTACATAGGGTTGAAAAAAGGTCCATCAAGTTCAACCCTTCCAAGTAAACCCAACACACACAACCTATACTTACCAATCTATATACTCACATACATAAACTATATATACAAACATTAATACTAACTGTAGATATTAGTATCACAATAGTCTTGGATATTCTGCTTGTTCAAGAACTCATCCAGGCCTCTCTTATAGGCATTAACAGAGTCTGCCATTACCACATAACCTACACTGCTTCAAATGGACGCTCCGTTCCTCTAATCTAAAGGGGGGGCCTCTGGTGTGTTGATCGCTTTTATGGGAAACCCCCCCCCCCCATCTGCCTATAATCCCCTCTAATGTACTTGTACAGAGTAATCATGTCCCCTCGCAAGCACCTCTTTTCCAGAGAAAACAACCCCAACCTCGACAGTCTCACCTCATAGTTTAAATCTTCTGTAGGGACCCATAGGGTTAAGCTCCCTATGGCTTTACTTCCCTACTTTTCCTTATCTGTACTGTTATAGGGCAGACCCCTCTATACTCAGGTTACAGTTTCTTAAGCTATCCCTTACAGGTTTAGCCCCTTTGACCACTCCCCTTGGCAGACTATATAGTGTCTTGCACAAGGAAGTGTTTTCCTCTTTGGCTGCTGATCTGCTACCTGAAGCAGAGCTCCATCGAGCCTGGGTTCAGATCCGGCCCAGTAAGCCACATATCCATCCAAATTAAGTCGGGGACAGGGCCCCGTGAATGAGGAAAAGACAGTATAGCAGCATATTTCATAGCACCCTCTAGAAGTGGTGAGTTCAGACAGAATTATACAGAAAGAGCAGCCATTTGCTCCATCCAGGATAATAGCAAAGGAGTAGTCTTCCTGACAGGTATTACTGGCCTTAGATTAGGGACACAGAAGTGCTAGGGAAATAGGTTAGCAAATATGCCTTGCCCTAACCTCCAAAAGAGCATGGGACTATGCCGGTGAGCTTTCCTATCTATCACTCTGTTGTTGTTCTACCTGCCCAATCCTCTTGATGAGAAGGGATACACAGGGGAACATCATACTTCTGCTATTGATCCGAATTACATCATCTGTATAACTGCATACTGTTCTGCATTTATGAAGTGAGTATTGAAATACCCTGAATACCTTTGTCTTGGACAAATAAAGTACTATCCAGTTAATCTATAAGAATCCTCTGGCGTCCATTTATCTCTATTGCACCACACTACTTCAGCTAGTTGTAGTTCAACAACCCCTTAGCTCCAATATATACCTCCCACGTAGCGGAGGCCCACTCCTGTGCATTAAGGTCGCATGTAACACATGCTCTACAGCACGCTACTAGTCTGGGTTTGGCCATTTTATAGCCAAATAGGTGTTACACTTCCATCCCCTTAACCAGTTTAGTTGCAGTCTCTGCACTCTCTCCAGCTCATTAATATCCTTCTTAAGGACTGGAGCCCAAAACTGCACTGCATACTCAAGGTGAGGCCTTACCAGGGACCTATAAAGGGGCAAAATGATGTTCTCATCCCTTGAGTCAATGCCCTTTTTTATACAAGACAGCACTTTATTTGCTTTAGTAGCCACAGAATGACACTGCCTGGAATTAGACAACTTGTTATCAACAAAAACCCCTAGATCCTTCTCCATTAAGGATACCCCCAACAAACTACCATTTAGTAGATAGTTTGCGTTTATATTATTTCTACTAAAGTGCATAACTGCACTTGCCCACATTGAAAAGGCGACAAAATTAGTCTGGCAAGATTTGTTACGCATAAAACCATGCTGGCACAAACTTATAGTATTGTGAACTGCAATGTATTCAAGTACCCTATCCCTTATTACCCCTTCCAAAATCTTTCCTACTACTGATGTTAGACTAACAGGCCTATAGTTTTCAGGCTGAGAACGGGATCCCTTTTTAAATAACGGCACCATGCCAGAGTAACCAGAGCCAGCCCTGCTTAGCTTTCCAGATCTATCAAGATCAGGTTTATTTGAGCTCCAGGTGACTATGTAACTATGTAATAGGATTGTAGCGAACATATATAACAGGCCTGGTGCAATAAAATACAACTAAATTGTGCGGCTCAGACCTAGGCATTTAAACCATGTAACTGTGGGAAAAAGAAAAAAATCTTCATACTTATATCAGTTTAGAAATTTCATCCAGGCACTGGAATTATATTCAATAAAGAATGTCCAAATATGACTTTAATGAGGCAAAAGGCAACCGCAAGGAGGATATAAACTGTACAATCATTTAGAATCCAGCATTGCATTATAGTATATTTTTCAGGCTTTGCATTATATTCAATTGTCAGGCTGCGGGATGGCCTTTTCTGAACTAATTTCCTAAGCGCCAGAGCACTTTATACTATTTTGTAAGTCAACAAGGCTATAAACTGGATCCCTTGACCTTCACCCCACAAACAAATCAATTATCAAGCCAGCTTTGGAATGATTTGTAGTGTTAGCACTTATGAAACTGTCAATCTGCTGAGAAGGGAAGGGAGCAGGAAGAAAAATAATGTTGACTTTTGATTAACATTTAAATTCTAAATAATTTGCAGCACTTTTTTGTTCGGGTTTGTGATATGCATTTGTACATGTGGGTAGCAGCGACAATAATCTGGAAAAAACAAAACAAAAAGCAAGAACAAAAGAAGAACATTTCCATCCTGCTTTATTCAGTGTAGATGAAGTAGGTGCAATAAAAACTAAGAATGGGAAATTCTTGTTATTTATGACTAGTGCGCTCTCCCACGATACAATAAATCTCTACCAGAATATTGATTTTATTCTAAAATGTCTATTTATTTCCAGGAATGATAACATTATGGCTTGATTTTGTGCCATTCAATCATATAATCATGAACATAATTCAGTATTAACCTTGATATATTACCTGACAGCCACTGCTTCTTTTATCATGAGGGAATAATGGGCAATTCTTGCTTGGCACTTACATTTATGCCGGGCCAAAGTGTGTTGGTATTTTGTAACTCTCTTGACATTTAATCCTTTGCATGAGAATGCCTGATATTTTGTAAGAAACTGCAGATTTATCAAATACCACATTATTTACCCAGAAAACCTGACATTCACCAATACAGTTCAGTATAAGCAGGTTCATTTGTCTGGTACTGGCATGCATTGTGGGTCATTTTGTGTAATGCTTGTTATCCCCACTCTACTGAAATGGGGTAAGGGGGCAGTTAGTTGTATGACCACCTCAGGTCCCAGTGCTAAGAATTTTCTTGTCTCTTTAGCCTGGCAGCTGCAGGGGAAAGGTGGGTTTCAATAAGCCTGATGCCACAGAAGTCTGATAAATTAAGACAGCTGTCATGGAAATTGTTGACATGCTGAAAGTTGCCAGGAACATTGCCATTATACTTACTATGGACGCCAATGACATCGAGAAATAACTGCTGTGGAGTGGACTACAATGGCAGTCATCTTGCAAATGGCCGATATGCTATGAAAGTAGAGATATAAATTGTCGTCATAAGCTCTGAAGTATAAAAATGTGGGTGTTCTGGTCTCCCTTGTGCCATAGAGTCAGTGGAATATGTTGCCATCTTAAGCCCTGATCAAGGATCTTTTGCTGGAGTCTTTCGCTAAAAAAAAAGTTAATGTGGGTGGTGAAGAAATAATGCCCATGTCTAAAGAACAGGATTTTCCAAGTTGGCCTATCAACATCTGTGTTTTGGCCTCCCTGTTGCCCTGCTAAACACCACCATGTTGGAAATTAACTCTTGGCATAGTGCTCTTATTAAAAACCCTCCCACTTTCCATTTTGTAATAACACCAGGCTACTGAAATCTTAGGAAACGCACTATATTTCTTAAATGGTCAGAATTAGTAATGAGAAAAAGAGGGACAGGGCACTCCAGTTCCAGTTGAACATGGTTTCAACCCTATCTAATGGAGGTCAGGGACACATGTATAAAAATACAGCACACAGGCCAATTTTCATTTATTTTCCCCTGATGATGGGGTTGAAACGCGTTGGGTATTTTTTAATTAATTAAAAAAAGTGATATTTTTTCTATATTCTGGAGAGCCCTGTTCCTCTTGTCTTGTTAATAATACTATGGGGACTTACAGGTGGTCCCCTTACAGTGAGCACCCAGTTCCTTAATCAAGTCTATGAGGTACCAACCTCACATGTGTATTATTCAAAACTCACCACAGACAGGAGGAGGCCCATGTGCGCCACCCAGAGCCTTCAGCTAGGGGAGTGGATACAACAGTGTGTGTAAGAGCAGGAATGCAATGAGCAGTCCTCAAGGCAGGCATGTAAAAGTAAAATCTATTGACGTACAATGGTCAGGTCAGGCGGCCTTATGCATTCGTGTTGTCATAACATTTACTCATAGCCTCTGAGCCTATGAAAATGCTTGTCTTAATTTGGTTATTAATTGTTTCTATATTTTTCCAGAAAGTTCCGAATTACGGAAAGGTCATCTCCCATAGACTCCATTATAAGTAAGTAATTCTAATTTTTAAAAATGATTCCCTTTTCTCTGTAATAATAAAACAGTACCTGTACTTGATCCCAACTAAGATATAATTACCCCTTATTGGGGGCAGAACAGCCCTATTGGGTTTATTTAATGGTTAAATGATTCCCTTTTCTCTGTAATAATAAAACAGTACCTGTACTTGATCCCAACTAAGATATAATAACCCCTTATTGGGGCAGAACAGCCCTATTGGGTTTATTTAATGGTTAAATGATTCCCTTTTCTCTGTAATAATAAAACAGTACCTGTACTTGATCCCAACTAAGATATAATTACCCCTTATTGGGGCAGAACAGCCCTATTGGGTTTATTTAATGGTTAAATGATTCCCTTTTCTCTGTAATAATAAAACAGTACCTGTACTTGATCCCAACTAAGATATAATTACCCCTTATTGGGGCAGAACAGCCCTATTGGGTTTATTTAATGGTTAAATGATTCCCTTTTCTCTGTAATAATAAAACAGTACCTGTACTTGATCCCAACTAAGATATAATTAATCCTTATTGGATGCAAAACAAGCCTGTTGGGTTTATTCAATATTTAAATGATATAAATATAGCAGACTTAAGTCATGGAGATCCAAATACGGAAAACTATCCAGAAAAACCCAGGTCCCGAGCATTCTGGATAACAGGTCCCATACCTGTATAGGGCGTTGGGGAAAATATTGGGCTAGGCAGAGCATATTTCCAACACAGACTCCATTGTGCCAAACACAACAGGTGAATATTTAATATATAATCATTATTATTTCAATAAATAAAAACATTAGTTTCTAAGAAAAAATATTGTAATTTGAGAAATATCACACTGTTTGATAGGAAAAAAAGAATATGTGTATTTTATTTATGAATTAATGCACCGTCATTTTATTGTAATTATTGTATATTTTATTGTAACCCCAGCATTGTCTCTCTTTCCTTTCATATAAACACATCGTACCACAGAAGCTGTGAATATGTAATAAAAGCGAGGAGCAATAATACCTGCAAGTCGTCTGTACAGATGCTCCCTTCCACAAAACACAAAAAAAAATGGGAAAATTCTTAGAATAGTGTTTTATGATAGAATAATGACATATTTATGGAAATGTCTGTATTTCAGAAGGTTTATTCCTTGAGGACTGAGATGTTGCTCGATTGTTCAATACAGTAATAGGTACTTGACGATTTTCCGCTTTTCTAAATGATAATGCAAAACAGCACCCAGAATGTTGTATTTAAATGTATTTTTTACGATTTCAAAGTGTAAACTAAAATTGTTGATTTTGGTTCCATTCCTTGAGTCTAATCCTTACTAATAGCGTTGCTAAGCAGCAGGTAAGAGTATTTCTCTATTTGTAGGGTTAAATTACAGCATGGTTTTATAAAGGTTTCATGGGCACTTTGTAAAATAAGCTGGCCAAACTGATGGATCTTCTCATTTGGCAGTCACCCAATGAGTGGATCTTTATCCATTTTGGCCAACTGTTTGACCCCTGGGCCTAAGATCAGATCATAAGGGGTACCTATGGCAAACATTTGGGAGAGGACTGCGTCAAAGCTCACATGACCCCTGAACCAACAAATGGATCATACTTTGCTTGGGAGAGGACAATCCCAATACTGAGATGTGGGCCTCACTTGACTGGATTTTTAAAGCTGTCTGGATGATATCTGACTGATTTTCAGGCAGCAGGCATCATACAAGGGCTGATAAGCTGCCAAATCAATCTGGCCAGTCCAGGTTGGCAGATTTTTAAACCCCCTGTCTATTGCCACCATTACTGTCATTATTGCAAAACATCTGGTGAAGCTACCAACCCCCTTCTCCCTCCCGCAGTAAGAACATTACACCCAGTGCCAGCCACCCAACTGATACATGACTAAATGTCAACACAGCTATACAGCTCAAGAGAAGACTGAAATTGGCCAAACCACCTTTGTACCAGAAAAAGGTAATGTATCAAAGAACTAGGAATGGCACTGGTGTGTATAGATTGGTAGGTGTGGGTTAGGTGTGCTGGGTTTACTTGGATGGGTTGAACTTGATGGACACTGGTCTTTTTTCAACCCTTTGTAACTATGTAACTATGTAACTATGGTACAAGACTTACACAGAGAGTCGTTCCATCCATTAGTTACATCATGTGACTTATAGATCTGTTCGTAACAGCTCATACACACAGATTGTAGATGAAGATGCAGTCAGATGGGGGGGGGGGGCACAAAATAAACAATAAACATCCATCAGTACTTTTTATATAAATGTACTCTTTAAATAAGTCAAGGAAATTGCAGGTAAAATGTAGTCCCTGTGTTATTGCAAATGATTGTGGTGAAATTCACACTTTCATTATTAAGGGGCAACAACAACGTGTCTTCTGTCTGACCCTAGGTACTTCTTACACTGCGAGTAGCTGCTTATTTGCTAGTTCACTGTATAGAAATTATGCTAAATACCTTATTTTATGCAATGGATTAATTGTTTGCTATGAGAAGTAACAAATTAAACAAGGAGAACATTAAGGGGGCGATCAATGCATGAAAATAAATTCTATATCTGAAAGACAATGACAAAGTATACAAATTCTAACTATAGTGCAACATCCACCATTGTCAGCCAGTTTCTGAAGAACAAAGAATGTTGGGACATTTAGTTTCAGTGTAAGAAACAGGGACAATTTGTCCCGGGACTAGGGCACTAGAGGGGACCCACAGAAAATATAAAATATCTATTTGATATATCTAATAGCCTTCTCTTCCCCATTTGCCTCCTCCCTTCCATTGACCCTGAACATTCAGGATAAAATAATAATTCGATGACTTAGTGCACATAATAAAGTTTGGAATTTTACATAAAGCAAAAATAAATTAAATATTAGCCTGGGCAGTTTTTCTTCTGCCCTTTAAAATACACATAATATGTAATGGATATAATACATTGCCCTCATTTACAATATATATTTAGGATTTACAAAAATACTGATAGAGAGAAACAAGTTCTTGCACTCAGATACTGAGTATTAACGTTTTGAGCATTTGTTTTCAGCCAAATGACAGCAGAAAAGAAAATATAATAATTCAATAGTTTGAATATACTGGAGAACAGCATTAAGAATGATAATTTATACTTCTCAATCAACTACTCAATCAACATGTTTCTGTATACCGAGCTCAACAGCTATGTACAGTGAACAAATGGTTTAAGGATCTTGGACCACTCCTGTCTAGTAGGGTCTCAGGAGAACTGAGGGCCCATAATCTTTAAGAAGGATTGTTGGTCCAGATAATATTTTGTTGTATGTCCTGAATTATCCATCTAATCCATCAAGGCCAACATGATCTACTTTTCTTCTTCTCTGCACCCCTTAATTCCGTTACAGTGTCCTTACCCATATGGAATAAAAAAAGTCAGTAGGTTAAAGTTGGGGAAATGCCATGGGGAATGTAATTAAACTTGAACCCCTGTTGTCTACTAAGGTCTCAGAAGAACTAAAGGTGGCCATACATGGGCTGATTCTAGCTGCCAATATCAGTCCCTTAGACCGATTCAGCAGCTTATTGGCCCATGTATGGGCACTAATGACAGGCCTGGCCGACCAATCGACATCTGGTCTGAAATCAGGGAGATCTCGATCAGGCAGATTTGATTTTTCGTCTGATCAGGGATCGCATTGGCTCATTGATGCGGTCCCCGAACTGACGAGTGCCTATAACCACCATCCTAATTAGATCGTTTGGGCCCAGGGCCAAATGACCGAATTAGCCCGATATCACCCACCCATAGGTGGGGATATCAGAGACGATACACTCGCTTGGCGACTGGCCACCTAAAGGGTCCATAATCTACTATAGGGATTGGTGGTCCAGAAAATACTTTGTTGTATATCCTGAATTTTCCATCTAATCCATCAAGGCCAACATGATCTACTTTTCCCCTTCTCTGCACCCCTTATCTTCCTTACTGTGCACTGTCTGATCAAATAGGAAAAAAGAAATAGTCAGGGAATTACAATTAAGGGAACAGCCACGGGGACTGTAATAAAACTCATTAACATTAAGATATATGCAATGTGAGAAATGATTCCTTTGTGCAAACAATTTGTCTTTGGTGAATATTCAATATAACTTTTATGAACCTCATTAAAGTGTTTAGCATCCCATCCACCAGTGGGAAAAAATATTGTGATTTTTATAGTTTGCACCAATATGCAATGTGTGTAATAAAATATCTTACTGAAAAATTACTTACTTAGAAAATACTCTACCTTTAAGCATGTCTTCAGAATTGTGCTATTTGCAGCCTAATAACTGTCTAATGAAGCAGATTACATTACAAAATGCTAATTTTTATTCATATTTATGCTTTTTTGTTTCATTTATGGGTTTTTATTACATTTCCCCATTATAGCTTGAAAATAACTGCATATTAAAACCTTCAATTTCCATGAGATACTAAAATATGTAAAATTATTTTACTGCTTTTCAGATACTTGTGGTTTTTTTGTTGTCTTTGTTATTTTATTTTAGGAGAATGTGAGACCTACTGCAACACGTTCTTTGAAATATAAAGAATTAAAAACAATACTGTTGCAATACTGTTAATAGGAATTTCTCTGTTTTTATAAAAAAAATATGCATTTTCTGTATTTTTTTCCAAGAATTGCTTTGATAGCTTCGATGTAGCTGTGCAAACCTTGGACTTTGGACACTTTGAGGGTCCCATCACCAAAAACACATCACCAAAGCCCCCAAAGCACTCCTTACAGACTCGCATTGCACACCAGGTAATAGATGGCTTGAAACATAGACTGGTTTGTAGGCGACTTCAAGCCATGTCTATGGGGTCCACCTTGGCCTCAAATTTTCAGCCTATTTAGAAATGTAGGTCTCAGGGCACTCAAATGCACCCCATTTGCCATTACCCATAGAATATACACTGATACTTACACAATATTTTGATTGGTATACTTAGGGACAAATTCAGTTCAATGAGAAAACCATATCTCATGATTTATCGTGTGGAAAGTTCATAAGAAAATGTGATTCCTATTGAATTGAATTTGGCACTTGGTTAGATATTGGTCTGAACTGCTTAATTATTAAAGTTAGTCAATAAAGGTACAATATTATCAGCAATACCTTTACTAAAGGCTACATAGCCTACCATAATTTCCTTAATGGGACTGAGAACAGAGACAGGAACCCCGAAATCCATGAATAATCAAGGTCAAATTCACCCTAAGACCAAGTGAACCCAAAGGCTTGAACATGTTTGCTCAACCATACATTATTCATTCTTTGCTGGACATCAAATCCTATTTGTTTCTGGCATCTGAACTTCAGCAAAATCCTGGTTTTCCAAATTCCACAGGACCATCGGCCCAATAAATACATGCTCTTCCAATTAGAATCCTGTCTACTCTGTATTACTCTGGCTCCGTGTTCTTGCAATTGGAGCTGCAAGCTTATCACAGGGCAACTAAATATCAATATATATGCCCTTCTTTCTGATGTATAATTGAAAAGTAATACCATGAATCCAACTTTGCGCAGTAATCGCCATGGCAACTCCTCTTAAATCTGTAAATAAGTTTGGGCCACCCATTTTAGAAAACTATGTTTTTTTTTTTAAGATTGAATATTTTAGTTTAGAATCTTTTAGTTCCATTTATAAAAAAATAATACAAAAAATGTCACACACCTATAAGCCACAATACAAGTGTACAATCTTTGTGCTTTCTTTAGATGAATATTATAAAACAATGATTTCCATTACAGATACTTGATCAAATATCTGTTTTTTTAATTGTGTGTATATCATTATGATGAAAATGCTAATTACTTAGTTCATTGTGTAGCAGCTTCTCCGGCATCTCAGGACACAATGGTAATGGCTATCCCGCAATAGGTATGTTATGGTAATATTCAGTATATGGACAAGGGACGAAGAGTTGGGGATCACATAACAAATAATGATAACGAGTCTGAATAAAAACTGTGGCAATTTTAAAGGCCACCCTCCTTTACAACTTTGTTGACTGAATGATTTTACTATAACATGATACATTCAAGGAGATCTGCAGATACTCTGGCCACAATGATAGAAATGGGGAATTATGGTGTAGAGACTAGTGATGGGTGAAATGCGAAACAATCCGCCAATGGCAAAATGCGGAAATTTGCAGCGAATTCTGCCATTGGCGGATTGTTTCACAAACGGATGAAAAAATTTGCAGCGGAAAAACTTGCCACACGTCCAAAAATTGTCGCAAAAAAATTGTCGCTAGAATAGTCGCGTGTCAAATGTATAGTTGCATGTCACAAGAATAGTCACGGGTGTCAAAAGAATAGTCGCAAGTCCAAAAATTGTCAAAAGAATAGTCGTGCGTCAAAAGAATTGTCGCGGGACAATTTTTTTTTTGCCACGAGAAATTTTTACCGTTTCATGAATTTTTCACGTTTCGCAAATCTTTTGAAAGATTCGCAAAATTTTTCGGCGAAGCGAAACAGGACAGATTCGCTCATCACTAACAGAGACAAATCAGTATGACTGGATATATGCACAGTATGGCAGATCTCTGTTATGAAGAAAGGGTGGCCAATTTAGGATTGTTAGGACCAGAAATATGAGAGCTATATAAAAATATATCAGGGGACCATACATTGCTTAATGCTTTTTTTACCAGTAGATCTAGAAGACATGAAAGCATTATGATTTTTATAGTGAAAACAGAAGCTGTGGAATGCTCCCCATATTGCCCTTTTGGAGCCAGGAAGGAACCATCTCTAAGGTAGATATGTTGTTGCAGAGCAACGTATAATGTATGATATGAAATTGCTTTCACCAGACTTTATGTGGCTGATGAAAGTAATTTTATCACAATCCCTTCTTGCAAATTTTAAGTGTTTTTTTAGTTGCTGAGCCTTTTATTTCAATGTCATTGACTAGAAAATAACTAGAATACAAAAAAGCTGTTTTAGAGAAAGCATTAAATGCTGGTTTAATTCATGAAGGTTGTTTATTGACCGCTCCACCGCCAACAGTAATTTCAAAGGAAACCTTCAATCCTTCTTCAATAGAATGCTTCATTCACATATCAGACAGTTAATACACATTGTGCTGGCTCTGCAACTAAAGGAACAAACTTAGTGGCTAATTAGATGCATTTTATTGCCCCTAGGCAACCCCATTATCTTTATTGCAGGATTTGTATTTTGACCCTAGCCAATACAACATTCTGGCATTGTGCTCTAACATTACCAGTGGCGTTCTAGATTTGAGACTAGTGTCACACATGACATTTTGATCCTGTTGAATGGAAATTCGTTGAAATAATTATTGGTCACCCTTTTAACTCAGCTTAGACTTCTTGTCCAGCCTCTTTTCATCTCTTAAAAGTGACACTGTGGTGTTCTTAAATGCAAAAAGAACCTCTGGGGCTGACAGACCTCTTAATTTTCACTTTAATAGAAGGATAGTTGAATACTAATGGACAGATGCCTTCTGAAGACTTTAAATGTCTGTAAGGTATATCATCTAACGACTCTTTTGTAGATACACCCATTGGAATTCAACACATTCTAAAACCTGACTGCGAAAGTTCAAGAGCAAACGAACCAATGGAATATATTATTGTGTAGGTTATAACACAACCATTTTAGCCTCATAACGACCATTTGGGTTAATATAATATTCCATTATCTGGTGTTAGATTATAATAAAAAAAATATTTATACTGCAGTCCTCAAAGAGTTAACAAACAACCAGCACTATCTATACATCCGCTGAAAGCTTATTGGAAAGGAGCTTCCAAACTCATAGGCAGAAGTTACAAGAAAAGTGGAAAATGTGTTTAGACAATTGCTAGAACATTGCACAGTGTCACATACAATGAGTACTGCATGCGTTGCAAAGACATCGGCATGAACTGTAATCAAATTGATCATAATACTTCATATGAAGGATTGTGCCACTTAAACTAGTGCAGAGGTGAGTTGTCTGTTAGAAAGTTCGAGAGTAATACAGACATGGTATTCACAGTCTTTAACAATACTGCTTTTTAAACATGTAACATTAAAAAACAACAAATGGTATACCCTGAATTATGTCATGCAAAATACGCTCAATACAACACTGCAGATGGGAAATTATAGACCTTAACCATGGAATGAGCTCAACATGGAAGCCTTCTACTCGTGAGAGTCATGATTCTTTCATAGCCTGGAGAAATGTTTCGGAGGCAATATCACTTCTGGGTAAGTGGAACCAATGGATGCCAACATTTATTTGAATGCCCTCATTGAAAGAACACCTGCATACAGGGATAGTTTAATATGTATTCAACTTGTAGACTAGTATAGTAGGACAGCTTGCATTCAGTCTTCATTTTGTATTTTTTGAGGACTTGTTTTTTCATTTGCAGCTCTTAGACTTAGAATTTAAACTGTTTACTGGGGATTGATTAGCCGAAGAATCAGGCAGCAAATCATGAGTAAGAACAGAAGAAGGATATTAGAGAGCCTCAATATAAAGACAACCAGAGGCAGTTTAAAAATGCTTATACTTTGAAAATCATGCAGATTATAAAGTGAAGACTGAATGAAAAGTTGTTTGAAATAAGTCAATCTATACCAATATAAAAATGAATCTAAAGGTGAATCCAATGGGCCTATGCATGGACTGATTTGGTTAGGCAGGCAATTGGCTTGTGTATCAGCACCCAAGAGGGCAGTTTTAAATTATACATGGTCTGTTTGGATAATATTTCTACGCTTTTGCAGCACTGGAAGATCAGAAAGTGAGAGAGGGGAAAGCTGCCTCTTTCTTCCATTCAGATCTGCTTGACTTGGCCCTTACCTAACAAATAGATCCGTGCTCTCTGATGATTGACCAGTGGGCTGATCTAATGGGAAGCACCAAAGTTGCTCTGTGTATGTCCAAGAGACTGTGTGGAACTGTGACTTTCAAGCGATCTTGCCGCAGTTTAGTCACAATATACAGTAACTGTCGGCTGGGGCAGCACAAATGATTTATCAATCGGGACATTTTTTGAATGTTCTCTGGAGATAATTTATACATATTATACTAAATATTGGAATCACTGATACCAGTAAATGCCAAACTGTGCCAGAATCTAATAAACAAGGAAAACACAGCACAATTGAAATGTTTTTTGTTGTTAAGAATTTGTATCCAGGGTCTATCAATGAGTGTTAAAAAACATTTGATTGTATTAACACATCTATTTGATCAATTTGATTGTATTAACACATCTATCCACCAAGTATTGGATGGAGGTTTTATGTTCCCTTCATGCAGGCCCAGACTGGCAATCTGTGGGTGGATTCTGGCAAATACCAATAAGCTGCTATAAAATGCCATAAACAGTCATTATTTATTGGGCTGGTGGGGGGCTTTTTTGGGCCATTGTGTTCTTGAACTTGAACTTTGAAATGCAAGGACCTCTTTTTTATCCCATTCCAGGCCTACCTTCATGGGGGCAACCAAACTATGATTACATTGTCAACAGTGGTACTTGCTATAGAGTGCATCTTGCTTATTCATTCATTCATTCATTCATTCATGTTACTTGAGACAACTCATTGTACCGTGTTTCCCCGAAAATAAGACACTGTCTTATATTTTTTTAAGCTCCAAAATATGCACTAGGACTTATTTTCAGGGGATGTCTTATTTTTCCATGAAGAAGAATACAGTACACATTTATTCCATCGTTTGGGTGGGTGTCTTATTTTCGGGGGGTGCCTTATTTTCCGAGGGGGTGAAAAATCGGGGGGGTGCCTTACTTTCGGAGGATGTCCTATTTTCGGGAAAACAGGGTATATGCTGCAGAGGAGAATTAAATACTATTCTCCACTGCTAGAACTGCACATATAGTAAACTAGCAAGTGATAGGCTGCACAGCCTATAGAGTATGTTCACATCACATTGAATACACCTGTCTTGTATACTGAAATGGCTCACTTGTTGAGCCATTTCAATTGTTACGCGTCTCAAATGCTGTTGCCTGTACAGACTATGTTACATAGAATGACTAAGTTGCCCGGGAAGTCATGGCCTTAGTGTGACATTTGACGGCTAAAGTCAACAGATATAGCTTCAGCCTTACTGAAAGCAGTGCCAGTGCCATAAAGAACATTTTTTTATCCATGTCATAAGACATAAGAAGAAATAAATACATTTTATCAAGGGGACAGGAGCCTCTCCATAGTAATACCTGCTTTTTTAGCCCATTTTTTTTTTTAAAAAAGAGTGATTATAATGCAGTGATTTCCTTGAAAGATGCAATAAGGTAAACATGATGTAAAAATAAGAATTTAAAAGGATCTTCTGATAGAAGATGGTTACCTTCTACACCAGTGATCCCCAACCAGTGGCTCGTGAGCAACATGTTGCTCTCCAACCCCTTGGACGTTGCTCCCAGTGGCCTCAAAGCAGGTAGTTATTTTGTTAATTCCTGGCTTTTGGGCAAGTCTTGGTTGCATAAAAACCAGGTGTATTGCCAAACAGAGCCTCATGTAGGCTTCCAGTCCATATAGGGGCTGCCAAATAGCCAATAACAATTATTATTTGGTACCCCCCATGAACATGTTTTATGGTTGTGTTGCTCCCCAAGTCTTTTTACATATGAATGCTGCTTGCGGGTAAAAAAGGTTGGGGATCCCTGTTCTACACCATTCATTCTGCATGAGGATCGTGCCCTGCTACCTAATAAATGCAGCCCACAGTTACATAAAGTATTCCAAATACAAAAGAGATATTGCCTCCTCATTCAACTTTCACAAATATCATAATGAAAGGGACACTGCTGCTGACATAGAAGTATCTCTATTATGGAAAAGGAAGTTGCAGAATTGACAGGGATGAAAGAAACACACTGTTATTAGTTAACCTTTTTGTAGGAATATTGATGCAGGAGCTTCCCTACTCTTTCTAAAAATTGCCTATATCTTGCAGGGGAGCTTCTTTGTTCTCTCTTCCTTCCATAA
The DNA here is from genome assembly GCF_000004195.4 of Xenopus tropicalis. Taxonomy (NCBI): domain Eukaryota; kingdom Metazoa; phylum Chordata; class Amphibia; order Anura; family Pipidae; genus Xenopus; species Xenopus tropicalis. The sequence goes on from NC_030683.2 coordinate 27,051,192, forward strand.
TAATCCTTCTCTCAAAGCCCTACTTCTTGTAAATCCTTTTATGAGAAGCCATCATAAGGACTAGCAACCAAGGGGGCCTGCCCTGAAGTAGAGAAAGAGTGAATAGGTAGAGCGGCCATATTTAAAGTGCAATAAGAAGGGATTATAACAGAATAACTCTCTTCACAATTAGGGAGGTGCTTTATGGAATTCTTTACATATATAAAATAAATATGTATTTCTAGAAGCAACTTCTATGTCAGCTTCCATATTTTGCATTGTCCCTTTTTTTCTTTCCTTGTGTGTCTTCTCAAACAGATGCTACATCACTTGCTTTATTAATGTTTGTATAAACAAAAAAGAACTAAGTGTTGTATGTACATACAATGTGATGTGTGCTGTACAAACACTTAACAAGTAAACTTGAAATGTTTTTTTATAGATTTACCAGCATCAAAGGACGGATGTACTACTAACCCATGAACTACACAGTAGTTTCATTTTTCCAAGGGCCAGTTTTGATATTTCCTGTACTATCTGAACTATAGATCATGGCTTCATGCATGTTTCCCTTGAGTATTCCATTAGGGTTTGTTGTATTGAATGGGAATGATTGTCTCCGGGGATGCAACTCAAAATGTGCTCCATGATGCACCGTGTCAGTGTCAGGCATTTTGCCACAACTAAATATCGCAGTACTTGCATCGCTGCTTTCAGGTTGACTGATTGTAGGGTAGGGATCGCTTGCTCCACAGCACCCCCTCCTGTGGCCCGTGTGGCCCTCATGTGTACTGTGTGGGCTGTCTGTGTGGGAACTGTGTATGCTTCCATCAATGCTAGAAGGAATGTGGTAAGCATATTCTCTCTCCGCAGCTGACCTATGTCGACTAAAGTAACGTGGTTTAGTTCTGCTTTTCAAACACCTATGAACATGCATGTTGGGCCTAAAAGCACTTTCATTATGTACATGAATATGAGATTCATCATCCATAAGTTGTTCACAGTGGATCTTGGCACAGCATGGGGTGACCGGCGAAAGGCAATTGACGTGGTTTTGAGCAGACTGTATATTGGTCAATTTGCAATGTCCTGCAGGGGGGCGATTATACATTGGAGATTTATTAGGACATGGCGAATCCTGAAGACAAGTTGTATGGACCTGGGCGTCCCCATTGATATTCGTTTTCTGTCGGGCATTTGCCGGCACGGGGTATGCATTTTTCTTGGATGGACAGCAGGACCACCAACAATGCCAAACGTCATCTCGCTTTGCACAGTGATGGATCAAAGTAAAAAGCCCTAGGGTGACACAAAACGCTCCATAGAGGCAGCTAAATATCATATCCAAGAAAGGTTCCTGAGACACAGCGAGAGCCCCAAATGTCCACGTTGCAGTAAACAAGAAAAGGGTGAATGCAGCTGCTCTGAGCTGAGCTTTAAATGAATGCTCGTTTGCCAATAACGATGATGAAATCATAGAGCAGGTTGCCTGGGAGACTGACCCCGGCTCGGCTAGATGGCTGTGACCCGTTTCTGCACCTGCCAGCCGCTGTTGTTCTTCTGTCCTTTCCTTTAATTCGTACTTGCGTTCAGGATGACGCCTCAGCTGTATGTATGTGCAGAGAAAGTAAATACAGGTGACTAGGACGATGAATGCGACAGGGCCATAAAACGCACCAAGGCTTGGCTCCCACGCCATCCAGCAGCTGGAAAGAAATAAACAAATAATAGTGTTAAAACCGTTTTTGTGAAATGATGAACTGTCATTGAGAGCAATGATAAAACACATTTATTCAGCACAGGCACAGTCTTATTTATCTGCAAACCTGTGTTTATTTATACAAGTGGGAGCATCAGTGATTGCGGTAGCAGTGTCCCCTCCGGTGACCTGATTATCAGGAAAAATTAAGCCTTGCAGTTTTTTAAAATTGTTTCAAAAGTGGCAGCTGATTCGTATTGTATGGAGTGCTCATAGAATATTTTATTAATAGAAAAAGCTTCATAAAATAGTGGAAGTTTAACTAAAGGTAAAATAAACCCGCCAAACTACTTTTGGCAGCTTCACATTATTTCTTCCTGATCTCCTCCTCTTTTTGGTGGCTTCACCCTGAATGTCAAGCAGACAATTTAGGATGACCCAGCAGAACCAACAGGTACCTGCGCTAATAACCAAGGCGTAAGGTCAGCTGCCATGAGATTTTGTCCTAATCAGTATGTATGTGTGTGTGTGCAGGATTAGAGTGGCCTGGTGCATTACTAGAAGATCTCCTAGGGTTCCCCAACCCAGGACAATTCCTCTCAGCCCGATCGTATTTCTATTACCCCCAGGTGTAACCTTTGGTCTGCAAATTACCTCCTCCTCTCTTCCTCACTGATTACTTCTTCTCACTCCCTCCTTCAGGACTTTTTACATGTTGCACCCATCATCTGGAACTGTATGTCCTGCTCCAATAATCACTTCTAAACCCACATTTTCATTCAAGCCTATAACCTAAGCCCTCAGCAAGGCGACTACCTTCCGAACCCCCATAGAGTTGTTGTGAGAGTATGTCAGGTTCTCTGGTTGACCCTAAGAAACCCAGTCTGACACTTTAACAGATTTATTATCACTGAAGCTCAACTGGCTCATAACCTCTACATTAAAGATTCTTCTTCCAATGAAGCTTCTCTTTTAAATGAACAGTCTTTAGTCCAGCAGCTAACTTAGAAATAGTGCAAAACATCTGTTGTGCTTATAATATTGAGCTAATCATATAGCTGAAGTTCCTCAGTATACTGACAGCCTCTTTATCTGTAGGAAATCACGGGCATTGACAGAGGAGAAGATGGAAATATGGTTGGTGTAGCCCCTTCAGTGCCAAAATATTTGCCCCAATTGCATCTTTGCTGCTAAGTTATGGCCAGTACCAAATAGATTTATAAAGCTGGCCATTGTTTGTATTTAACCCCATTGTTGGTTAAAGTAAACCTTGATGTAGAAAAAAAGAATATCCATGAAAATTCTATGTGCACAGATGGTGCTGACACTATACAAGTACTTTGCATTCATGCAGCCCAACCATTTTCTGGAAAGAGTAAATATTTACCCATCACTATGGGCTAATTGATATTTTATGCATTTTTTTCATCACAACAAAGTCAGCGCTAATATTTATAAGCAATGTTTCCTGCACAATTACATTTCTTGCTTTATGCATAGAGGCAAATGTAACGAGTAAAGCTATAAACCAATGCAAGTAAGGTTAGCAAATAATACCTTCCACTTCTATAACTTACTAGGGTGTGTTGTCTTCATTTCCATAATTTTTCATGTTGGTTGCTGCAGTTATTCCACAAATAATGAAAGGGACCCCTCCGCTAATGAGATAGAACCTGGGGAGGAAGAATAGATGCAAATCATGCAATGAACTCGATACTGGGCCAATGATAGTTACATAGGGTTGAAAAAAGACCATAAAGTTCAACCCTTCCAAGTAAACCCAGCATACACAACCTATACTTGCTTGTTCAAGAACTCATCTAGGCCCCTCTCATAGGCATTAAAAGAATCTGCCATTACCACATCACTAGGAAGGGCATTCCATAACCTCACTGCCCTCACCATGAAAACCCCCCTACGCTGCTTCAAATGGAAGCTCCTTTCCTCTAATCTAAACGGGGGGCGTTGATTGGTTTTATGGGAAAAAAGAACACCCCGTTTCTGCCTATAATCCCCTCTAATGTACTTGTACAGAGTAATCATGTCCCCTCGCAAGCGCCTCTTTTCCAGAGAAAACAACCCCAACCTCGACAGTCTCACCTCATAGCTTAAATCTTCCATCCCCTTAACCAGTTTAGTTGCAGTCTCTGCACTCTCTCCAGCTCATTAATATCCTTCTTAAGGACTGGAGCCCAAAACTGCACTGCATACTCAAGGTGAGGCCTTACCAGGGACCTATGCTAATGAATAGTTTCCAATTGACCTACAGCACTTATATTTGCCTATTTGTGTCTGTAAGTTACCCTCCCATATAGATTGTAAGCTCTACGGGGCAGGGACCTCCTTCCTCTTGTGTCCTCGACTCTTAACTTATTGCAGCTGTATTTATCTTGTATTTATTGTTATACTTTGTATTTATCTATTATTATCTTATGAACACCCTGTTTGTATTAATGTATTCTACTGTACAGCGCTGCGTACATAAGTAGCACTTTATAAATAAAGATATACATACATACATACAATTGAGACTTGCTGAAAGAAAACAACATAATGCAGAAAGTCATACCAATGCTTCCTAAAGGTGGCCACACACGTGGCGATCTGGCCATCGGTCGCACGAAACATCGTCAGATCCGCCAAACACCGTCAGGGCTGAAACAGCAGATACGGAGGTAGAAACAATAGGATTTCTACCTCCTTCTGCCTATTCAGCCCTGACGGCAGATCTTGGTCAGGCGCCTTCTATGGCGCCCGATCAAAATCTTTTAACCGGTCCGATTGGCGAGTCGTCCGATATCAGCAGCTTCCTGCGATATCGGTCGACTCGCCGACATGCCATACACGCACCGAATATCGTACGAAACGAGGTTTCATACGATAGTATCGGTGCGTGTATGGCCAGCTTAAGGTATGCCTTATAATAATACCAGTATAGGCTGCACATTATGTATGTGAGTAGGATAATGTGAGTAGGCAATGCCTTGGTTTATTACAATACCCTTTGTTTAAAAGTGAATGAAACATCTATAGAATTTGGGGGCAACACACTGAAAATCCAGTCTAATTGTCTTTTTATTTCACCTTCACTCTCCTTCCATAGAAAAGCACTAGTCTTTATTTCAGTGGTTGGGGGAACCTCTAGAGGCATCCATTCAGACTCCATGAATGCTGTACAGATGCCAAGTGCAGGACTGATAACAGCAATGCCGTCCCGGGTGAAGGACAAAAGCCATTTACACTGGAAGCCTGATATACTTCTGACCAAAATGGCTTTTCTAGGTATTCTAGGACAAGATAATATACAAGCCATACCAACATAATTAAATATACATGGACCTCTCTGACAGAAAGAAATACTGGCATATAAAAAGTAGCTCTGTTTTTCTGAAGCAGAGGATTTTGAAACAGCCACCTTTTACTTTGAGCAGAAAGCATATTCTGTACTCTGTGTCTGATGGGTAATGCAGCGCCAGGGACATATTTCTTTGTGGTATAAAGGACTCCAATTATGTATCCATGAGCATTCTCATAAAATGTACACTTAATGGCTCATGTTATGGCTTTCTCTATAGATATGCCATATACCATATGTATGCTTGTTAGAAAAAATTGCAAAACGGTGAAAAAAATCAGAAAACGCAGTTACTATGCAACTATTTTTGACACACGCGACACATGTGACTGAATCCTGAAGAAAAAGGCCAAATCTTGTCCGAATACTGAACCGAATCCTGCATTCTTTGCATCCCTAAAAAAATAAGGGGTATTGCATCCTATTTCTTCCTATAGTAGGCGGTGGGAACAGGTGAGGATATTTTAACTGATGCAAGGTGCAGAGCCAGACCCATACTGACCTATCTATCCACTCACATACAGACCCATACTGACCTATCTATCCACTCACATACAGACCCACACTGACCTATCTATCCACTCACATACAGACCCATACTGACCTATCCATACACTCACATACAGACCCATACTGACCTATCTATACACTCACATACAGACCCATACTGACCTATCTATCCACTCACATACAGACCCATACTGACCTATCCATACACTCACATACAGACCCATACTGACCTATCTATCCACTCACATACAGACCCATACTGACCTATCTATACACTCACATACAGACCCATACTGACCTATCTATCCACTCACATACAGACCCATACTGACCTATCTATCCACTCACATACAGACCCATACTGACCTATCTATCCACTCACATACAGACCCATACTGACCTATCTATCCACTCACATACAGACCCATACTGACCTATCTATCCACTCACATACAGACCCGTACTGACCCATCTATACACTCACATACAGACCCACACTTACCTATCTATCCACTCACATACAGACCCATACTGACCTATCTATCCACTCACATACAGACCCATACTGACCTATCTATCCACTCACATACAGACCCGTACTGACCCATCTATACACTCACATACAGACCCATACTGACCTATCTATACACTCACATACAGACCCATACTGACCTATCCATACACTCACATACAGACCCATACTGACCTATCTATCCACTCACATACAGACCCATACTGACCTATCTATACACTCACATACAGACCCATACTGACCTATCTATCCACTCACATACAGACCCATACTGACCTATCTATCCACTCACATACAGACCCATACTGACCTATCTATCCACTCACATACAGACCCATACTGACCTATCTATCCACTCACATACAGACCCATACTGACCTATCTATCCACTCACATACAGACCCGTACTGACCCATCTATACACTCACATACAGACCCACACTTACCTATCTATCCACTCACATACAGACCCATACTGACCTATCTATCCACTCACATACAGACCCATACTGACCTATCTATCCACTCACATACAGACCCGTACTGACCCATCTATACACTCACATACAGACCCATACTGACCTATCTATACACTCACATACAGACCCACACTTACCTATCTATCCACTCACATACAGACCAATACTGACCTATCTATACACTCACATACAGACCCATACTGACCCATCTATACACTCACATACAGACCCACACTGACCTATCTATCCACTCACATACAGACCAATACTGACCTATCTATCCACTCACATACAGACCCATACTGACCTACCTATACACATAAATACATACATAAACTATATATACCAACATCAATACTAACTGTAGATTTTTAGATTTTTATCACAGTAGCCTTGGATATTATGCTTATTCAAGAACTCAGCCCTCTTAAAGGCATTAACAGAATCTGCCATTACAACATCACTAGGAAGGGCATTCCCCAACCTCAATGTGTCTGTGTGTGCAAATAGACACTGCACTTGTGGTTGTAAATGACAACATTTCTTATAGTTCTTTAACTATAAATGTTTGTTGTTGGTAATATCCAACCCCATTGTTTATATGTTTGTAGCAGTAAGCACAACTTCCCCATTGACCACAAGCAGCCAGAAATAAAAGCTTTTGTCCGTCTGATTGCAGCAGTTCTGGCGCTTCTGACAATGTACAAATACAGGATTTTCTGCTTCCCACCCCCCCCCCCTTTTTTCTATCACAAGCGACAAAACAACAAGCAGCCCATCTAATAGAGCAAAAGCTATTTGCAGCCTGCGAGGTGGAAAGGACCCACCAGGGATTCCAAATGACCAGTGTTCAGCTTGTGAACTTCACAGCTTTTATTACATTAGATAATTCTTACAATGGGATTTGGCCTTCCAACCTGTTATTAGAAAAATATACGGCCTTCCCTAGAAATACCAACAAATAGACTCCCGGCCCCCTTATACTTCCTAAAACTATGGGAGCCATAGAACAAAATAAAACCTTCTAATCACATATTCAAATAAATCAGTCATATTAATTCACTTCTAACATAATTCATTAATTACCGTGACGTTATTTGCCATTAATGTCAGTGCAGCTGCGCTACCTGGAATCATTTGATCTCATGAGCGAGTTACTCAACTATCTAAATGCTAATTGGCTTTTTACCCTTTGCCTTTCCCAACACTAGATTTGCCTTCCCCGTCATTAATAATCACAGCAAATTCAAAATATGCATCACATCTGCTTTAGTTTTACATTACGATTTTTAATCTTGTGTCAAGATCTCACTTCTCACGGCAAAAGTTTTTGGTTCTTATCCCCACACTAACCAGATCATAGCAATCTGTAACATAAGCTACGCTGGCCGAGTGGCAGTAGGGTCACTAATTTGGGGATCAGAGAAAGGGACTTGGATTACTTAGAGGTGTTTGGGGTTTAGGGCAGATCTGGGTGCCAAATATATGTATAAATGTCAAAAGTGCAAAGTATTGGAGGTTCTTATAAAGGGGTGCTATTGCAAGGTGGTGCATTGGTTTACGTTGCTGCCTTGGGGTCTAGTATTGTGCGGGTCAGCAGACCTAATTCAGCGTTCCATCGTTGTTTACATACCTGAACCTGATCCGCCCATCTCTGATGTCACCAAAAGGGACAGGGCAGGCAGACTCAAGTATATAGATAAGTGGAGGGGAGGCAGCCATCAGAGGAGTTGGGGGCACGCTAACATTGGGCAGGGTTAGCTGTGGGAAGAGTTTGGCCCATCATTCACCCACAACCCACTAAAGATGTGCTTTGCCACCCCAACCTTCCTGTGTTCCTGAGGGTTCCCCAGCATCAAAAGGTGCACTTGCACACTTGCTTGAGCAAAGAGAGTGTTTGGATGCAAGAACCTTTAATGAATTGCATCCAGGTGCAACATTTGTGCCCATTTTAGCCCAACCGCACTTAGGGCTGTTTACGAAAATGACTTCTACAGACTAAATGTAATGAAATGTAATGAAGACATTAGATTGCAGGCTTCACTGGGACAGAGGCTGATGTGGATGATATATAAGCTCTGTGAAATATGTCAGTGCTATAAAAATAAAGGGTAACTACAACTATGATATCATTTTACAAGCAATAACATCAGAGAGAAAGAACATCATCAGCTCCTATGCACTCCCCCTCCCTTCCACATGGGGCGCTAGTCTGTCCTGTATGGCATGCCAAATGTCTGCAGTGTCTGTTTGGTTAAAGTATATTAGAGCTCAATGACACTGCAGCTTCTCTGTCTAGGACCTGGTGATGTCTTGTAGCCCATGCTCTCAACTCTGTTTTGTCCTTCAATGGACTTTCTCAGGATGACTTGGGGGTCACTTAGGAAAACAAAGTCATCCACAGTTTGTTAAAAAGGATGTAGAATTGCACTCACATGACCTTCCTCCGTGAGACAAAGCAGTTGAGCCAACAAATGATGAAACACAACTATGGACATCAGTCGGGACACAGAACCCCCAGCAGATCTCACAATGAACCCATGTGGCATAGCAGAAGTCCCAGGAGCAAAACAGAGTCACCCATAATAAATTTTAAAAAGGTAAAGGTGGGACCACTGGGCCTATTACTAGCTTAGAGGTTATGGGTTGAGAAGAAGGTTGTTGTCTTTTCTGTGCTACCAACTTACATTGGGCCAGATTCAGTTTGATGAGAAAAGCTTATCTCCTAATTTAATTCCAGATTTTCCTGTAGAGCCAGATGCTATTCAGTGATTAAATCTTATCTCACTGTTTATCAAATAAAAACTATTAAGGTCTATAGGGAAAAATTGGAGCTAAATAAGGAGAAAAGTTTTTTCGTCCATATGTTTTTTCATGACAAACCATAAAATAACATTTTATCATGAAATTAAATTTGACTCATTGTCTCCTTGTAAACAGGGCACAACAACAGAAACTACAGATTCCCCAAGTCTCAAGTTACGACTCTTTATAAATCTGTATTAATAATACACAATACATTACCAGAGTATATCACCTATTCTAAACTCTATACTTGAAATGTATTTTTACGTGCAAGTGTAAATAGAGTGAATAGAGTGAGTACAGTGTGACACTTACTGGGGAGGTCTGTGGAAGCTATTAAACATTGCCTATCTCTTTTGTAGCTTAATCTCTGTAGAACGGCGATGTTACCATGACTTTGCTGTCTGTGGTTTAACCATTTATAAAAAAAAAGCTCTTAACATTAGTATCAGTCAAAGAAAATAGCAGTGTAATCCCCTTTAGTCACATTCTTCTTTTCTAATATGTTTCTCCCATCTGTTAGGGTGCTGGATAGTAGGATTATCCTGCCTTTTACTGATGGCTCATCCTCCCATGACTCCTGTCTGCATCCTGCAGTGGTTGCCTATCTAACTGCCTCTAACAGAGACTGCACAATCATCCCTTTTAGCAAGTCAATATATCAAGATAGATGTGTATCCATGACAATTCCATTACAGATAAAGAAAAAAAAATATGTACAAATGATAGCACATTTGATGCTCTTATTGCAGTGTAAATTACTAAAGAATGACTCTTCCACTTTGGTTTTGCTTGAAGGAAAGCAGATGACTTCCATGATAACTCAGCGGTAGATAATGCAGTACATTTTATATTTATCAAAGCACAAATATTTAGTTTCAGACCCACATCTACACTATATGGCCAATGGTTGTGGCCCTCCCTTCCAATTGATGGAACTGGCTATTTAAGTCACAAGCATCATGGCTAGCACAGGTGTCACTTCACCATATATGATATTATAGAAAATTCCATGCTTCCTACTTTATGGCAACAGTGTTGAGAAGGCCCTTTCAGCACATTAATGTCCTACGGGCAAAGTAAGGTACAGAATGGGTTTGCTGTGATGGGAATAAAACTACACAGAACCCTGACCTGAAATACGGCTCTTCTACTGCTACTGCGCTCTCTGTACTAATAATGCGGCCCACCCATCAACTTGACCACCTCAGGCAGCTGGGACCCCTGATGCGCATTGGACAGCACTCCCAGGAGATGCTGCAGCAGCACAATATTTAGCAGTGAGTAGAGGTTACCCCAACTACTGGCCTCTAGAAATAATAGAAGACTCATTTACGACTACAAGGTCAGTAGCACAAGGATGTACACTACTAATTATTAAAGGTACATAGGGCCAAACACATTCCTTGCATGCTCCTTGCATTGTACTGACCAACAATACTTCTATCCTACTTTTTCTGCGGAACTGTACACTATTGCACTAGTGATGTGCGGGTCAGGATTTTGATGACCATAACCCGCCCGCTCCCAACCCATGCCCAGTCTGGCCTGACAAGGCACCTGTATTTATAGACCCTACCCTTCATCCGTGACATCACAAAGGGGGTGGGGCAGGCAGGCTTGCACCTATAAACACTGGCTGCCAGAGGCGGAAGCCAAGCAGAGTAAGGTCACGGGCAGGGAGGGCAGAAGGGAGGACTCTGACGAAACCTGCAAGTACACGGAACAAAATTCCCACAGCAGCTTTCAGCAATAGCTACAAGAGATTTGCGCCTATAGAATCAAAGACTCAAACACACATGACACATGGGGCTAAATTGCAACAAATGCTACTTGGCAGTGATAATGCTAGAATTATGGGAAAAATGCTTCACTGTGGGGAAAAAAACATGCACCTCCAGACACGTTGCCCTGAATGTGATATCACTGTAACTTCACCACAAGGCTGTACAGCGGAACTGTGTTCATCAGAAAAATGTTACCAGGGTCAGTTTGCCCCTGTGGGTCCCATTGCTCCAGGCCTGCAATCTGTGGGGCAGAGGAACAGTTTGCCAGAAGCCAAATGTTTGCAGCACCCAGGTAGCAAGAGGAGGTACATAGCAGGGTAGATGAGGGCTTTGCAAGGGGGTAAAGCCCCGTACCCTCCACTACTAGGGTGGTGGGCCCTTGGGGGGACAGACCCCTGTGGGTTCCACATACCCCAATCTAAAGCTGAACAAGTTGGTACCCATTAGTGTGCATGGCTACAGGTATAACATAACACACTATATGGCTACAAAATAAACCACTTAACTGAACATTGCATGAAGCTTTCTTATTAAGAAATGTCTTTATAATTGCACTTCAGGATGACGGCTTTATCCCTTTCCTCTGGGGGAAGCTCATACAATTAAACTGATTGCCGGTCAGTTAAAAGAACACGTTACTCCATTACCCCAGGTTTGTTTGACACGAGCAGCTTTGTGATGTGCCACTAGGACAGATGCACCCGGAGTGATGAGCTCTTCATTTGGGCCTTAGTTTAAACTTGACTCCTATAATAAGGTGGAATCGTGCAGGTCATGCCAGCTGCCATTTCGCAACTGAATACATTAAATCCTCTTTAATCCTTTACAGTAAAGGGGAGCAGCCAGATAATTACCTTCGGTATAAAAATGTAGAGCAGTAATTGGAAGCATTTTTCTGTAAACAGGAACAGGACTAGCAGGGCCAGAACTAGGGGTAAGCAACAAAGGGTGCAACAGAGGGGGCACTAGGTACAAACCTCAGCTACCTACCTACCTCCTATTTCCAGGTGTCTAAGAGAGAGACAATCCACTCTGCACTTGCCCCACTGCATCACCCTTCCCTGCTTGTCAACCCTGGTTCCCCCTACTCCATATCTCACTGTGTGCTACAGTAAAGGATTAAAGAGTGACAAAATGTCATGTTTTTGTCCCCATTCTTGCTTACTTTAATAAGATTATAACATAATAGGAGGTTAATATATGCAGTGATAAGGAAGGTTGCAGCCATCCTAAGAGACAAAGCTTTGCACATTTTGCACCCTGTCCCATCATTAAGAGGTTATAGGTGCAATTCCTTTTGACTGGCGTGTAAGAACCTGGACTTTCCACATTAATACAGTGATGCCTGGGTTTGGCAGCCCTTCCTAAGGCAGGACAGGATGGGGGAGGCAAAAAGATGCATCCCCTTCTGCCTCCCTAACTTGTATGTTCAAGTCAGGGGTAGGGTTGCCTCCGGACAGTATTTCACTGGCCCACCTCTGATCCACCCCCAGCCCACCTCTGATCCACCCCCAGTCCACCTCTGATCCACCCCCAGCCCGACTCTGATCCACCCTCAGCCTGCCTCCTATCCCCTCTTCCAGCTGTTTTTCTAGCCTGCCCTAAACCTTTTTTCCCCTCAAATGTGTCCCACTGACTTCATGCCCCAGCCCATTAATGTCACTGCTCCACTCCTGATGTTATGGACCTGCTTCCCACTGACCCAACCCCTGGCCTGACCTGAAAGGTGGCAACCCCAGTCAAGTTCTTATTGAGTGCTAAGGGGCATGACTTTACAACCTTTCCTGCTCCAGCACTTGTATCCAGGCAAGACGGAAAATACAAGCTGACACAGTAAAACCATCATAGAAAGTGTTTTAGAGTTTAACATTTCTATTAGACAGTTCCATAGGGGAAATTACTTAAATATTGTGATTGGTAAATTTATTAACGCTATGGTTGCCACCGTTCCCCAAATCAAAATCCGAGAAAGGGGGCAGCTCTGGATGGGGTGGTGACATCAGGAGATGGACAATGATATCTATGGGTGGGCTGAGGAATTGGGGTGGGGCTACAATGTCACGTGTCATGCAGATCAGGGACATTTGTCCAGTTTCTCATAGGCAGGAGGTTGTCATCTGGTTTGAACTGAAAAGCCCAGTTTTTGAGGGGGCTCCCCAGTTTAAAACTGGAGAAGGGGCAACCTGAATTTAACCCTTTTATATATTGTCTTCCTACTTAAAGCTGATTTCCAAGTAAGGGAGATGAGAATCTGTAACAAAGCAAGAGAAACAAGGCAACACTTTACAAATATAAAAATAATCATTGAATTAAGCTTATCATACAAATCAGTTAGGCCTGACAAACCCCAAGCTATTTCGCACAAGTACCGAAGATCCAAATATTTTACTAGTCCCAACTAAGTAACTCACCTGGTTCTGCCAGTGACCTAGCTGTATTTATAAACTCTGAACCCTGCTCAATAAGTGAACTCCATCAATAAAATGGAATATGGTGGAGAGGTAAGACACTCAAGCTAGTGTCCGGGTGCATTACCCCAAACGCAGATCTAGGGGTGAAGACCCAAATGAGAAAGGAGGACCAGCAAACACTCCTGAAGCCAAACAGGGTAAAGTTTAAAGCAAACATTTATTTGGTACCATTAAAACAATATAGGCCAAAAGATGTGGATCTATAAAGCAAGTTTATATGGTGCTTGAACCTAGATGTGTAGCTTGTGTGACCAGTGACCATCCTATTACCCATGGGAAACAGTGTTATACACACACATATACTAACGTTACACTGGGCCTTCTGTCCAACCATCATCTCCCCCAACCAGCATTCTATAAATCCAATGTGTCCTTGCTTGGGGGTTGTAGATTTAGTGTTTTCTTAACAAGAAGGAGCTCCTGCTGGTTCTCTAAACTGCAAGAACCTGCTCTGTGTGCCCCAGTCCTGACTATCTCAGTGTCCACTGCCATTAGAACAAAAATATTAAATGGGGTGTTGAAAGTTCTACCGACTTCTAAGGGTGAAGGCACACAGAGCTACTAGTAGCAGCTACTTGTCACTGCTACAAAAATAGCTAATGCTGATAATTTACTGATAATTGTCTCTTCGTGTTTTAGCATTTCTCAGTATTCTCTATGCCAGGGTATTTTCTGGCATTTAGTAGCCATGAAAAGTACCTGCTACTAAGTAGCTCCGCATGTCTTTGCCCTAAAGCCCAGAATTACTCAGCTCAGATGAGTGGCTCAGTGACTGATTCAGCATCTTTGGAGAGACAGTCGATGTGTAATGTTAAACAGACTTTGTGTAGGATCACAACCATCCTCTTAACAATGAATATTTATCATTGCTAGCCTGTGCTTTGATTTGTATGTTTAGTGTATTTCTCCGTATTTCTCCCACTATCTTGGCTGGCAAAACAAGTGCACGGGAATATGATAGCAGCCTTAAGACATTTAAAGAAAATTGATTTCTGAAAAGGCCTTATTTCCATAAGAGATAATCATTTGGTTACACGGAGCTGACAGTGACTGATAGCCTGAATGCCAAACAGTTGGAGCAGGGAGCTTCTTGTCACTCTTGATGGTGACCCTCATTAACTCCTTGGCTGCTAGAGAGACAATCTTCAAGATATGAATGGCTAAGGGGAAATGGTTTATTGAATACAGATATGAATACAGTCGAGCGTCAGAGGCTTTGTTTAGGCAGCAGATAAAAGATTTCTGAACAAGCCAGAGCTAGTAACAAATAAACTGTAAAAAAAAATTCTATTCTTGAACCAATAAATGTATTTTTAGCTGTAATATTGGTGTGTAGGCGCCATCTCAGTGCATTGTGCCCGAGTCTGAGTTTTCAGAAGGAGCCAGCGCTACACATTAGAACTGCTTTCAGGTAACCTATTGTTTCTCCTTCTCCCATGTAACTGGAGGAGTCCCAAGCCGGACTTGGATTTCTTACTATTGAGTGCTATTCTCATATCTACCACTAGGGAGTACTTTCAGCAAAGCAGGTGCAGGGAAGCTGCTATCTTGCTACCTCCCCATTTCTGCTGATCAACTGCTGGGTGGGGGGAAAGGAGGGGTGATATCACTCCAACTTGCAGCGTAGCAGTAAAGTGTAACTGAATTTTATCAAAGTCACATGGCTAAGGGCACCTGGGAAACTAAGATTATGTCTCACCTTGTCAATATTCTATTATTTTGTTCTATAAAGCACATTATACAGCCTACATTTAAGGGGACATACAAGTGCCTGCATTTAAGGGGAGCTTTTTTCAGAGAAGCAAGAAATCATACATGGGCAGCGAACTATCTATGCCCTCTGTATATTAGGTAAGAAGTGAACCTTTTTCTCAGCATGCCATGCAGTGGAGACAGTGGGGGTCATTTATCAACACTGGGCAAATTTGCCCATGGGCAGTAAGCCATGGCAACCAATCAAACTGTTGTATTCATTGTTCTACCTGCAGCTGGCTGATAAAAGCTAATCGCTGATTGGTTGCTATTGGTTACTACCAACTGCCAAATTTGCCCAGTGTTATATGGTATAGAGTGACAGCCATTTTAACTTGGAACATAAATGTATAAACACTTATTAAAAGAACAACTTTTTATTTTAATTTTAATGACTCATAATTTTGGTAAAGTTTTGGTGTTTCATACATATAAGAACTTGTAATTAAACAAGAAATAGTTTTTTTCTACTTTACATAATTAATGAAGTCCACCTTAATCGTTTTGCCTCCTTAAGATGGCTATTTACTGGCTGTCCAACTGGAGGCCCATGGGCCAGATGTAGACTTTCAAAGGTTTTTTTATGGCCCCTAGTCTGATAAAGGCTCTATAGACTGTACTATATGGCATCATCATTCTAATTTAATCTGGCCCTTGGCCCACTTAGTTGGACAGCACTGCTATACAACATGAACAGGGGGCCAAATGGAAAGATAACATATGAGGGGGCCATGCACTGTTTGCCCCCTTTGTATTGCTCCCAGGTATTAGTCTAAACAATTGGAAGTAAAGAGGAGCTGCCGATGAACCATGGAGCGGCCAACATGGTGCATCAGAAGATCAATATTTCTGGTATAGAGGGGTGTATTTGAAACTTGATCTTTAAAATAACATAAGCCCTTAGGGCCACCCAACACCTCTATTATAGCAGAAGTTTGGGGGGAGCTTAACTAAAGCTGCAATTGTGTATCTCCTATGAGCAAATTCAGCTATAATTTCCCAGAGGCAGTTGCTTCATCTTGTGATTCCTGGCGTTTACGATTCCCTCTTATTTATTTACAATACAGTCTGTGGATTGGATTAGACACCACAATACTTGAAAGAATGCACTGAGGTTAGAGATGCAGGATGGCCCTGAATAAAGCTTCCGCATTAAACACGAGACGAAAGTAAAAACTAGATAAGGTTGTAAAAACCCTTAAAAAACCTTCAACTATTTAAGACGCCTCAGTTCTATATCTCTGCGGCACAAAGACCAAACTATAAAAGCAGTTTTGTCTCAAGGTTGTTGTGTTTGTTTACTCCAGTTAAATAACTTTGAAGGTGTAATTTATAGACAATGGCTCCTGCGACTTGCTCTTCCCTTTACTTTAAAGGTAATTGAATGAAGGCTCTTAACCTTATCCTAATCTCCTTCATCCCCCAATAGTGCATCTTTCTCAAGATATCCTCCCCGTGGCACCGGTGAATCGATAGAAGGGAATGAGTCAGGCTGACACATACACCGCCATGCTGATTTATCTACGCAGGCTCCTTAGAGAGGGTCTCCTGAACCCCGTGGAGTGTTCCGAGGGTCTGTATCTAACAGAATCATATCTGTAGCAACTGACTCATCTTTATAGTCATTGTACTGCAAAATAGATTTCCGCTTCCAAAATATTTTTCAAGTAGTTCTCTCTGTGAAAACAGTTGACAGCAATTCATTCCTTTGAGCCATGAATACAGTTTGATGATAATTATTAGTTCTTTGCCGGCCACACGTATTTATACTACATGGTTGTTAGTTATGTACTCTGCATGGCACTCTGTGGGGCACAGACAGACCTGTGCATACAGTTATGTACTCTGCGTGGCACATTCTGGGGCACAGACAGACCTGTACATACAGTTTTGTACTCTGCATGGCACTCTGTGGGGCACAGACAGACCTGTGCATACAGTTATGTACTCTGCGTGGCACATTTTGGGGCACAGACAGACCTGGACATACAGTTTTGTACTCTGCATGGCACTCTGTGGGGCACAGACAGACCTGTACATACAGTTTTGTACTCTGCATGGCACTCTGTGGGGCACAGACAGACCTGGACATACAGTTATGTACTCTGCGTGGCACATTCTGGGGCACAGACAGACCTGTACATACAGTTATGTACTCTGCATGGCACTCTGTGGGGCACAGACAGACCTGTACATACAGTTTTGTACTCTGATTCTGGGGCACAGACAGCCCTGTATATAAGGGTCTGCTTCATGTAAAGACACAGGGGGTAATTTCACTGTTGGGGCTTCTTGGATTTTGACCCTCTTTTTGATTCAATGTTTTGTCTGGGACCAATTATATAATAACAGAGTACAGATGCATGAAAACATTGCCCATTGGCCACCAAGCTAGGAATATCTACAAAGGCACAAAAAGTCTTTCCAATACATTTCATTCTAATTGGTATCCAGCGCTGTAAATAAGCATTCACCACAAAGTAAGCCTATTCTGCTGTCAGTAGGTGCCCTCTCATGGTAACCAGTGAACCAGAGAAATTACGATTGGTTCTGCAGCCCCCGTGTAATAAACACAACAGTGCTTCTTTGCTACGATGGGGTGCAAATGCACTGATGGACTCAAATTTGTGACTATTAGGGCACAATACATATAGCATTGATAGCTCCTTTGCTACAGCCTCATTTATGATTTCAAGTGCAAAGTGCTAAAATTAAAGAAAAATTAACCACACAATTAAAAAAGGTACTTGCACCATTACATGTCCCTAGCACTTGCAAGTAATTGAGGTGAGCGCCAGTACACCCATCCAGCCTGCTCTGCAGGTACATGCATTGGCACAGGGCATGATAGTATTTGTAGCATTCCACTAGCAAATTTCATTAATAGGCACCACTGACTTGCAAATTGTCATGCAAATTGCACACCGATGCTGTCACTAACACTGGGCACTGGAAGTGATGCCATTCTAGCACTACTGAATTCTTTGCATTCATTGCAATATGTGAGCCATTTGCTTAATGGACACTATTTTTGCGTCTGCAACGTCGCATGCCTGCAGTTAAAAATATGTGTAATTGTGGGTTGAAAACATGTAAATTGCACTTTCAGAAAAGAAGCTTTAGGTGTTAGTTGCAGGGCTATCAGGCCCGGACTGGCAATCTGTGGGTTCTGGCAAATGCCAGAGGGGCTGCTGTAAGATGCCATAGACAGTCACTATTTATTGGGCTGCTGGGGGGCTGTTTGGGCCTCTGTGTACTGGAAATCCCAGGGCCTATTTTGAATTCCATTCTATAGTCTATGGATATAAATCTTGTATTGCCAAGTGCTCTTGTGTTCCCTCTTTCATGGCCAAGGGTTGCATTCACAGTCAGACCCAACTCTATACAATTTTGCACCCATCAGTGCTCTTTTGCATTGGGAGACTAACAGTTAAAGTAAATACATTTTACGATTTCTTGAACAGCTGCTTGTATGGCAGCGAGTGGTACAAAGAGTTAAACTGACTGACACATCTGTGCTCTTCTATTAATATTCTTCAAGGCTGGCCTGTTAGTTGGCCTTAAACAGAATTCTATTTCCAGTTGTACATATCTGCATTGTGCTCTGGTCGTTCTGCAGCCACTTCATTACAGCTTCCCCAAACACAGCAGACTTTATCCAGATTTTAATTCGGATACTCTCCAGCAGCCCAAGATTTTCATCTTTCTCAACACATTTTTGTTCCAACAGACACTTGAATCAAATCTGATTAGGGATTTTAAATACTGGGGCATGATAATAAAGTAAAGCAGTGCCTTGTTTTCCCCCGAGCACCTGTAGACGTGATACTGCAAATGCGCTGCTGATTTTTGTGACCTATATGTGTAAAGTAGTGTTTTACTAAAACAGACAGAAAGGGAAGGGAATAGGGCAGTCCACCAGTCCACCAAGTTGTACCGAGCATAGTTTTTACACAAGCCTGCTACACCTACAGATGTAACCTGATGTGGCAACCATGGAATTACTGCACCTTGTGGGATGGTAGTAGTTCCACAGTTCCCCTGCGTTAATAGAAGCACTTCAGCAGAAGAGGCAGGATGGAAGAGCACTGCATCATGGCAACAAAAAATGGCAACATGTATAAGAAAATTGCACTTTGCACAATGCACTGTGTTCCAAAATGACTTTGTAAAACATGTAATGCCTGTTGGAAAGTGAGTATACAGGGATAAACCAAGATAGCCCTGCAGAAACCCTTAGCCACTGGTTATAGCCCTGAAACACCTTTGCTCTCCAGGTGCCATGACATGTGGAACATAGGGCTACAAGAGTGGCTCTTATTGGCTGAAACAAAGAAGATGGCAAACTGCGTTGAGCAGAGGTTTCTGGAGGTTTCTCCTAAGCAATGTACTCCTTAACTGGTAACCTGGCTTACAGAAGAATGGGAAAATGAGTAGAGGAAAGAAATATACTGTGCCTTTTTCCTTTCCTAAATAACATGTAAAGCCTACATTTTCCTTCCCCTGACTGCATATACCCCCTTCGTTTGCCAGCACTATCACATTTTCCTAAAACAAATAGCAGCTTTCACCCGACGGCCATTTTCCCTCTCACACTTCTCATCTTCAATGACATTTGCATCTGCAAACAGCATATGTGCACTGTAAAGTTCATGCAATGAAGAATGCAGCCTTACACAGGCAGAACCTACTCTGATAAAAAGTTCTGCTTGGACTGAGCACAGTTGAATTGAGAGCACAGCTAGAGCAAAGTTCTCTTCATTGGCTGCTAGGGTGGAGGGCGTGTTTAGAAGTTGAGAAGAACTGAGCATGCTCAGTAGCCACAGTCAAAGCAAATTACTGAGGGAGGGGCCAAGTGGGTTAGAGGAGGAGAAGGAATCCTAAGTAATTAAAGGGATTCTGCAGCCTTACTATTAACCTTTTAACAACAGGAGTGGCAGGTATTTGAAGATTTTAAAGAGACTATTCACTGATTACATTTTTTTGTGGGTGGTTTACATGTGGGTAGTAGTGTTGACCAGAAGGGAGGGAATAGTATACTGGCAATCTAATTATCCACCTTGCAAGGACCAAACATGGAGTAACTTCAGTTTCCCTGTGTTACCTGTTTAGCTGAAGAAAAAAACAAAACACAGATTTGTTTGTGATTAATACATTAGGCAAAAAGTATGTATTAGCACAAGCCCTATTCCTTGCACTCATGCGGAACATTGGGTAAACTGCCCCACTGTATTCAGCTTTCTTTTCAACACTGATGTCCCTTGTGCAGTATAACTATATACCCTTTGCTTGTGTTTGTGCCTGTGTTTGGAATAACATCCAGCAGCAGAGCCTTTTTTTAGTATCTTTCATAGGCAATAGCACTTTAGAGTGACTGGAGCATACGCTTGTACTCTGGTACAATAACATTCTCTTGGTCGTGCTGAAGTCAAAACAGCAGGAAGGAATATGCACTAATGGCACGGAGAATAAAAAGCAATTGAATAAAGTAAGGGGAGATAAAATCCAGCCTGCATGTCAAACTGAATGCTTCCACGTCAGATATACGTTGGGAACTGATAGTGTCAGCTTAGACTGGGAAGCTCTTGGTGATATACATAACTTATATGGTGGGTGTTAAAGGAGAACTAAACCCCCCCCCGCAGGAAAATGCCCCCATAGCCTGCTCTCAATTGGCCCCCTCATTGTTACCTCCCTGCAGAGTCTATTAGATAGGAAAGTGACCCTGTTTGGAAAGCTGACCCATAGAAGCAGAGAGGTGCAGCGGTGTTCATAGGCACCATCTTCTAGATCTTACATTTTCTTCTTTCATTTGCCAATGAAATGAGCTTTATGGCGCTTGCGCAGTTGGACCTAATCCCCGACTAACTGCAACTACACATGCACCAGGGGGAAGCTCATTGTCGGCAAACTTGCTGAACAAAATCTGAAAACCTAGGAGGTGGCACCTAGGAACTACGCTGAGCTACTCTGCATCTGTAGGTCACCTTTCCAGACAGGGGCACTTTTGCATCTACTAGACTCTGTATGGAGTGAGCAGGGAGGACAGTCTCTGGGTTTTTTTTCCTATGGGGGGTTTAGTTCTCCTTTAAACTAGTTATTGCTAATACCAAGGCAACACTTCTGAATGTATAGCAAAGTCCTGCTACAACAATATCACTAGATGTCTTTATCAGCATCACCATATGGTGCTAGGTAGTTATGGAGTGCTTTACTTTAACTTATAACAACAGGGGTCACCCTGCCTACAAGCTTGCCCTATAATAGGGCTCATTTATGTCCGCAAGTGTAGTAAGCAAAATTCAATTCTGAGCGCAATCAGCCTGTTTTTTTTCTCCTACAGTGCTGTTTTTTCCCAGAATTCCAGGGTCATTGCATTTGGATTAGATTGTTGCGCCTGACGCAATTTCCCTGCTCCATTTACAATTGCATTCAGTTTGGCAAAATTAGAGCAACTGTGCATGCAACTGACACCTGACTTTTTAGGCGCAACGGTACTGCCCCTATTTACATTAGGCACAAAGGGAACCTGGGAGGGATTATTTTAACCAGTAACATTATATTAACCCAATTAATAAATTCAAAATCTTATAATCAATAGATTTCACATGTAGGCCAGTTGGCAGATGTCATTGTTGCAAAGACTTTAGACATTATTATGCAGTGCTTTTGGAATTCTTATCAATCTACAAAAGCCAATTTTTGCCACACACTCTCAAAACACATGCATGCAAAACTGCTCTGTTTACATGAATAATACTATCCAGTTAAGAATTATTTGCAGTTTTTAAACTGCTAGTAGAATAGATTTAACACTACAGCGCCACCTGCTGTCCATTGTGTCCGACTGCCTGCAGTCACCTGAAAATTCATTTTCTAAGAAAGGAAACATCAAGTTGTTCTGCTTAGTACTGACCGCAGAAAGGTCAGGTGAGTCTTTTAGCTACATTTTCTAAGCAAAGTAACATCACAAGACATTTCTTTCCTGAAGAAATGAATCTTTAAGGTGGCCACACACGTGGATGGTCGCACGAAAGATCGTACAATCCGGCACTAACCATTCAGGGCTGAAATGGCAGGTAAGGAGGTAGAAACAATAGGATTTCTACCTCCTTCTGCCGATTCAGCCCTGAAAGCAGATTTTGCTCAGGCGCCTTCTATGGCGCCCGATCAAAATCTTTTAACCTGGCCGATCGGCGAGTCGACTCTTGCGATATCGGTCGACTCGCCGACTTGCCATACACGCATCGAATATCATACGAAACCAGGTTTCATACGATATTATCGGTGCGTGTATGGCCAGCTTTAAATGACTGTAGCCTGTTGGCCGAAATGATCAGTGAGGCCTCTGTTTCATATTCATTATATTAGCTGCCTGAAAACTGCTAATATATTGAAAGCTAGAAGACTATGTAAAAGTGCTTTGAGAAGTGCACTGAACAATTTTACTTTCATTTATTTGAGGGTTTACATGTCTTTTAAGGTGATAATGTGACCAGAAGGAGTCTATAGCATGGGAGTACTTTGTTTCGCAGTGAACATTGAATTTTATGTAAAAGCAATGTTATCATGGGTGGTGCTTTGTTACTATGGGCCAGGTGCCCCTCACCCCCATCTCCGCTGCTGCATTTACACATCAAGTCTCTGGTGGTGGCTAGGATGGTTTTTTATTTTCTTGAAAAAAAAAATGTAATTCATCATATAGGCACCCAAGGGCCAGCCTCAATAAAGCTGCCGCCCTAGGCACAAGCGATCGGTTCCACAACCAAAACCCAGCAGGCACTCATGGATCCAACAAACAGGCTTGTGTAAAAGAAATGCAAATTTTGCTATAAGCCAACAACATAAATAGCCTTACGCATTTTGTGCATCAAGCACTTAAGGTGGCCATACACGGGCCGACTATAGCTGCCGATATCGGTCCCTTGGACCGATTCGGCAGCTAATCGGCCCGTGTATGGGGAGAGCAGAGCGGCCTGGCCGACCGATATCTGGCCTGAAATTGGCCAGATCTCGATCGGCCAGGTTAGAAAATCTGGTCAGATCGGGGACCGCATCGGCTCATTGATGCGGTCCCCGATCCGACTGCCCCATTGCCGCCCACATAATCCGATCGTTTGGCCCCAGGGCCAAACGATCGGATTATTATTTTTTTTACCTAAATGGTCCCGATATCGCCCACCCGTAGGTGGGGATATCGGGGGAAGATCCGCTCGCTTGGCGACATCGCCAAGCGAGCGGATCTGCTCGTGTATGGCCACCTTTAATCATAGGCTGGGCGATCAGTTGCCTATATATAAATACAGCCCTAATCACAGGTGCTTGTATCTTGTCTTTCTCTTTACATCAACTGTCCCTTCCAAAGCAAGTCAGACACGTAGATATAAGCTTGGAAGACTCATTGTTCTGCAAACACTTCCCTTGGGTGTATACAAACAAACTCATTCATATGTAGATAAAAGAATAAATAGTGGCTCTGTTGATCAAACTCTTCTCCTGCCTAGGTTTTGTGCTCATTATGCCAGATTATGTTTTTGCAATCTGACCTTGTTTACAAGCAGTGGAACAATAGAAATCCCAACATAAATAACATCTTTGTGAAGGCCACTGTTTCTTTAACTATCTTGTTAAGTGCCTGCCTGACTCACTCTTCCTCTTTGCTCTTTTCCTCTGATTTGTGTATGCTGCCGTCACTGCTAGCACTGTTCCTTGTGCAATATTTGGTTACATTTTTATTATGGATAAACCTAGCCGTCAGTCATTTGACCTCATTCTGTTCTTCTTCTTTAGAAACATTAAATATATTGGGCAATTAAACCATGTATGAACATAGAGCATGATAATGTAGTTATACTCAAGGGTTTCTGTATGATCACAGTGTATTAGAAGCCTTTCAAACTCCCCCCCTCTGCTTTTCTGGTTGCCCAAATTGGACAGAGCACAGGCTAAAGCTGGCCATACACGCACCGATAATATAGTAGGAAACCTCGTTTCGTACGATATTCGGTGAGTGTATGGCAAGTCGGCGAGTCGACCAATATCGCAGGAGGCTGCTGATATCGGTCGACTCGCCGATCGGCCAGGTTAAAAGATTTTGATCGGGCGCCATAGAAGGCGCCTGACCAAAATCTGGCTTCAGCGCTGGATTGGCAGAAGGAGGTAGAAATCCTATTGTTTCTACCTCCTTACTTATCTGCCGTTTCAGCCCTGAACGGTGTGTGGCCGATTGTACGATCTTTTGTGCGACCGATGGTCGCACGAAAGATTGCAAATCGCCACGTGTTTGGCCACCTTAAGAACTGACCCAAAGAGGAGGCTTACAACCAGGAATGAGCAAATGAATCCATGTATTTTGCTTCATCAGAAAAAAAAACACTTTTTACGCTACAAAAAAAACACAGAAAAGACACCAATGTCATTATTATAAGTGACTTCCAAATAAACCAATTGGGCAGGAGCCCTCCCCAAGCCTTGCCCAATCTTCCTACTCGCCATGTTTGGAAGAAATTAGCCAGTGGCGTAACTAGTGAGTGCCAGGCCCCCTCGCCAAAAAACCTTGGGGCTTTGTGCATGGCAATTCCTACCCGGCTCCTACCTATGTCTCTCAGCCTGCAGGAAGGAAAGAGGTTGGGGAGGGGGGATTTCTTTAAAATCCAGAGGAAGCAGACCCTGCTGTTCCCCACAACTGCTTGCCTGCCTCTTCTATTGTTACGCCAGTGAAATTAGCGACATGGGAATGAAGAACAGTTGTAGCACAGTGGAAAGGAGCTTCTCTTACAATGTAGGGCAGTGTATCTGCTATTGCATTGTTCAAAACATCTTAACTACAATGTATTTTTGCCCAATACATTTGACAGAATGTTGGAGAAATCTAGCTGTTTTACAATTTTTTTTTGCCATGGGAAAACTGCCCAATTTTGACCTAACACATATGAATAGACCTAAATTACTGATACACTGAAGACTTAATTTTCACTCATGGCTTCGGTTGCCTTATATTGTGGATATTCCAGTCTATTTTATAGCAGATACTTATTGTTAACATTGCTGAAATTAATTTCAACTTGAATTTGATTTTTACATTTTTATTCAGCTACTCTGAAAAATGAGTCTTTTATCATTATGCTCTTTCTTCTTTGTCTCCCTCTGAATAAAGCTGGTTGCAGATGGCTGCCTTTCAGCTCTGAAATGAAGCTTAGAAATAAAAATTTCTCTATTTAGTACAAGATTTATTAATGACCTTTGTCTGCCTTTTTTTTCAACTCCTGAAACTGAATAGTTTAATGAACACCATGATGTAGTCAAACCTCCCGCTATATCTCGGGAAAGCAGCACAAGGAGAGCAATTTCATGCCCTTCGTTTGCTAAAGAACTGAACGGTCCAAAAAACCTCAGGAAACAGTTCACTAGTTTCCACAGTTCTATTCACATTTTCTCTACCCATCGTGTCTCTAAACTGCTGATCTTTAACCAGTGGCTTAACGCCGTTCTTGATGACTCTATTCTAATTATTCCTGGCTTTAAATCAAATTTGTAATATATATCTGTTTGTTGAATATATCTAAAGAAAGATAACCTCTTTAGTATCCTGATTCTTCTATAAGAGGCTCCATTATAGAGAGATATGGTAAGTATAAAATGGGGACATTTCTCAAAAAATTCACCAAACACATCGAAGGCCATGGACATTTTTTGCTGCATTTGTTCTTGCTCTAAATTCGAGTCAATGGGCATTTATCTTATGTTCTCAAGATTTTTTTGGCATACATGAAACCATCCCTTTTCTCAACAGAACTGAAATCCACATAGGGGTATATTTATCATGCTGTGTAAAAAGTGGAGTAAAGCATTACTGGTGATGTTGCCCAGGGCAACCAATCAGCAATAAGATTTAAACAGTTAGAAAACCAAAGCAAAGCATCTGATTGGCTGCTATGAGCAACATCACCAGTAATGTTTTACTCCACTTTTTACACCGCATGATAAATATACCCCTAGGTCTCTGTAAAACCACCATGCCCTGTAAAGCACTAGTTATTCATGCTTTCTATATAAACAATAAACTAGGGATGCACGGAATCCAGGATTCAGTTCGGGATTTGGCCAAGATTCTGCCCTTTTCAGCAGGAATCAGATTCGGGCAAATCCATGCTCCTGGCCGAACTGAATCTGAATCCCTAAAATCACATAAACACGGTCAACCCTTCTGTATCCAGTGTTCATCCGAATCCTTTACGAAGGCTGAATCCAAAAATAGTGGATCCAGTGCATCCCTACAATAAACACCCATTGTAATGTGACCATTCTGTGCTGCACTAGCTGCTGTATTTTACTACAAATAATGTGTAATATGTAATGCAAGACAGAATCCATTACACCATAATATATCAAGGCCAGATGTTTATTTATTTATTTTTTTTAATGCCAAGGTAAAAACCTTGGCATTAAAAAAAATAAATAAATAAACGAAAAAAAATTCTTTCCCCACTATTTACGATTATCAGTGACAACTGCAATGTAATCTATTGGGCATAATTGCTTGAATTTAGGGCTACTTAGAAAAGTGGCCCTGTGTGCCATTACCCTAAAGAACTGGAAGCTTTTATTCTTGAAGAATAAACCTGTATTCCACTAGAAACTCTTACTGCAGGGGAATGGGGAAATCTCAAAAACAAACAAAAAAAACTATTTACTTAGAGAACACAATCATTTAAGTTTGTGTAAAAAAATTAAACTAAGCTTTCTCTTGTTATTGATGTTTTGGTCTCCACATATCATATAGTCCTTGCAGAAAGGTAAGATTTGCTTCATTGGATTGTTATTTGCTTGTGACGGCACTTTGTTATGGACTGTGCTGGTTCTGTCACTAAACTGATGTACAGTATATACATAGTAAGCACTTAAAGCAAACGGTAAATGATATTAATAGAATGTTCTGATGTCATAGCATACCATTTATAACTTAAAGAAACACAAAAAAATCAAACCACAAATTAAAAAAAAATCACCACATTTACATACAGTAAATAAAAAGTCAATAACAGTCAATAACCAAGATCAGCCAAGAAAAATAACAACCAAGGTCACTGTAGGACACTAGTTTAAGTGAAGCTATGTGAGGGCAAACAAACCCCACATGATGATAAAACTCAGTTTGGAAGCCAATAAATCCCAAAGTGTAAAGGAAGAACCTTGTCAAACCAACAACAAATACACAGCACCTGACAGGTAGCAGCCAGAGGAGACAAAAGTGGCGAGTAAAGAAAATACATAAATACAAGCTCCAAGTTTATGTGAAATATTTAACACCCATATAACACGCAAATATTTTCAGATAAGAATGCACTCTCGAGATAAAGTTAAAGAGTATGAGATGTCACCTCAGAGACCTTTATAAAAGTACTCAGCTTATGACCTTGTGCTTTTATATGGTCATGGAACTCCTTGGTGACTGCTAACAGCCTTATAAATCATAGTAGAAGGTACATTATCCTCTCTCTCTATCTCTCTCTCTCTATGAATAAAACACAAAAAGAGACTTCTGCTCTTACTACACCTAGAAGAAAAAAGCCATGGTGCAAGCTAAGAATACTTGCCTATATATATATAAAAAATCTGTTGCACACAAGGGGCTTGCAAATAACAGACAAACTTTATTAGATCAATGTTTTAACCCTCTATAGGATCTTTGTCAAGGCCTTGTCAAAGAACCCAGTGATGACCCAATGATGTTCTTCTATATATACAGGTATGGGACCCATTATGCAGAATGCTCGGGACCTGGAGTTTTACGGATAAGGGGTCCTTAAAAATTATTTAAACATTAATTAAACCCAATAGGATGGTTTTGACTTCAATAAGGAATAATTATATCTTAGTTGGGTAGGAGTATAAGGTACTGGTTTATTAATATAAAGAATAAGGAAACCATTTTTAAATTATTTGATTAAAATGGAGTCTATGGGAGATTGCCTTTCCATAATTCGGAACTTTCTGGATAATAGGTTTCCGGATAAGGGGTCCAGTATGTATATATGTAAGTAATACACTCAAAACAACCATCTGGAAAACAGGAAACAAGATACAGATATGTAAGCAGGTAGAGCCACACTTTCTACAGAGCTATTATTTATGCCACGTGTTTGGTGGGGAACAAGAACCATGGGTTTCTACATCATAATTAAATTAGACTGATCCAATCCTCAACAAAAGATTTGTCAGTAATGAACTGTGTATGTAGGGACGGGAAGCTTGTAATGAGTTAAAAACTCAACTTTTTAGGGATCCCATAACATTTGCTATGATATCCTGAATCAGTGTGTATATATATGTATATATATATATATATAGTTCCAGTACTGGAAGCACACCACATACAGAGTGGTAATTGCCCGGGTGCTTATGCAGAAAAATACAAATATAAGAGCAATACAGGCCAGCACTCACGGGTCTTTGAGAAATAATATATCAAAATAAAAATTAAACAACAAAAAAAATTATGGCTACATGGTTTTTTATTGATCCGACGTTTCAGTTCCTAACAGGAACTTTCCCTGATGAAAGTTCCTGTTAGGAACTGAAATGTCGGATCAATAAAAAACCATGTAGCCATAATTTTTTTTGTTGTTTAATTTTTATTTTGATATATTATTTCTCAAAGACCCGTGAGTGCTGGCCTGTATTGCTCTTATATATATATATATATATATATATACTGTACACACAATTCCAAAATCTAAGAACAAAGGCAAATGTATAATAAACCACATGGTTAGCGGGACAATTAAATTGATGGTTATAAATTATATACAATAAAAATTAAATTAGATGGTTCAAAATCAATCAATAATCAACAATATTAATTGATGAATATTTATATAACTTTTATAACCTTCTTATATAACCTTTATAACTTTTCTGCCTAGCAAGAGTCACTGGCGCTCATTTATCAACACTGCAAAAATTGGCCTGGACACTGGCCCATGGCAACCAATCAAAATGTATCCTTTTCTATAATTGGTTGCTATGGGTTTCTGCCAGGTGCAAATTTGCCGAAATGACCCTGACTGATTAAGTTGGAGCCATTCACGTAGCCATAATGACAATATAAATCCCTGATGTTAGCCCTTACCTGAGCATTGGCTGCTTTGGAAATGGAGGCTGATCAGCATTTGGAGGTGGGTGAGGTTTTTTTGTCACTTGTTTATAAATATTTCTCGCGGTGACGCCAATCCACAGTACTGTACACAAGGTAGAATAGTGCAAAACGATTCCAACCTGCAGCAAAACAAAGGAATCAGAGACAAATCAGCCCAAAGCACTTTCTCCAAGGCTAAGCTTCCCATAAAAGGGAATTTAAAAAAAAATGCAGGGGTTGATGTTTGATAGATCTTCCCTTAAGTACAAAGAAAAATAATGCAGAAATGGCAAAAAGATGCAAAGTATTTTTTTCTAAGAAACACTTCATACATCAATACACTTCATACTTGATGCCATACATGTATTACTAACTCACAATTTCTTGCTTTGATGTCAAGTACTATTATTACAAGTACGGCATTGCTAGGTTTGCTCCGTCATATAACAAATGATATATGGCGGGGTTTAGCTAAATAGGGCAAGCAGGGAACATGAAGCTACTCCATGTTTGGTCCTTGTGAGGCCGATAATAAGATTACCAGTGCACACGTAATTCTCCTGCATAATGGATTCCTGCTAACAAAACAGACACAAGAAAGGTAAATGGGAGGGGGTTGTTTATCGGCAATCTAATTATCTGCTCTGATAGGACCAAACAGAGTAGAATCAGTTTCCATGTTTGCCTTGTTTATCCAAAGAAATAACCAAAAACATTTTTTTATGATTTAAACATTAGGCAAAAAGTTTGTTCTTTTCATTGCACTGATGTTAAACAGGGAGTAGACTGGCCCTGTAATGACTAATGAACCTGTTTGATAAAGGTAAAATATGGATTTGATATTACCATGGGGTTAGTAAGTAACAATTAAACTTTTGCCAGTTCATGGTGAAGAAAATGGACAAATGTATTGGATTTTACGCTAAGGTGCTTCTGGCATACTGTATCTCTCAGGGGAATCTAATGGAGTCAGGTACTGCTATACCCTATACTGCACTGACAGGTCCATTCCTACTAAATATAACTTTTATACTAATCTCTCATGTTATAAAAAATAACATCTGAAAAAGCAAAATCTCTTCTGCAGCCAAAAATGGCAGTTCAAGCATATACCAGACACTAACTATATTTGTTAGCTGCGTGTATGGGATATAGTTCCAGTTTAAATGTGCTGACTGGAATCCCTAGAGCCTACATGCTGAGTGAAAGCCTCACATCAATAATTGCAAATAAGCAGGAATATGGTCAATAGGCAGTAAAGGTAACACGCTGGCGCTAACCGCCGTATCTCTGGGAATTACAGATTACCATTTACATGCAAATTTGAAATAAGCAAAGGGATGCAGACTGTATTTACTAAGCAGTGTCAGTATGTATTTAACAGCGTATGTTTATAACTGTATGTATATAACACCGTATGTATATAACACCGTATGTATATAACTGTATGTATATAACACTGTATGTATAGAACACCGTATGTATATAACTGGATGTATATAACACCGTATGTATATAACACCGTATGTATATAACTGTATGTATATAACACTGTATGTATAGAACACCGTATGTATATAACACCGTATGTATATAACTGTATGTATATAACACTGTATGTATATAACACTGTATGTATATAACACTGTATGTATATAACTGTATGTATATAACACTGTATGTATATAACACTGTATGTATATAACTGTATGTATATAACTGTATGTATATAACTGTATGTATATAACACCGAATGTATATATCACCGTATGTATATAACAGTGTATGTATATAACACTGTATGTATATAACTGTATGTATATAACAGTGTATGTATATAACACTGTATGTATATAATGCTGTATGTATATTTCACCGTATGTATATAACAGTGTATGTATATAACACTGTATGTATATAACTGTATGTATATAACAGTGTATGTATATAACACTGCATGTATATAATGCTGTATGTATATATCACCGTATGTATATAACAGCGTGTGTATATAACACTGTATGTATATAACACTGTATGTATATAACACTGTATGTTATGAAATAACCCTGAGCAGTACAACATAGATCTGCTATATACTTCTGATGAGCCTATACCCCATAGAGGGTTTGTGAGTACCCAGTCACACTAAAGCACTATAACTAAGTGTGGGAGTTATAGTTTAACAAGAACATCTGCTTTTCTTTTATTTCCCCCTTTCTCCTAATTCGCCACAGGATTAAGGGAAGTATTCACTATTCAACATGTATACTTTGTAATCCTGAGGTTAACCATGCACTTAATAAAAGATTGTTATTTATTTCATATATTGAAAATGTTCCTTCTCTTTTCTTCTCCTTTAGTTGGGTGCACTGAGCACTGGTTAATGAGTGAAACTTAAAGCACTTACTGTATATACCAATGTGTTTAGAATTGCTACACTATGGGAGGTTTCTGTTCTGCTGCTTATCCCATAGCCTTTGGCGCTGAAGTTTTTTATGGTTTCACTGCTTTGAAGGATTATCTGGGAGTCCTACAACTTCAGTAGGGATTGGTCTGGACATTTATACATTCATTGTTTCTTTGATCAACTACAACTACGCTGGTTGCTCTTTTCACATTCGTAGAACATCCTATGACAAATGCTAATCCTGTAATCTAACTAAGCCATGTTTACTGAATCCCTGCTAGGAGGGTTGTCCCTGTACGACCGAACTCTTTACTGGGCCTTCTTGGCCCCAGGCTCCCCAGACACATCTATCTGGAGAGAGGATGGAAGGCCAAAGAGACAATGTCACCCCTTTCCAATAAATATATTAAAGGGTTTGCTAACCTCTGTAACATACTAAAAGTTAAACCACCCCGCACCCTCCTTTCAATTCTGCTAATGCACGCCAAGAAAGCTATAGCCCTCCACTGGAAATCAGACTCAGGTCCCACAATAACATTCTGGACAAATATACATGAGAAGGAATTGCCTTGAAAAATTCCAGAAAGTATGGGGTGACTGGCTAGACATAGAAGAATGAAGGTAGAGGTCCTACAGGAACCTGATATCCTACCATCTTTCTCTCTATCTCTATATAAGGCACTCCCCCCCATGGCTTTATACCAAAACCCTTAAGCATTGCACATACCACCCTCTCTATACCCCACTGGGGAATTGATATGCACAACTCAACGATCTATAACACAACATCATCTGAAATAAATACGAGGTAGACATATTTCAATGCAGAATGTCATGTTTATTGTTTATTCAGTTTTGTATTAAAATTAACCTTGAGAAACTTGTTCAACCATGATGACCAACCAATTTATGTATGTACACTATATGCACTTTTCTCAATAAACAGAATTAAAAAAAACAGAGTTAAAAAAAAAAAAAGGTGAACCACCCCTTTAAAGTGTAAACGGAGGTAGCCAATAACAAAGATGTGTAACTTGGATACAGTGGGTGTGGCTTCTGCCTAGCAATTAAAGGAAATAAAACTAGTAGGGGCTGTTAATCCTATAGGTCCCTACATAAGGTTTATACTGTACAATTCCATATTGATTTGGTTTCTGCTGCTGTTGTATTTTATCCCAATATCGCTGTTAATAACACATCGAACACATTCCTTTGCGTGAGAAATACTCCACCTTATGACACACCGCAGTGTAATTCAGTATAAAATCAGTATTTTTGAGTAATTTGGATAGTCCCACTACTTCAGTAAGTAGAGAGTGGTATTACAGTTGCTCTGCTAGAGTAAGCAGTGATGAAAACCTAGGGGGGTGCGGGGGATGTGGCTGGCAGGGACATTTTTGAGGGTGCAGGGACCCTGGGGTGGCAGCTCCGGTAGGCCCTGCACCCCCCAGCCCCACCCTGCTCATAGACTTAATCCTTATTGGAGGCAAACCAATCCTATTGGGGTTATTTAATGTTTAAATTAATTTTTAGCAGACAAAGAGATACAAATTACAGAAAACCTCTGGTCCTGGGCATTTTGGTCCCATATTTTGCCAAGGAAGCTGGAAATGTGAAATTTATGATGCCACCATTATGGTATGTCATTACTAACAATGTTGGTTCTATTATCTATGTCACTTAAAGAGCTAAAAGCTGTAATGCTCTTTCATAGACCTTCTGTATATATGTATACAGTAAATGTATATATCAGGATGTAGTGTGCACTGTATGAGCTAATTGCCTGGGTGCCAGCATCAAACCATATAACATCAGAAAACTGCACTTCTAGGTCTTGCAAAGTGAAAAAAGGGGTCACTTATCGATTTAACATTTTGGTTTTAGAAGAGAACTTTTCAAGGTTCAACCTTAAGAAAAGTCTCTGCTGAGAAAGGTCTCTGTGGTTCAATAGATTACTACTTTTTTTGCAAGACCTGTGAGTACAGTTTTCTATATATATACTGTATATATATATATATATATATATATATATATATATATATATATATATATAGGAAAAAATAGAGCACACCCTAATAATGATCAAATGCCCAGGGTGCTTGCAAAAAACAAGTATATATCAAGACAGTAAGCCGCACACACAGGGACTTTGCAGAAAAACTAAAATATTTATTTAGTGAAGATTTCTTCACTAAATAAATTTTTTTGTTTTTCTGCAAAGTCCCTGTGTGTGAGGCTTACTGTCTTGAGATATATATATATATATATATATAGTAATATATAATTGCAATATATAAGGGTTACAAAACAAAAATTGGATAGGAGGGCCCAATATATCCAAATGAATGTAGAATTTATTCTTTGCTTCTATGTTGTTTTAACAGAAGTTGTTTTTTTTATGATGGTTCCCTGTACAGTGTTACAGTGGTTTGAACTGCATTTAAAGCAGCTTATGAATGTTAATTGGAAATCCTGGTGCTTTATACGACTGCATGTTAACATTTCAGCATCAGGTGCATCAGTGGTCAGATTCTCATTCATCCGCCTCAGCAACATATCCCTGATTAAACATTTCATTCTAAAGACCTTTCCATTTTATCCATGCGCCTGTGAGTTTACGCTTGGTATATTCTAGTGCCCTTTAGCTGGCTCTAGCGGACAGATTTTATCTTTATTTTATTAGCATATGTTATATTTATAATAAAAATTCATGTGTTATTTCCCTGAGTGTAAGAAGGCTAGTGTGTAACTAGTGTGGGCGGATAAAGCAAAATATGAAACGCGTACACTCACTGTCATTTTTGTTATTAAAGCTAATTTTACAATAGTTCCTCATTATAAAAAATAATTTCAAAATCTTTTCTTAATATGACGACAGTCAAATGACAAATAAAGACTTGGTGAAATTCTTCTAGCTCCTGAAGCAATACAGACCCTCAACCAGAAACTGATACTGAAAGCATTGGGCAAGCAAATGATGGAACTTCCCGCCCCCCAATAAAGGACAACTAAAGCTTAACAAAGTAATAGGCTAGTAATGCTGGACATTATATTTTGGGCTTCTGTACCAGCCCAGTTAGCCCAAGGCTTCTCAACAGCTGCTCAGAGCACACTGAGCATGTGCAGTGCCACTGACACTCCTAAAACAAGTCCAAGATGAGGGGCTCCTGTGACAATTTTGAAGACCTTAATCATTACTGTTATGGAAGTGCTAAGTTTTTAGGCTGGGGCAATGAGTTCAGTATATAAATGTGGCATTTCAGGACATATTCATTTTTAGGTTTTAGGTCTCCTTTAAAGGGGAAGGAAAGGTAAAAACTAAGTAAGCTTTATCAGAAAGGTCTATGTAAATACAGCCATAAGCACTTACAGTAATGCTGCACTGAGTCATTTATCAAAAGAAACACAGGATTTCTGGTCCCCTTTTTTGTAAACATGATTTTCCAGTGTCTGACTTCCTCTGAGTCTGCACAGTTCTCTCCTCTCTCCCCTCTCCTGCTCCCTCCTCCCATAAGAATGCTAAGAACTCCCCCCTCTTAGGAATTTGTGATCTCAGCTATAACAGCTAGAGACTGCAAACAGGAAGCAATTGAAAATGTCAGCTGCTATCTTAAGCAATCGGAGAAAGCGTCTAGGGCTTTTTACTCAGGGCTGGTAATGCTTTCTGCAGAATAAATATAGTGTTCTAGGTGGCACTAATGTGGTGAATCTATTGGCAATAACATGCCAGAATGACTTTCCTTCTCCTTTAACACAGCTCTCAACATTGAACCATTTGTTACAAATAAATCCATCTTTCAGTGGGTGGAGAAAGGAATCATTACAATTGAAGATCTCCATTTTGCAAATACCCCAAGGAATTTTGAAGAGTTGAGTTAAAATATAATTTAGAGAAATCTTAAAAATACACATATAAGTAATTTGCTAGGTTCACACAGCCAAGGCTAGAAAAAACTTAGACACATAACCATTATGGAATATATTGTAAAAGGGGTTGGAGTGGTTGGGGTATTGTCTACAACTGATTTAAACTGCAACTGCTCAGCAATGAAAACCAAAAACTTCCAAACATATTAAAAGAGGGAGAACTCCAACATACCATATAAAAAGCCATAGCAAGATAACACATAGATAATATCTTATATCACAAAGCAGGGATCCCCAACCTTTCTTACTCGTGAGCCACAGTCAAATGTAAAAAGACTTGGAGAGCAACACAAGCACCATAAAAGTTCATGGAGGTGCCAAATAAGGGCTAAGATTGGCTATTAGGCAGCCTCTATGCACCCAATCAGCTTACAGGGGCTTTATTTGGTAGGAAATCTTGTTTTTATTCAACCAAAACTTGCCCCCAAGTCAGGAATTCAAAAATAACTCCCTGGTTTGGGGGCAATTAGAGCAACATCCAAGGGGTTGGGGAGCAACATGTTCCCCCCGAGCCACTGGTTGGGGATTATTGTCACAAAGAATAGCTAAAATCACAGCAAATTAACCAACACAATGCGGGCAAGGATGTGGCCAAGAATAATGATAGTACAATCCCTATGGCAACAAGTTTTTCAAATTAAATCAGACATTTTACAAAGCCACTTACTATAATAACTAGAATATGCATTGTTTCCATTTTTCAATATATACTTGAAATACAAATAAAAAAATGATTTTTTTTCTATGTGTAACTTTGGTTTGTGTGAATTTGTTCCATTTGTTTATGCATCAATTGTCATAGCTATGGGAAGGTTTTACTCCTTACCTGTTTGGGGTTTGTCCTTACTGCCACATGCCTATTGCTTGTGCTGTCGGTTGGCATTTGTGTTTTTTTAGGTCATCATTTGGGTCATCATTAAGTGGCACAGCTCATAATTAATAATGACTTTTTGGTTTCATAAAGCTGTGGCTGACTCTCATTCACTAATTATGGCCTTTGTGTCTTTGCATTGGCAGGTTATCACAGTAGCAGTACTTAATTAAGGGGAGGGATATCTCTGTATCTTCTCTCTACAGTCTTAATAGAAATGTCAAAATAGGACTACTGACAGGATGGTAACAGCTATGAAAAGAATAAATGGAAAGAGCAATCACAATTTGCTACAGCTGAGAAAGATTGGGGTGTTGAGGAATAACCATAGATAGCCAGATAGACAGACATAGATGATAGATAGATAGATAGATAGATAGATATAGATATATAGATAGATATATATAGATATATAGATAGATAGATAGATAGATAGATAGATAGATAGATAGATAGATAGATATAGATATATAGATAGATGATAGATAGATAGATAGATAGATAGATAGATAGATAGATAGATAGATAGATGATAGATAGATGATAGATAGATGATAGATAGATATATGATAGATAAATAGATAGATAGATAGATAGATAGATAGATGATAGATAGATAGATGATAGATAGATAGATAGATAGATAATAGATAGATAGATAGATAGATAGATAGATAGATAGATAGATAGATAGATAGAGAGATGATAGATAGATAGATAGATAGATAGATAGATAGATAGATAGATAGATAGATAATAGATAGATAGATAGATAGATAGATAGATAGATGATAGATAGATAGATAGATAGATAGAGGGATGATAGATAGATAGATAGAGAGAGAGATTTAGTCTTTTAAATTTGTAAGAGCATGTACTTTATTTTTTAAACACTGCACACATAAATACCACTAATTATTACAAACAGTGGTGCCCAGGAGAGTCCATTAATTTCATAGTTCATTTTTATAGGGACAAGTTGTATTAATCCTGGTGGTGCATCAATCATCGCTGAATTAGCCATGATATGGTCCATGGACTATTTGTTACAAGTGTTGCTGGGTATTTCTGAATACTCTGCATGCTACACTGAAGTTAATTCTGTATACATTTAATGAAATAACTCTTATTGCAACTGTCTCTTTTATTTATTTGTGTTTATTGTAATACTGTGTATTTATCTATTATCTTAATAACCCCCTCTACCTGTTTGTATTAATGTATTCTACTGTACAGCGCTGCGTACATAAGTAGCGCTTTATAGATAAAGATATACATACATACAAATGCCCCAACCCCCTCTGGGTAAGTGCCACAGAAGCAGGTCTGGAGCCCTTGGACCTGTTCTTTCTGCATGAATACAGGGCTGCCTGCATTAGTAAGTGATGTATTCATGGCCCCCCCCAGCCCATTTTCAGCGCAAGTTTGACAGTACTGGTGGCTACACAGAGCTCAGCATGCCCCCGGGGGCAAGTGCTTCTTGAATAAGCACTAAGGGCACAATCTTACACCCCTTAGTACTGTCTTCTAACCCTTTGCCACTTATCTCCACATATTCCATTTTCTAGTAACGTTTAAATAAATATCATTGCATTTGCAGTTACATAAGAATGAAACAAAAACCCCTCCGCTCCCCAAATGACAAACACGTTTGGTTTATAAACACAATGATTTATGAAAGAGATTATACAGAAAACATATCATTATAACTAAGTTGTTAGAGCACAATTTGCTAATGTCATTTGAAAATGAGAAACTGTTCTGCAACCTTCACCTACCTTGTTAATGCACTAAACAACAAACTGAGTATTTTTAGTTTTTGTGTGTGAGGACATGGAAGAATTGCAAGGATGAGGATGAGCCTAC
Organism: Xenopus tropicalis; assembly: GCF_000004195.4. NCBI lineage: Eukaryota > Metazoa > Chordata > Amphibia > Anura > Pipidae > Xenopus > Xenopus tropicalis. Next base: position 27,089,772 of record NC_030683.2, read on the forward strand.
ATTTTACCTAAAGCTGGCAAATGGCTCAAAATAAATATATTCTGTCAACTTACTTTTGCTATAAATTTTTCAGAACCTGGAAAAAAATAAAAAAAACAGTTGTAGCAGTACCCTACAGGACCTGTTATCCAGAATGCTCGGGACCAAGGGTATTCCGGATATGGTGTCTTTCCATAATTTGGATCTCCATACCTTAAGTCTACTAAAAAATCAATAAAACATTAATTAAATCCAACAGGATTGTTTTGCCTCCAATAAGGATTAATTATATCTTAGTTGGGATCAAGTACAGGTACTGTTTTATTATTACAGAGAAAAAGGAATCATTTAACCATGAAATAAACCCAATAGGGCTGTTCTGCCCCCAATAAGGGGTAATTATATCTTAGTTGGGATCAAGTACAGGTACTGTTTTATTATTACAGAGAAAGGGGAATCATTTAACCATTAAATAAACCCAATAGGGCTGTTCTGCCCCCAATAAGGGGTAATTATATCTTAGTTGGGATCAAGTACAGGTACTGTTTTATTATTACAGAGAAAGGGGAATCATTTAACCATTAAATAAACCCAATAGGGCTGTTCTGCCTCCAATAAGGATTAATTATATCTTAGTTGGGATCAAGTACAGGTACTGTTTTATTATTACAGAGAAAAGGGAATCATTTAACCATTAAATAAACCCAATAGGGCTGTTCTGCCCCCAATAAGGGGTAATTATATCTTAGTTGGGATCAAGTACAGGTACTGTTTTATTATTACAGAGAAAAGGGAATCATTTAACCATTAAATAAACCCAATAGGGCTGTTCTGCCCCCAATAAGGGGTAATTATATCTTAGTTGGGATCAAGTACAGGTACTGTTTTATTATTACAGAGAAAAGGGAATCATTTAACCATTAAATAAACCCAATAGGGCTGTTCTGCCCCCAATAAGGGGTAATTATATCTTAGTTGGGATCAAGTACAGGTACTGTTTTATTATTACAGAGAAAAGGGAATCATTTAACCATTAAATAAACCCAATAGGGCTGTTCTACCCCAATAAGGGGTAATTATATCTTAGTTGGGATCAAGTACAGGTACTGTTTTATTATTACAGAGAAAAAGGAAATTAGTTTTAAAATTCTGAATTATTTGATTAAAATGGAGTCTATGGGAGACAGGCTTTCCGTAATTCGGAGCTTTCTGGATAACGGGTTTCCGGATAAGGGATCCTATACCTGTATTAGATAAACTATCCCTGCACAGAAAATACTTCTTTTTTATTTTAAATGGTGGTAAGTGAAAATATTGATTAAAAAGTGAATTTGTCAAATGGGTGATAGAGAGAGAAGAAGAATTACATGGCTAGTAACTTTTCAACTTCAGCAAAACAGAGGGATCCAGAATTATTCAACAATCAGTCAAGTTGTGCTATCACAATTATTCCAGATAGCTTCTTCTAGAAAAAGCAGAAATAATATGAGATTTCTATCTGTGGAAGGTTGGGACCGGAACCATGAATAAGACTTTCCTTCCTATATTTCTGCTACCATTCTCTCTCGACCAGTTATAAATGGTGCATATAGTGGAAATAGTGAAAATATTTAAAAATCCACTCGTTCCCTCATGCTTATCGGGGCGGCACAGTAGGGCCAGGGAAGAAACCCTTTAAGAAAAGCATTTTGGGTGAGAAAATCTCCACCTCATTTGTAGGCAAAGGAAGATATCCTGGTAAGGAAACAAATTATTGCTCCTAAAATTTTCAATTTCATGGAATACTCTATAGGCTGAATCTGCCCACTGGGTTTTAAAGCATAGGGCAATTATTGATCAGATTCTAACAACAGACCAGCATCGCCCTTATTGGGGCTTATCCATGTAGTGCAGGGTTCTGATCAGCACAGGTTAAACCACGCGAGTGGATCCACATTTCCATTGAATTGTATGCAAAGTAGAGGGAAGAGGAAACACAATTTAGCTCATTCCAACATTCAATTCCATTTCATATTTCATACACACAGTCAGATCCAAACCACAGATTAGTGTAATTTTTTGGGGGCTTATCAGTGTAGTGCAGGGTTTTATGGTCAGCATATGTTACACCAAAATAATTGTCTCTGATCAAAAGAATTGTCTCTTGCGTCAAAAAGAATTATCTCTTGCGTCAAAAAGGATTTTCTCTTGCGTCAAAAAGAATTGTCTCTTGCGTCAAAAAGGATTTTCTCTTGCGTCAAAAAGAATTGTCTCTCGCATCAAAAAGAATTGTCTCTCATCAAAGGAATAGTCTTGTGCCAAAAAGAATTGTCTCTTGCGTCAAAAAGGATTTTCTCTTGTGTCAAAAAGAATTGTCTCTCGCATCAAAAAGAATTGTCTCTCATCAAAGGAATAGTCTTGTGCCAAAAAGAATTGTCTCTTGCGTCAAAAAGGATTTTCTCTTGTGTCAAAAAGAATTGTCTCTCGCATCAAAAAGAATTGTCTCTCATCAAAGGAATAGTCTTGTGCCAAAAAGAATTGTCTCTTGCGTCAAAAAGGATTTTCTCTTGCGTCAAAAAGAATTGTCTCTGGCATCAAAAAGAATTGTCTCTCATCAAAAGAATAGTCTTTTGCCAAAAAGAATTGTCTCTCATCAAAAGAATAGTCTTGCGCCAAAAAGAATTGTCTCTCGCGTCAAAAAGAATCGTCTCTCGCGCCAAAAAAAATTGTCTCTCATCAAAAGAATAGTCTTTTGCCAAAAAGAATTGTCTCTCGCGCCAAAAAGAATTGTTTCTCATCAAAAGAATTGTTACACGCCAAATGTATTGTTACGTGTCAAAAGAACTGTTGAGTGACGATTTTTTTGACGAGCAACATTTTCCCCATTTCACAAATTTTTCAGTGAAGCGAAACAGGACAGATTCAATCATCACTACTAAGGAACCCTTATTTCTATGTAAAGTTTAGGGACTCCTGGAAAGAAAACCTAGTTCCGCTCCCAACATTACATTTTCTCACATGATAAAGAGTTTTAAATCATTCTGTACTTGCAATATAGTCTGTAACTCATAAAAGAGTTCATCATTTTCTTTGAAAAGCCAAATATCCATAGCAAAAACCTAAACATACAAAAAAGCAAAGGCAGTAACGCAGAAGAGAATCTAATTCCCACTTTGCGCACTACCCAGCTGTTCTTTTCAAACAACTCTTCTCTAGGATAATATAATCTTTCATACAAAGAGATAATCTTCTTTTCAAAACTGGTGTGTGCAAAACAACAACAAATAGAAAGGGCCTTTTTCTGTGCTAAAAGCTGAAATTAATATTGCAATAAATTTTACTTGTTATGGAACTGCCATGTAGGAAGCATAATAGAAAATAACAATCTTACTCTATATGGAGTTTTTATGGACATGTGTTAAAATATGGCACCAGTTCTACAATGTTTTATAAAAAATGAACATAAGAAAAAAAAATATAGAAGTTCAAGCACCATGGAAACCAGTATGTTGGAAGTATGTTCCATGTATGGATGCACAGGAAACAGAAAAAATAATAATTGAAGGGGGTGTTCACCTTTCAATTAACTTTTATTAAGATGAAGAGATTGTTTTTTTAATTATTTCACTTTTTGTTCAGCAGCTTTCCAGTTTGGAATTTTAGCAGCTATCTGGTTGCTAGGGTCCAAATTACCCTAGCAACTAAGCAGGGGTGTGAGTGAGACATTGAAATATGAAAAGAAGAAGGCCTGAATAGAAGTTAAGTAATAAAAAGTAACAATAACAATAAAATTGTAGCCTCACGGAACAATGTTTTTTTTTTGGCTGCTGGGGTCAGTGACCCCAATTTGAAAGCTGGGAAGAGTTGGAAGAAAAAGGGAAATAATTCAGAAAATATAACAATTTAAAGGAGAAGGAAAGGTAAACACCAAGTAAGCTTTATAGAATGGTCTATGTAAATACAAAAGAAACACAGAATTTCTTGTTCTTTGGTATCAGACTTCCTCTCTCAGAAAAATCCTTCATTCCAGTGCCAGAGTCTGCACAGCTCTCTCCTCACTCCCTTCTCCTGCTCCCCCTCCCATAAGAATTTATAAGGATTCACCCCCCCTCCCATCAGAATGTGTGATCTATGTAACCAGTCCCTAGAGTTGAAGCATGGAAGATTCTGAGACTGAGCTAAACTGGCTGCTGCTATTGTAAACAAACAGAGGGAGCTTCTAGGACTCTTTACTCAGGTATGGTGAAGCTTTCTGCAGAATAAATATATTGCTCTAGGTGGCACTAATGTGGCTAATCTATTGGCAGTAAAATGCTAACATTTCCTTTCTTCTCCTTTAATAATAAATAATAATATTCATATATTAAGGTGGCCTTCCTTCCTTATAATAAGTTGTCCTAAGTTTGATACTTGTCTAGTAACCTATAGCAACCAATCAGCAGGTAGCATTCAGTGGTCAGCTGTTTAATATACTGTATAACAAAGGTTCAGGGTACTTCAATGGCATAACTGTGAGACACAGGGAGTGTGACTAAAAAAAAAAAAGTCTGGGGGTGCAGCTTTTGCACCCGGGCCCATGGTTCCCTAGTTATGCCACTGGGGTGTTTGCAACTAGCTCTATAGAGAATTAATATCATCTAGGCTGTTAAGGTTGAGGCTACAGGTGTAAAGCTACTTTAACTGCTAATCAGGATGGGGGTTGCTGTGTTAATTTATTAAATCTGATTAAGAATTTTTTTTTCTAATAGAACGCAAGCAATTAATTAATGGCTGACCTCATACAGCAGGACTATGTTGTTTATTTACATATTAAACTGTTGTAAGTGAAGCGAAAAGAGATGTGAAGGGTAAGAATCTTTCTCTCAACTCATTACATTTCTGTTTCTTACAGCTGAAGGGCAAACAATACAACTGCCCCAATTGCAGCCCTTTTATTCTTCCCAACTAGTTTAACGGTAGTAACGAGAGAATCTGCCCTTCAGAGGGTTTGGCAAATTTGCAAAACTTAGGGGCACATTTACTAATCCACGAATCCGAATCACGAATGGGAAAAAATCGGATTGGAAACGAACATTTTGCGACTTTTTTGTATTTTTTGCGATTTTTTCCGTCGCTGTCACGACTTTTTCGTAAATTGTCGCGACTTTTTCGTATCGATCGCTCGTAAACGGTGGCAAACCTTTCAGACTTTGCATGATTTTGGAAGCCTCCCATAGAACTCAATGGCACTCTGCAGCTCCAACCTGGCCCAAGGAAAGTCTCCCATAGGGCTCAATGGCACTCTGCAGCTCCAACCTGGCCCAAGGAAAGTCTCCCATAGGGCTCAATGGCACTCTGCAGCTCCAACCCGGCCCAAGGAAAGTCTCCCATAGGGCTCAATGGTACTCTGCAGCTCCAACCTGGCCCAAGGAAAGTCTCCCATAGGGCTCAATGGCACTCTGCAGCTCCAACCCGGCCCAAGGAAAGTCTCCCATAGGGCTCAATGGCACTCTGCAGCTCCAACCCGGCCCAAGGAAAGTCTCCCATAGGGCTCAATGGCACTCTGCAGCTCCAACCTGGCCCAAGGATAGTCTCCCATAGGGCTCAATGGCACTCTGCAGCTCCAACCTGGCCCAAGGAAAGTCTCCCATTGGGCTCAATGGTACTCTGCAGCTCCAACCCGGCCCAAGGAAAGTCTCCCATAGGGCTCAATGGCACTCTGCAGCTCCAACCCGGCCCAAGGAAAGTCTCCCATAGGGCTCAATGGCACTCTGCAGCTCCAACCCGGCCCAAGGAAAGTCTCCCATAGGGCTCAATGGCACTCTGCAGCTCCAACCCGGCCCAAGGAAAGTCTCCCATAGGGCTCAATGGCACCCTGCAGCTCCAACCCGGCCCAAGGAAAGTCTCCCATAGGGCTCAATGGCACTCTGCAGCTCCAACCCGGCCCAAGGAAAGTCTCCCATAGGGCTCAATGGCACCCTGCAGCTCCAACCCGGCCCAAGGAAAGTCTCCCATAGGGCTCAATGGCACCCTGCAGCTCCAACCCGGCCCAAGGAAAGTCTCCCATAGGGCTCAATGGCACTCTGCAGCTCCAACCCGGCCCAAGGAAAGTCTCCCATAGGACTCAATGGCACTCTACAGCTCCAACCCGGCCCAAGGAAAGTCTCCCATAGGACTCAATGGCACTCTACAGCTCCAACCCGGCCCAAGGAAAGTCTCCCATAGGGCTCAATGGCACTCTGCAACTCCAACCCAGCCCAAGGAAAGCCTCCCATAGGGCTCAATGGCACTCTGCAGCTCCAACCCGGCCCAAGGAAAGTCTCCCATAGGGCTCAATGGCACTCTGTAGCTCCAACCCGGCCCAAGGAAAGTCTCCCATAGGGCTCAATAGCACTCTGCAGCTCCAACCTGGCCCAAGAAAAGTCACGATACTGAAGCTTGAATGAATCTGAAACTTTTGTACTCGGCGCGACGGCTACGAAAAAGTCGCGACAATTCGCGCAAGTCATAATGGCTACGAAAAAGTTGCGACAATTTACGAAAAAATCGCAAAATACCGATCATTACGGAAAAAACGCATTCGGGCGCTTTTCGGACGTTCGTGGATTATTAAATGTGCCCCTTAGAGTTAAAATTGGCAAAACACATTGAAGTCAATGGGCATTTTTTCACAGTGCCTTTTTATTTTTTGTGGTAACCTTTTCTGTGCAAAATACATTGGAGTCTATGAGCATTTTTTTGCAGCTACTTTTGGTTAAAAAAAATCAATAATCCATAAATAAGAATAAAAATTTGCATTTTGCACTGTAATATTTTTCATTAGACAAGAAGTTTTTTCATCAAACTAGAAGTTTTTGCCATTGTGCATGTTTAAGACGGGCGAGAAGATGGCTTTTATTGTTAGCCTGAAAATAATTATTTTTTTCATTAGTTTTATTACACATACTGTGCACTGGCCCAAGCTAAAATATTCTTAATCTCTATCCTACTGTGGCATGGGGGCAAAGGGTCTGCAAAAGGCAAACTTATTTGCAATGTTAATATTTATTAAAAAAAAACATTTGCCCATTAGTGACTTACATTACATTCCCCCATTCTAGTTTTAGGTCTGGGCATTAGGTATGAAACATTGGGCCTGATTCACTAAAGGGCGATAAAAATTATCGCACGCTTTTTTGCGTTAAAAAACGCAAAATAATTTGCGCACGTTTCACCATAGTATTATCGCGTGCGATCGCCATTTTCGCATGGGTTACTAGTTTTACCGCATGCGTTAATTTCCGCCCTGAAAAGAATACGATCGCATGATTCACAATAACTTTAGCGCGCTAAATATTGCATTCGGCTATGTGAAAATTAATACCTACTACAGGCAGGCGAAAAATTATACAAAAGTACAGTAAATGAGTTTTTTGCAATAAAATATGGACTTACAGTGTTATTTATTCAAGACTGTGTTTCCCCTAGAGTGACGCAGCCGCCAGTTTGCAGCGAAATGTTCATTTTTAATACAGTAATTTTCTGCAAGTATTGGCGTGTATGGCTAACATGGCGTGCGTTCATTTGCGCGACTATTTATATTTGGCTACAAGTGATGAAATGCTTCGCCAGACATGGATTCGCAGCAAATTTTTGGACGTGCGTTGAATTTTTTCGCGGCGGATTTTTTCATGCGTTTCGCAAAACAATCCGCCAATGGCAAAACGCATGAAAAAATTCGCCACGCAAAAATTCACCGCACATCCAAAAATTGATACAAGCGTCAAAAAATAATAGTCACAGCAACAATTTTTTTGCCCGCACAATATTTTTGCCGTTTCGTGGATCTTTCGAAAGATTTGCTAATTTTTCACTAAAGAAGCCAGAACACATTTGCTCATCACTAGTGGCTACTATTTATAAGCATCTACTATTTATATGCTACCATTTATATGTGGCTAATATTTATATACACCATTTATATGCGGCGACAATTGTTATACACTATTTCTAAGCTACCATTCATATGCGGCGACTATTCGCGGGCGTAATTTAGCACATGTACCAGCAAATACCGCATTGAAATAATCTTCGCGAGTTAAATAACGCATGCAATATCGCGCGTAAAAAAGCGCGAGTATGCTTATAGTGAATCGTGCGAAAAATCGCCAAAATTAAGACACGGTAAAAATTTTAGCGCACAATAAAAATAGCGCACGTTTTATCGCCCTTTAGTGAATCAGGCCCATTATATGAAGCGATGAGCGAATCTGTTCCGTTTTGCTTCAGTGTAAAATTCGCGAAACGGCGAAAAATCGGCGAAATGCATTTGCAGCGCATATTTTTTGTTGTCCGCGGCTTTTTTTTTTGTCCAAGGCTTTTTATACGTAACCGGGCCCAATTTGACCCAGCCGTGCCCATTTTGACACAACTTTTTGATGTGTGACAAATTTTTCGCAAAAGTTTCGCAAATTCACAAATGACAAAATGCGGAAATTCGCTGCGAATCCATGCTTGCCAAAAAAAATTACTTATTACTAATAAATTGATATTTAAGTATTAAAAGTATTTAAAGCAACCAGTCAATAATCTGGGCTGGTGAGAAACTGGGAAAAAATCTGGTGGGCCCAACAACCAGACCCGAACCCTCGCTGATCACAGAAAACCTGCATATAAGTTGCACAAGCGGGGCGAACGGTAGCAGCGAGGAAGCAGGGGAAGCTGGGAAGTGGCAGCCCTGGTCGACCTCACACACCCCAGTCTGACCCTGCCCAATAGGCTCTTATGCTGGAATCTAAGAACGTGATTATTCAGTTTTCGAAATGGGACTTCAGAAAAATATTGTAATTGTCATTTTTTTCTCTTGATCACTAGCAAAAAACTGTACTGCATTTATCCCAAATGAAAATCACATTGTTATATTAGTGTAACAAAAGTAAAAAGAGGTTTTGGGTGGATGGACATGCTTTTTAATGATGAATGATGAGGTATTATTGCTTCTATTAAATGACTAAAGCCTACGCTGTGGCTTTTATGAGAATATGTAGGTGGTTGCCATCAATCCTACTGTACCAAGTGAGATACATTTATAGCATTCTACAAATACAGTCTGATAAATACTGTGCATATTTGTTTATATTCTGCAATAACGTCTACTTGAAATGAATAACAAACTGCAGTTTTGTGAGGTAAAAAAATGCCACTGCCATTACAAACATTTTCATTTAATAAGGTATATATTTTCAAAATATCTACCTATGAAGGTGGTCTTGTACTTCAATTTCCCCTGAGCAGGGGGGCTGCCAACCCCGTGCTGGTGACAGCCCACACTGCCCCCATGACTACAAACAAGTACAGGTATGGGACCTGTTATCCATAATGCTCGGGACCTGGGGGTTTCTGGATAAGGGGTCTTTCCGTAATTTGGATCTCCATGATTAAGCTATAAATCATTTAAATGTTGAATAAACCCAATAGGCTTGTTTTGCCTCCAATAAGGATTAATTATATCTTAGTTGGGATCAAGTACAGGTACTGTTTTATTATTACAGAGAAAAGGGAATCATTTAACCATTAAATAAACCCAATAGGGCTGTTCTGCCCCCAATAAGGGGTAATTATTTCTTAGTTGGGATCAAGTACAGGTACTGTTTTATTATTACAGAGAAAAGGGAATCATTTAACCATTAAATAAACCCAATAGGGCTGTTCTGCCCCCAATAAGGGGTAATTATGTCTTAGTTGGGATCAAGTACAGGTACTGTTTTATTATTACAGAGAAAAGGGAATCATTTAACCATTAAATAAACCCAATAGGGCTGTTCTGCCCCCAATAAGGGGTAATTATATCTTAGTTGGGATCAAGTACAGGTACTGTTTTATTATTACAGAGAAAAGGGAATCATTTAACCATTAAATAAACCCAATAGGGCTGTTCTGCCCCCAATAAGGGGTAATTATATCTTAGTTGTAATCAAGTACAGGTACTGTTTTATTATTACAGAGAAAAGGGAATCATTTAACCATAAAATAAACCCAATAGGGCTGTTCTGCCCCCAATAAGGGGTAATTATATCTTAGTTGGGATCAAGTACAGGTACTGTTTTATTATTACAGACAAAAAGGAAATCATTTTTAAAAATTAGAATTATTTGTGTGCAATGGAGTCTATGGGAGATGGGCTTTCCGTAATTCAGAACTTTCTGGATAATGGGTTCCGGATAAGGGGTCCACTACCTGTACAGTGCAATACAGAGCTACTGTGAGTGTCCCTTTAATTTACATGTCAAAACAAAAGTTAATAGAAAGACACGCACATGCCCAAGGCGTATTGCCAGTCTACTAAGCAAGGGCTATGAGTTAATTCTAAAGTTCTCAGCTTGGGGAATGAATGTTAAAAGATAACTAAATAAATATACTTTCACCTCTTAATATTTCTTCTTTCCATAGGGAAAATAAAATAATAACGTGCAGTGGTCTTTAATGGGCACACACTCAGCCGTTGCTAGTTATGCAGTAGGAGATGCAAAGCATGTTTTTCATTTAGTTCATTATTCAGATGATTTTATAAAAGTGACCTTTCAAATAAAAATACATATTCATGAAAAATTTTCATCCTCTTTGGAAAAAGAAATACATAGAAAATACATAGATGATCCAGATTTTATGTTTTTATGTACATGTATGTATTGCTTTTTGTCTGCTTCTGTTTCAGCATTATCCAGAATGCTTGGGACCTGGGGTTTTCTGGATAAAGTTCTTTCTGTTATTTAAACACCATTGGTAGTGATGGGCGAAATGTTTCGCCAGGCATGGATTTGCGGCGAATTCCCGTGTTTCGCCATTGGCGGATTGTTTCGCGAAATGGATTAAAAAATTTGCAGCGGGAAAATAATAGCCTCGGCGGACAAAATAATAGCCGCGCGTTGAAAGAATAGCCGCGAGCAACAAAAGAATAGCTGCGCGACAAAAGAATAGTCGCGGGTGACAATTTTTTTTTGACGTGCTGCATTTTCGCTGTTTCGTGAATCTTTTGAAAGATTCACGATTCGCGAATCTTCTACCTCCAGTAAAGATTAATTATATCTTAGTTAGGATCAAGTACAAGGTACAGGTAAGGGATCCATTATCCGTAAACCCGTTATCCAGAAAGATCCCAATTATGGGAAGGCTGTCTCCCATAGACTCCATTTTAATCAAGTAATTACAATTTGTAAAAATGATTTACTTCTTCTCTGTAATAATAAAACAGTACCTTGTACTTGATCCCAACTAAGATATAATTACCCCTTATTGGGGGCAGAACAGCCCTATTGGGTTTATTTCATGGTTAAATGATTCCCTTTTTCTCTGTAATAATAAAACAGTACCTGTACTTGATCCTAACTAAGATATAATTACCCCTTATTGGGGGCAGAACAGCCCTATTGGGTTTATTTAATGTTTAAATGATTCCCTTTTTCTCTGTAATAATAAAACAGTACCTGTACTTGATCCTAACTAAGATATAATTACCCCTTATTGGGGGCAGAACAGTCCTATTGGGTTTATTTAATGGTTAAATGATTCCTTTTTCTCTGTAATAATAAAACAGTACCTTGTACTTGATCCCAACTAAGATATAATTACCCCTTATTGGGGGCAGAACAGCCCTATTGGGTTTATTTAATGGTTAAATGATTCTCTTTTCTCTGTAATAATAAAACAGTACCTTGTACTTGATCCCAACTAAGATATAATTACCCCTTATTGGGGGCAGAACAGCCCTATTGGGTTTATTTAATGGTTAAAGGATTCCCTTTTTCTCTGTAATAATTAAACAGTACCTGTACTTGATCCTAAGAAATAATGAAATATAGTAAGGTGAACTGCCCATAATAAGTGAACTTCCCATAATGCAGAGCTTTCTGGTTAACAGGTTTCCGTATAATGGGTCTCATACCTGTACTATTCACTAAATAAACTAATCAGAGTAATCACAAATTAGGATAAGGACTAGTGTGGGGTGGAGAAAAGTTCTAATATAACTGTAGCATAACTTTATGAGCAATACATGCCTTTAGATACTATATATATTTATTTACTGAAATGACGCCGTACAAGTTATGTAGATCACAATGTCACTACTGCCTTCCTATATATACCAATGTATCTCACCACCATACTGATATCTTCAATTTGGGCTCAGAGGTTGTTTAAAAGAATAATAATAATAAAAACAGAATTCCTAAAAATCAACAGAGAAAGGTGGTTTGAACCTGTGTTTCATACCATTTGCTCCCATTTCCTATAAAGGGCAAAACCTTTATTATGCTGATTTATATAAAGATTTACCAAAGCGCTAAAATGAACACATTATAATCCATTGCCCTGGAACTCTTTGCTTGTCTTGGGCATTTGGGCCCATTGCAGATAGAACCGTAACCTTACATTTGTATTCACATGGTGATGCTATCACATCCATTTTTGTTTCATTTCAAATAAGCACATTTTTAAATTATCAAGCCATATACACACACACATACAACATGTCTAGGCACAGGCAAGCTAATACAAGTATATCTAGAAATTCAAAGTAACAAAAATCCAGTAGGAATAGACCAAAGCAACGTAGAGAATATATTAGAGAAGCATACTCAGGGGCTCATCTCCCAGTATTAGGGAAGATGCACTGGGACAGCGATGAGTAACATTAACCTTCTGCAACACAAAATGCTCTGCTATTAAACATGGGAATTCTCGTGATCTACAAACACATTGCTATGCAGCGTGCATAATACAGCAATACATTGAACACCGAGAATTCCAATTACAGCACCTGCTAATATAATAGTCCATACATGCAATCCTATTACAGAACATGAAAGCAATACTTACAGATTGACATACTATCGGATAATTTGTTCGGTTGATTCCTCCAGCAAACACCGCAAAAGTAAGGGCAGTATTGAAACAGAAGTTAAGTAGCATATGCCATCCTTTTCTACTGATTCGAATTGTGCTGCAGAGAAAAGAGACACATAATAAGCACCGGCATATTACATGTATAAATATATATGAGGGTTAATCAGAAAACTTTACACACCCTTATTTTTCAGAATTCAAAACTCCTGTTAGCCCTGGAGCAGCAGGGTCAGAGGAGGGGCTGCTTGACCCAGCACAACATTACAAAAGGGGGAGTGTAAAAAGGTGGAGAAGGGTATATAGGAGTGGTAGTGAGGGGTGGCTATCCACCATTTTGTGTGGAAACAGCAGAGAAAAGGTCCCCACCCACCCTCCCTTAGCTGGGGGTTGGTTCTTTCTTGTTTTAAATTATTGTTTTTCTAGTTGTCACATATGTGGCCTTGGAGGGTTGAGGGGTACATGGGATTAGTTAGCTAATGGGGGGAAATTTGGGTGAGATTAGGTAAAGTGGCGCGGATGATCAGTGTCCTGGTAGTTGTCACAGCTTTGGTGGGTCCTTGTCAGTCTGCCGGGGGGGAGAAGCTTGTTCTGGTATGCCAGATCAGGTATAATGGATGGTTTAACCCCTAAGGTGGGTGACCATTGGTGGACGGAATACAAATGGTGCGCTATAAAGTGCTGGGTGGGTACTAACATGGCTAAGTAGATAGGTCCCGGATTGGCGGCGGGTATACTCCTAGCTAGGGATTGGGCAGATGGAGGATGCATGGCTCAGGTTGGTTGTGGAAGGGCAGACTGGCAAGAGGCTCGGGGTCAGTGTTTTGGGCATGTTAATGTTTTGCACTTATGGTTATATATTGATGTATTGTTATGATTATACATGTTTACCATTTTGTATTGTATTCAATTATTTTGCACTGTTATTATTAAATAAAGCTGTGGCCATTATCATTTCCAACAATGATATCGTCATGCAGTTTTTATTGGTGAGTGAGGTGTGAGCGAGAGATGCGTGGATCAAGAGACTTCATGGCACTCTAGCAATGTTTCAGAACAACGTTTGTCCCTTAATCCAGAAATATTTCACCTTTTGCTTGGAGGAAGGGATTTATGTATTTCCTAAATGTTCCTCTATAAAGGTAAAAGTCTTAAGTGCCTGGATAAAAATAAGGGTGTTTCCAAAATATTACATCCATACTTCAGACTCCAGAGATTCAACAGCACTTGAGGTTTAAAATTTTTCATCTGTATTGAGCAAAGTTTTGGAACATCATGGACCCCTTCATCTAACAGAACTTCATCTTTTTCAGCAAGTTTCAGAACAACTTGTGTTCCTTCTTTCAACATAACTTCATCTTTATTGAGCAACGTTTCAGAACATGTCCCTTCTTCCAAGAGAACGTTATCTGAATTGAACAGCATTTTGGAATGTTTGGAAGAAGGGATGCACGTTGTTCTGAAATATTGCTCTATAAAGGTGAGATTCTTTTGAAGTCTCGGGTCTTTCAAATCATGAGATTGCAACTGCTATTGAGATTGTGGTGACACTCTGTAAAGTAGGCACCAAGTTGTTGAGAAGAAAAAATGTACAGGGAATACTTTGGAAAAGTGATATCCATATTTGCTGCACTTGAAAAAAACTGGTTTGGTTTGGTTTGTGTCAATATACTGTATGCACTAGCATGAAACTAACAGATAATTCACTTATGAAACAGGGGACCAGGGAATGTGCATTGATCAATCCCTTTTTCTTTTTGTATGTTTGTAGTTAATTTGGCCAGATCAGTTGCACTTCCATTGTATTTGTATACTTTATTTAGCCTTGGAGTGCTCCCACAACCTCTTTTTGTGTATTTGTGTAGTTTAGCAGATTTAATTCTGCAGGAAGAATGGCCAAACTTCCATGTGGGTTCAGCACCCCCACACCTGTCCCTTTAATGGTGGTCTTATGCCTTTAAAAAGAATGGGTGTTGGTTAATGGACAGTCTTCTCCTCTACAAGCCGCAGGAGGGGGAGGATTGGGCCTGGGGAACCAGGCAATCTCTCTCTATATAAGCAAAAGGCATGGGAGTGACTAAGCCCTCTGATTCAAACCAGCCCCCAGGTCAAGAATGGCAATAGTGCACGGGAGTGCCAGCCTTTGAAAAATATGACCAGAGGTAAATAGATAGGACCACCATACGGGGTTTACCTTGACGTGGTATGGTGGCTTACCAATCTTATGATCATAATTTTGTAACTAAAAACCCCTGTTTTTTGTCAATATACTGTATGCACTAGCATGAAACTAACAGACAATTTACTTATGAAACAGGGGACCAGGAAATGTGCATTGATCAATCCCTTTTTCTTTTTGTATGTTTGTAGTTAATCTGGCCAGATCAGTTGCACTTCCATTGTATTTGTATACTTTATTTAGCCTTGGAGTGCTCCCACAACCTCTTTTTGTGTACTTGAAAAAAACTGGACTTCACCCAAGGAATGCCCTCCATAAGTTTAAACATGTCATCCCTACATTTGAAGAGTCCTAGAGTCTTTAGAGTTTTTAGATGGCAAATGCTATTGAGATAGTGGTGACACCCTGTCAAGTTGTTGAGAAGAATAATGTGCAGGTAATACTTTGGAAAAGTGACCTTATTTGCTGAGCTTCCCATAAACTGGTCGTCACCCAAGAAACACCCTTCATACGTTTAAGCATATCATCCATTTTATAAAATAGAGTCGGGGGAAACTGAATGTATAATTATTGTTCAACAACTGCTGACTGATTGAGAATGCTGGGAAAGAGTTTTCAGTAACAGCAGGAATACCAAGGGTTAGTCACAGCTGCTATATGCTTGAGTGAATGGAAGTTAACCTCAAAGAAGAAACTCATAAATAACAATGTGCTGCAGCATTGGTTCTGATGCAAATTCTAGAGGAGAAAGTGCTGAATAATAAATGTTCTACGATTGTACTATAGCAAGCTGAATACAGCAATGATTAAACTGTTCAGAATCGCCTCAGAGTTCAGTTGGGAAAGAATTTCATTTTTTGACTGCCGCATTCTTTTCTCCGAGGCAGAACTTTGGGATTTTGATTAGTTTATCATTTTATTTTAATTATCTTAATAGAAAACAATGTGTTTCTAGCCCCTCTGTTCCTCAAGATGTTACACTTCAGCAATTCAGAACATGTGCATATGCCCGGCTGTCAGCTCAATATTTTCTTCCCCAATTAAACTCATGTTGAGAAAACAAAACATTTAGACACAAGGGTTAGTAAGAATTTTCTTTGCAAAAGAGCGAGTTTGTCTACATTTTTGTAGCAGATTAGGAAATAATGGAATTCATAGATCCATTACTGGGAACATCATCCCCATTAGGAACTCATGTATGGGAAATGGCACAGACATAGAGCTATGGAGTAGACATGAGAAAATTGACTACAATTTCCATTTTAGCCAATAGGATTGGGTTGCCACCAATACATGTTAATTAGATCTTAGTTGGGATCAAATACAATGCATTTTTTTATAATTACAGAGAAAAAGGAAATTTTGAATTATTTGATTAAAATGGAGCGTGTGGGAGATGGCCTTCCCCTAATTCAGGAATAATGGGTGTTGTGGAAAAGTCTGATACCAAAGGTCATTGGAGGTAAAAAAATTAAGTTTTATTAGACATGTATGTGGGTTCTGATCAAAAAGATAGAGCAACAGAACAAAGGCAGCACTGGGTTTTTATAGACTTTTTGACATGGTAGCATATGACATAATTATGTATAAGTATGGGTCGAACAAAGAATAGTTCTTACGCCCCAACAGGTAGCACAACCCTTAAGGCCGAACCAAGGCTAGCTTAAGAACAGCATCCCTCCAAGTCAGGGGGCAGTGCGTGCAGCCTGGCACTAAACAATAACACAGTACATAGGTGATAAGACCCACTTTAGAGCTTTAACTCCATTGGTACCGGAATGAAGGGTAACATGAATTGCTTCACGACTAGGGATGTAGCGAACATCGCCAAAAATGTTCGCGGACCCGTTCGCGGACTTTCGGCAAAACTCGCGAATATTCGCGAACTTTGCGAACCCCATAGACTTCAATGGGAAGGCGAACTTTAAAATCTAGAAAAGCCATTTCTGGCCAGAAAACTGATTTTAAAGTTGTTTAAAGAGTGCCACGACCTGGACAGTGGCATGCAGGAGGGGGATCAAGCAAAAATTTCTCTGAAAAATACTTTGTAAAAAAAACGCAAAAAAATAACTCCAAAAAAAAACGCAAAAAAAAAAAAACCGCAAGCTATTCCTATGTATACGCAAAGGCGAAAAACCGAAGCGAAAAAACCGAGGCGAAAAAACGCGGCGCAAAAAAAAAACGCGGCGAACCCAAAATCCAGCTGCCCGGATCTCAGTTGCCACTAAATAGAAACTGCCTACCATCCCTTTTTCAGAAGAAAAAAAATCTCCAATTCCTCAAACTATGGTCTTCCTGGGAATTATTCTCGTACCAGACATAATTACAGATTTATGCACCCCATATACAGTAGCTGCAGCCAAGTACCTTTCCGTATAATTATTGATTTTCCCATTATTCTTATGTTTTCTGTTGTTTATTTACTAGCAATGATATATGTATGACTCATTGCACAAAACGCTCTAATATGCCTTGTTATTTTCTAAAAACAATAAAAATTGTAAGTTACAAAAGAAAAATGCCCATTGACTCGTGTATTCAGCAAGATTTTGAAGGAAGGAATTTATCCTCCTTTGGAAATTTTTTGACAAACCAAGACCGGCCAGGTTTGCTCATCACTAATCCATATATCTTACACTGTAGACCCAGAGAATAATATACCATTACAGCTGCTTTTTTACTGACTGGCTAATCTTATAGTCACCTTACCACCAGCCACTTAAATTGCTAAAAAGCATGGGTAAACAATGCACAATTATTGGTCTTTCTGGCAAAATTTCAAACAAACAACAAAAATGTATTGTTTTATATGAAGAGCCATGAGTGCACTTCATGATTTATTTATGTATGTGAATGAAGACTGCAGAGAAATTGCACTCAAAAGATTTATAGTAAAAGCTGTATAATGGTGTTTTTGCTCAAGGTCTTGGTTATAAGAGCTGGGCCGATCCTGCCAGGCAGCAGAAAAAAACCTGCTTTGGTAACTTAAAGAACTGAAGTTTTGTTTTTTAAAAAGAAAATTCAGCTCTGCTGAGAGCACAATGACACTGTATTGGTTAGGGTGAGAAAGGCTTAAAGGAGAAGGAAAGGCTAAGTCACTTGGGGGTGCCAAAATGTAAGGCACCCCCAAGTGACTTAGATCGCTTACCTTTTACCCCGGGCTGGTGCCCCTGTACGAAGAGAACAGCACCAGCCCGGGGTAGCAACGAGCGCTTCCTCCTTCCTTTTCGCTTGTGCGCGCATGCGCAGTAGAGTGAAAAGCCGAACTTAAACATTAAAGTTGGCTTTTCACTCTACTGCGCATGCGCCGGCCAACGGATTTCGCCGGAAGAAGAGAAAGGAAGAGGAAGCGCTGCCTACAGGTACCCAGGGCTGGTGCTGTTCTCTTCGTATAGGGGCACCAGCCCGGGGTACAAGGTAAGCGATCTATGTCACTTGGGGGTGCCTAACATTTTGGCACCCCCAAGTGACTTAGCCTTTCCTTCTCCTTTAAAGGAGCCATAGAGCCCTTCCCAATACAAGACAAGCACAGAATGTATTTATACTGTATGGCCCATTTTACACACATAGCTCTCCCTTAAAACCAAAAATGAGAGTTTTTAAACTTCACTTACAGAATCACATGTATATACATCAGGGGTCCCCAACCTTTCTTACTCGTGAGCCACAGTCAAATGTAAAAAGACTTGGAGAGCAACACAAGCATCATAAAAGTTCATGGAGGAGCCAAATAAGGGCTCAGATTGGCTATTAGGGGCCTCTATGCACACTATCAGCTTACAGGGGCTTTATTTGGTAGGAAATCTTGTTTTTATTCAACCACAACTTGCCCCCAAGTCAGGAATTGAAAAATAACTCCCTGGTTTGGGGGCACTGAGAGCAACATCCAAGGGGTTGGAGAGCAACATGTTGCCCCTGAGACACTGGTTGGGGATCACTGATATACCTATACATGTATATTGATCATATGACTCCTTAATGTCCCTGTTGCCAACTATGGTCTAGAGCCACTAAATACAGCTTAATAATTCAGAGCCATTTATCCAAAAAGACTTATGTTGATCTCCTTAGATCTCATCAGTGCAACATATCGTACCAAGGCATCTGAGGGGGTAGGAAGCAGTGATGCAAAAGGGTGAGAAGGGATACATTTCTATTACTTACTTTTACATAGTAACAATACTATTACCTCATTAATACCTTGTTAACCTATGAAAAACATCCATTTTATAGTGCACCAGGAAATCCTAATTAGCAGGTTTGGCTGATGTCTATTAAAGGGCAACAGTCATCAGAATAGAAGTGTTTATGAATGTGATTATTTCTAAAAGCAAAATTAATCATTTGAATGAAGTTATTAGTCCATATAGCAATACTGCTCCTGATTTCTATCATGTTTGCCTATTTTTGGAATTTTTCATAACAAAAAAAACAACCTTTTCTAAGGTAAGTATTATAAATAGGGATGCGCCGAATCCTTGATTCGGTTCGGGATTCAGCCAAATCCAGGTTTTTTTTAAGGATTTGGTTATGCTAATTAGCATTTGGAAAGGGTTAAATTGTCAGGTGAAAATGCACACGCCAATTTTTAACCCCTTCCGATCTTAATTAACACTTGTTAATTAGGATTCGGTTCGGGATTCGGCCGAATCCTTCAGAGTGGGTTCGGAGGTTCGGCCGAACTCAAAAAAGTGGGTTCAGTGCATCCCTAATTATAAACTGTAAGAAATGAAACACACGGTGGGAAGTGATGTTAGGTTAATAATCAAATTGAGGAATATTGGCCTAGAACACAATATCTGTAATTGGATAGAGAACTGGCTGAAGGATAAAGTACAAAAAGTGGTGGTGGTTAATGGAACATTTTCTAATTGGACCAGTGTGGTTAGTGGAGTACCGCAGGGGTCAGTCCTTGGGCCTTTGCTTTTTAACTTGTTTATTAATGACCTGGAGGTGGGCATAGACAGTAATGTTTCTATTTTTGCTGATGACACTAAATTGTACAAAACTATAAGTTCCATGCAGGATGCTGCCGCTTTGCAGAGCGATTTGACAAAATTGGAAAACTGGGCAGCAAACTGGAAAATGAGGTTCAATGTTGATAAGTGCAAAGTTATGCACTTTGGTAGAAATAATATAAACGCGAACTTTCTACTGAATGGTAGTGTGTTGGGGGTATCCTTAATGGAGAAGGATCTAGGGGTTTTTGTTGATAACAAGTTGTCTAATTCCAGGCAGTGTCATTCTGTGGCTACTAAAGCAAATAAAGTGCTGTCTTGTATAAAAAAGGGCATTGACTCAAGGGATGAGAACATATTTTTGCCCCTTTATAGGTCCCTGGTAAGGCCTCACCTTGAGTATGCAGTGCAGTTTTGGGCTCCAGTCCTTAAGAAGGATATTAATGAGCTGGAGAGAGTGCAGAGACTGCAACTAAACTGGTTAAGGGGATGGAAGATTTAAGCTATGAGGTGAGACTGTCGAGGTTGGGGTTGTTTTCTCTGGAAAAGAGGCGCTTGCGAGGGGACATGATTACTCTGTACAAGTACATTAGAGGGGATTATAGGCAGATTGGGGGATGTTCTTTTTTCCCATAAAAACAATCAACGCACCAGAGGCCCCACCTTTAGATTAGAGGAATGGAGCTTTCATTTGAAGCAGCGTAGGGGGTTTTTCACGGTGAGGGCAGGGAGGTTGTGGAATGCCCTTCCTAGTGATGTGGTAATGGCAGATTCTGTTAATGCCTTTAAGAGGGGCCTGGATGAGTTCTTGAACAATCAGAATATCCAAGGCTATTGTGATACTAATATCTTCAGTTAGTACTAGTGGTTGTATTTATAGTTTATGTATGTGAGTGTATAGATTGGTAGGTGTGGGTTAGGTGTGCTGGGTTTACTTGGATGGGTTGAACTTGATGGACTCTGGTCTTTTTTCAACCCTATGTAACTATGTAACTATGTAACTATGTAACTATGATGTGCTGAAATTCTAGAAAGAATGTGGCTACACAAAATAAATATCAAGGCTTTAAAATAAAAATTAATTCTCTTTGCAGAACCCATCCTACAGTATTCACAAAATGCCAGTGGATTCTAAACCTTTCTGCCTTTTAATGTATATTAAATGAATTCTGCTTTACACTGCATCTGACATTGTGACAAACAAAATTGCTATTCCACCTTACTGAGTCACAGACTGAATGCATTCATCTTTAAGGTATTGTTCAGAACACATTTGTAAGATATTTTTTTTCAGATAAAGAGGGAACAATGAAAAAAAACAAGAAGATTCTTTCTAGCTGCACAATTTATACTTACGATACTATTTATTAAAATATGAGGTTTTGTTTTTCGAAATATTCAAGAACATCACTGGGAAAAACATACAGTGGAAATGTTATTGTATTTTCCAGGAGGCCCATTTATTAACGTTCTTATCTTCAGGGATTTAGGGGTTTTTGAAGCCATGACTGAACTCATTTCCACTAAAACGACAAATGCCTAGCCATTTATTCAAGTTTCGAATTGAAAAAGCCTGACATGGAAAAAATGGAAAAAACAAAACTTTTTCATGTTGTTTCACAAATGAAATATTTAAAAAAAAACAACAAAAATCTCTAAAACACTGAAGCAAAAAAAAGATCTTCCAATTTTAAAAAGGACACCTGCCATTGACTTCTAGGGATGTAGCGAACCTAAAAAAAAAAAGTTCGCGGAACTTACGCCAAAACCCGCGAATATTCGCGAACTTTGCGAACCCCATAGACTTCAATGGGAAGGCGAACTTTAAAAACTAGAAAAGCCATTTCTGGCCAGAAAACTGATTTTAAAGTTGTTTAAAGGGTGCCACGACCTGGGCAGTGGCATGCAGGAGGGGGATCAAGGGCAAAAACTTCTCTGAAAAATACTTTGTTGGCACAGAGTTGCGTAACAAACGCAAGCTATTCTAGCGAAAATACACGGCTTTTTTGCTATGTCGCACTAAACACCATGAAAACGGGATTTGCGGAAAAACGCCATGTGTGACTTGTGCGGTGTATTGTACAATACTTTTGCGACGATAAAAAATGCGACGGAAAACGCGGCGCGAACCCAAACTGCGAACATACGCTGAAAGTTACCGAACATACGCGTTCGCGAACACCCGATGTTCGCGCGAATTTGTTCGCCGGCGAACAGTTCGCTACATCTCTATTGACTTCTACATGATCTCAACAGCTTTTAGATGGTGTATTGTTACTTTTGGATTTGTAACAGTTTTATTGCATTTTCCCTAAACAAAATCGTATTTTGCAGCAAAAAAAAAAATGCAAATTGTGAAATAAATTAAACATCTCTAAATGTAAATAAATAAAATAAATAAATGTCTGGAAGCATAAAAATGAGGGAGGAAGACGTATTAATTCAGGTTTTTTTGAATTCAAATAAGAAATCACAATTAAAGTTGGTCTGGATCACTAGTATATTTACAAAAAAACTATGATGCAACTGATTGCATTTTTTCATTCATTTTTATAAATACTAATGTCTAAGAACATTCAAAAAAATGAAATAGCATGAAAATACACCTCCCATTGACATCTACAGAGATACTCCAGGATTTATCAGTTTTTAAATTGACGAATCTTGCTACTTTGTGCTTGGAAAAATCAAATCAGGAAAAACTGAAACAGTGTTAACTTTCTCAAAATGTAAATAAAACTCAAATATTAATAAAAAGGTCCATTAAGGTAAGACAGAGGAATCGGAGACTAATTAAATGAAGGTTTTATCGTTAATATGTCACAGCTTGGTGCTAGAACAGGGATCCCAAACCATTTTTTTTTACCCGTGAGCAACATTTCAATTAAAAAAAAGCAACATAACCACAAAAACATTCCTAGTAGGTGACCAATAAGGACTCAGATTGGTTAATTAGTAGCCCAGTGTGGACTGGCAGACTACTAGAGGCTCTGTTTAGCAGTACACATGGTGTTTATGCCTCCAAAGTCTCCAGAAATTCAAAAATAGGGAACCAAATTTGAGGCCGCTGGGAGCAACATCATAGGGGTTGGGGAGCAACATGTTGCTAACGAGGCACTGGTTGGGGATCACTGCACTAGAGCTTAACATGTGCTAAGCATATATCACAGCCAGAAGGACTGTGCACAGTGAAGCACCCTGACAAACATGGTGGCACCAAGTTCAAAAGCTGCTAAATAGACTATAGTTCAGCGTATTACTGTAGGTACATGGGCTTTACCAGGACAAATTGGCTACACCAGGACCCCCACCCCCTGTATAAGATGGGGATTGAGGGTGTGTCCTGATACTCTCCTTAAACTGTGATAACCAAAAACAGATACTAGCCCTTCCAAACTTCTTCCACAAGTATGTTACCCAACCACTTAGATTGTAAGCTCTACGGGGCAGGGACCTCCTTCCTACTGTGTCTCATACCACATGGCACTTATTACATATATATATATATATATATATATTTATTGTATTTATTTATTATATCACTTGTCCTCCCTGTGTGTAATTTTGTATTGTGTAATATTGTACAGTGCTGCGTACCCTTGTGGCACTTTATAAATAAAGTTATACATACATACATACATACATACGTTGTAGCTCTGATACTTTCTCCTATTATCTGTATATCCTAATTTATGCTCAACTACCCACAGATAATGCCTTATGCTGGTATCTATATAATTTAGTGACCTCACATACTGCCACCTTGTTCATAGTAAAATGACTAATTGATACTAACTCAGTCTGTATGTTTTTCTTTTTTATTTGGAACTATACTTCAAAGGAGAAATCATGTAAAAATCAAGATCATTTTGGTTTTGGGGCAATCAGGCTGCATGCATATTCTAATGTAGTTAGATGATATGTCAGGCGTTTTGATTTAAATCAACATAAAAACAAGTCGTTAATCATACAGCAAATCATATTTAGTAGACAAAATGAATACTCTAAAGATATACTTTTAGTGATGAACTCCACTCATCTTCTAAATTGTCTTTTCTTTTGCATAACAGATGCACCCTAAAACCTTATGTCATTTATAGGGATATTTACCTTTAATGCCTGCAATATCAGTGGTTCTAGTAAGTATATTTTTGTAAATATATACACATATGGATACGTTAAAGGCACTCATGGACAGAGTTGAAGAGATACATTTCTTTAATTAAACCAATAGATAGGGTTCAGTAAGACGAGAGCTTGAGCTGCTGTTAGAATTTGCTTTGCAAAGCGTGGATGAGATTTTTTAATGTTTTTTTGTTTTTTGTCTTGGGTAAGTTTTTCTCAATCACCCCCAAACCCATTTTCTGATGTTTCACAATAAGAAAGAAATTTAAGACTAGAATATGGAGCACATTTTTGTCCAGCATAATTTAAGGCTTGTATGTTGGACTTGGCTTGGAAAACCTCTAGAGCAGAGATACCCAACATTTTATACTATATCTGTGAGCCACATTCAAGTGGAAAATGTTTTGGGGAGCAACACAGGCATAAAAAAATTCCAGGGGCGCAAAATAAGAGCTATTTGGTAGCCCCTATGCATACTGGCAGCCTACAGGAGGCTCTGTTTGGCTTTACACTGGGTTTTTATACAACCAAAACTTGCCTCCAAGCCAGGAATTAAAAAATAATCCCCTGCTTTGAGGCCACTGGGAGCAACATCCAAGGGGTTGGGGAGCAACATGTTGCTTATGAGCCACTGGTTGGGGATCACTGCTCTAGAGAAACATGGTTCAAAAAGTGTTTTCCCTGTTAATTTCCATTTAATTAAATGAAAGACTAGGTAGAACATTTAGGGAGATCTGCACTTCCCTGGGAAATATACATGTTTGTATAGTTTAGCTGACAATGTAAATTCCAGAATTCTTTTAAAACAGTACCATTGAGATATACAGGTATATAGATATATATGTACTGTTCTCCAAACACTATTACGCCATCACCTGATGCCAACTGAATGATATGCAGCTTAAAAAAGGTTTAAGAAAAGTTTTTAAGTGACATTCACATTCATGTATTCGATAAACCCTCAAAACACTGGCTGTGGCCTTAAGAAGCTTTCCCATTCCCACTGCTATTTCTGACATAACATCTAAGCACCATATTGATATTCACATGGATATAAATCAAATCTCCAAGTGAAAAAAATCATAAAAAAACAAATTCAACAACAATACTATCAGCACCACAATTTTGCTGATTCTTCCATTATTCTATACTTGTTTGTGCATCCCTGCTAGGAGAAAGCATCTGTCACACTTTGTATGAGAATGTTTGATTTCATCTTAGCTTCCGTCTTGACATTCTTTCATAGAATGCCTAAGGCTAGACTTAAAGGGCATAAAAGGCCTTTTTCCACATGTTTTTGTTCCTTGATCATACTGATGTATACTCTCAAACAGTCTGACATAGGTATGTTTATATCAAATCTTGTTATACATGCAGCTTATCCACAACTTGGCCAACTGTACCCGTGCCTGAATGTGACAAATCATCCACATAAAAATATATCAGGGCACAATGCCCTTAATCTCCGAGGGAGTCGCTATTTCTGTCTTATTATCTTCACAATAGTTACATAGTTACATAGTTACATAGGGTTGAAAAAAGACCTGTGTCCATCAAGTTCAACCCATCCAAGTAAACCCAGCACACCTAACCCACACCTACCAATCTATACACTCACATACATAAACTATAAATACAACCACTAGTACTAACTGTAGATATTAGTATCACAATAGCCTTGGATATTCTGATTGATCAAGAACTCATCCAGGCCCCTCTTAAAGGCATTAACAGAATCTGCCATTACCACATCACTAGGAAGGGCATTCCATAACCTCACTGCCCTCACCGTGAAAAACCACCTACGCTGCTTCAAATGGAAGCTCCGTTCCTCTAATCTAAAGGGGTGACCTCTGGTGCGTTGATTGTTTTTATGGGAAAAAAGAACATCCCCCAACTGCCTATAATCCCCTCTAATGTACTTGTACAGAGTAATCATGTCCCCTCGCAAGCGCCTCTTTTCCAGAGAAAACAACCCCAACCTCGACAGTCTAACCTCATAGTTTAAATCTTCCATCCCCTTAACCAGTTTAGTTGCACGTCTCTGCACTCTCTCCAGCTCATTAATATCCTTCTTAAGGACTGGAGCCCAAAACTGCACTGCATACTCAAGGTGAGGCCTTACCAGGGACCTATAAAGGGGCAAAATTATGTTCTCATCCCTTGAGTCAATGCCCTTTTTTATACAAGACAGCACTTTATTTGCTTTAGTAGCCACAGAATGACACTGCCTGGAATTAGACAACTTGTTATCAACAAAAACCCCTAGATCCTTCTCCATTAAGGAAACCCCCAACACACTACCATTCAGTAGATAGTTTGCGTTTATATTATTTCTACCAAAGTGCATAACTTTGCACTTATCAACATTGAACCTCATTTTCCAGTTTGCTGCCCAGTTATCTAATTTTGTCAAATCGCTCTGCAAAGCGGCAGCATCCTGCATGGAACTTATAGTTTTGCACAATTTAGTGTCATCAGCAAAAATAGAAACAATACTGTCTATGCCCACCTCCAGGTCATTAATAAACAAGTTAAACAGCAAAGGCCCAAGGACTGACCCCTGCGGTACTCCACTAACCACACTGGTCCAATTAGAAAATGTTCCATTTACAACCACTCTTTGTACTCTATCCTTCAGCCAGTTCTCTATCCAATTACAAATATTATGTTCTAGGCCAATATTCCTTAATTTGATCATTAACCTTCTGTGAGGTACTGTATCAAACGCTTTAGCAAAGTCCAAGTAGATGACATCAACTGCCATTCCAGCATCAAGGTTCCTACTCACCTCCTCATAAAAGGCAACTAAATTAGTCTGGCAAGATCTGTTACGCATAAAACCATGCTGGCACAAACTAATAGTATTGTGAACTGCAATGTATTCAAGTACCCTATCCCTTATTACCCCTTCCAAAAGTTTTCCTACTACTGATGTCAGACTAACAGGCCTATAGTTTTCAGGCTGAGAACGGGATCCCTTTTTAAATAACGGCACCACATTAGCAATCCGCCAGTCTCTTGGCACCATGCCAGACCTCAATGAATCCTGAAAAATTAAGTGAAGAGGTTTGGCAATCACAGCGCTCAGCTCATTTAATACCCTGGGATGAATCCCATCCGGCCCTGGACCTTTGTTTACCTTTACATGTTCAAGTCTCTTTTGAATTTCCTCCCGAGTGACCCATGCGTCAGTAGCTAAATTACTAGAACTGGGCATATTACAAGGGAAGCCTTCATTATCTGGCTCCTCAGATGTATAGACAGATGAAAAATAAGAGTTCAAAATTTCAGCTTTTTCCCCGTTTTCATCAACCAACGTACCCCCCCGTGATAATAAAGTTCCCACCCCTTCTTGCTTCATTTTTTTACTATTCACATAATTAAAAAATAATTTTGGATTCTTTTTACTCCTAGCAGCAATATCCCTTTCCATCTCTATTTTAGCTTGCCTGATAGCTTTTTTGCATGCTTTATTTGCTTCCTTGTACCTGATGAAAGTTTCTGCTGTCCCAGCTAACTTGAATGCCCTAAAAGCACGTTTTTTCTTACCAACCTCGACAATAACACTTTTATTCAGCCATAAAGGTTTTGCTTTGCGATGCCTCTCCTTGCTTACTAGGGGGATATACTGTTGCGTATACCTACAAAGCAATGTTTTAAAGATGTTCCATTTTCCTTCTGTGTCTAACCCCATGAAAAGCCTTTCCCAGTTGACACATTGCAGAGATGCCCTTATACTGGCAAAGTCTGCACGTCTAAAATTGAGTGTTTTAGTTACTCCCTTATAGCGCTGTCTCTGCAGCATTATCTCAAAGGAGACCATGTTGTGATCACTGTTCCCCAAATGCTCACCCACACAAATGTTAGAGATAAGTTCATTATTATTAGAAATCACCAGGTCCAAAATAGCGTCATTCCTAGTGGGTTCTTGAACTGCCTGAAATAAAAAGTTGTCATTTAGCATATTTACAAACCTACTAGCTTTTTCTGACTTAGCCACCCCATTACTCCAGTCAATGTCCGGATAATTAAAGTCCCCCATAACAACAACTTGACCCAGTTTTGAAGCCTCCTCCATTTGCAACAATAGCTGGGCCTCATCCCCCTCATCTATACGGGGTGGTTTATAACATACACCAATGATCATTTTCTTTGTGACCTTCAGCCCTACTGAAATTTCTACCCAAAGAGATTCGACGTTTTCATTGGTAATGTCTTTATTACATGGCTTTAAGTCTGACTTTACGTAAAGACAAACCCCTCCACCCTTTTTAATCTCTCTGTCCCTCCTAAAAAGTGTATACCCATTTAAATTCACAGCCCAGTCGCATTTATCATCCCACCAGGTCTCAGTGATACCTATTAAATCATAATTTTCAATACATGCAATAGCTTGCAGCTCCCCTAATTTACCCGACAAGCTACGCGCATTAGCCAGCATGCAGCGGAGATTATTACTTCTCCCTCTGATGTTTACATTAGCTAAGGGAGAATTAGAGCTAAGGCAATTATGAGACTGCTTTCCTTGTAACGGAAGCTCCTTATCTGATAAACTATATGCCCCCCTCACTCCTCCCCCACAACCCTTTGCTAGTCCCCCTACCCCGTCTACACTAATTTTCCCATGGAATTCTAGCTCACCCACCCCCCCCTTGTCTAGTTTAAACACTCCTCCAACCTCTTAACCATTCTCTCCCCTAGCACAGCAGACCCCCTTCCATTGAGGTGCAATCCGTCAGGGCTGTATAGATTGTACCCCAAGGAAAAGTCAGCCCAGTGCTCTAGGAACCCAAACCCTTCCTTCCTACACCAAGACTTTAGCCACGCATTTAGCTCCCTAAGCTCCCGCTGTCTCCCTAAACTTGCACGCGGCACCGGCAAAATTTCCGAAAAAATGACATTGGAGGACCTTTGCCTAATCTTAGAGCCTAGATCCCTGAACTCACTCTTTAAAGTCCCCCACCTACCGTTCATTTTGTCGTTAGTACCGATATGTACCAAGACAGCCGGGTCTTGCCCAGCCCCTCCCAATAATGTGCCAACAATGTGTTTCTTATTAGTGCACTAAATGAAATACTGGAAGTCATTTATCAGGATTGTGTGTGTTTTTAAAGCTGCACAATGCTACATATTATCCCCAATATGATCTGTAAGTATTGCACTTCCCAACACTTGCCCCCATCAGAAGTGGAGGCACAAATGTGTTAGCAGAAACTGTATAAAGTTCATTGATAATTTTTACTGGTTCGCCTTCACAATCAGCCCCAGTGAAACCATCCCTCACTAACAGCTGATTTTTAATCTCATGGTCCTATAAAAGGTAAAGGAGAGAATATTCCGCACTCACAGGATTTATGGCGCAAAAAAAAAATCTTTTATTGAACTAGTGACTTAGTCACTTTATATGCACAATGTATATACACTATACATTTTTGCAATGTATTACTTTTACCTTAATGTGATCTACAGTGTTGGAACCCTGGAATAGGCTTAAATAATAAATGTTGTTGTCACTTCCTCTCTTTTGATTATAAATAGCTACCTCTTGGAACATGTATATGTAATTGCAGCTTACATGCCTTGAGGAAGAGCCCAGCCAGGCTCGAAACGTCGCTTTTATGTGTACAGTAAGCATATGATGTGACTTTTTCATACAATATATTTTTGCACTTTAAACCCATTATCCAGAAATTTCCGAATTACGGAAAGGCCATCTCCCATAGACTCCATTTTAGTCAAATAATTCACATTTTTAAAAATGATTTCCTTTTTCTCTGTAATAATAAAACGGTACCTTGTACTTGATCCCAACTAAGATATAATTACCCCTTATTGGGGGCAGAACAGCCCTATTGGGTTTATTTAATAGTTAAATGATTCCCTTTTCTCTGTAATAATAAAACAGTACCTGTACTTGATCCCAACTAAGATATAATTACCCCTTATTGGGGGCAGAACAGCCCTATTGGGTTTATTTAATGGTTAAATGATTCCCTTTTCTCTGTAATAATAAAACAGTACCTGTACTTGATCCCAACTGAGATATAAATAATCCTTATTGGGGGCAGAACAGCCCTATTGGGTTTATTTAATAGTTAAATGATTCCCTTTTCTCTGTAATAATAAAACAGTACCTGTACTTGATCCCAACTAAGATATAATTACCCCTTATTGGGGGCAGAACAGCCCTATTGGGTTTATTTAATGGTTAAATGATTCCCTTTTCTCTGTAATAATAAAACAGTACCTGTACTTGATCCCAACTAAGATATAATTACCCCTTATTGGGGGCAGAACAGCCCTATTGGGTTTATTTAATGGTTAAATGATTCCCTTTTCTCTGTAATAATAAAACAGTACCTGTACTTGATCCCAACTAAGATATAATTACCCCTTATTGGGGGCAGAACAGCCCTATTGGGTTTATTTAATGGTTAAATGATTCCCTTTTCTCTGTAATAATAAAACAGTACCTGTACTTGATCCCAACTAAGATACTGTATAATTAATCCTTATTAGAGCCAAAACAATCCTATTGGGTTTAATTACTGTTTAAATATTTTTTTTAGCAGACTTAAGGTAGCAGATCCAAATTATGGAAAGACCAATTATCCTGAAAACCTCAGGTCCTGAGCATTCTGTATAAGGGGGTCCCATAATTAAGTACTTAATTACTGGTAAACGTGAGTGCCTGTTTCCAAAGATATATATATATATATATACTGTATATATTTATTATATATATATATTTCAGATAAGGGATCTTTGGATCACCATACTTTATGTCTACTAAAAAATCATTTAAACATGAAATAATCCTGGTAGGATAGTTTTGCCTCCAGTAAATATTAATTACACCTTAGTTGGGATTAAGTACAAGGTACTGTTTTATTATTACAGATTAAAAGGAAATCATTTTTTAAAATATGAATTAGTTGCTTATAATGGAGTTCTATGGAAGATGGCCTTTCTATAATTCAGAGCTTTCTGGATAATGGGTTTCCAGATAACAGATCCCATACCTGTATATGCACATGCATAAATATATGCAACATAGAATAAAGTTAAGTACCCAACAGTAATAGAAGTTGCAGAGGAATGAGCATAAATAGTTTAGGTATTTTAGGATCTTATTGGGACCCAGTGACTTGATGGGACAATGAATTTGTCATTTGCATGGTCATTGTGCAATTCTGTGTGCAAAGGTGGAACATTACATGAGCTTATAGAGGATATAAGATGGGTTATGTAATAAAAGACACTAAGTTTGCCCAGGAGCAGTTACGCATAGTAACCAATGAGTAGGAAGCATTTACTTGTTACCTGTTTAAAAGCAATCATCTTAGGTTGCTATTGGTTACTGCTCCTTGGCACACTTAGTTACTTTTATTACCTATGGAGGTTAAGAACTGCTGATGATGGAGGCATGGACATAGGTGTGGCCTGGCAATCTGGAGTCAGTGACAGAGTACATGTATACATGTTATTTAAGTAGCCTTACAATGATTTCTAGTAATATACCAGTTTCTATGAGTAAAACAAGTGACATCACTAAGCAATAACTGATGAAATCATTAAACTTCTTTATAAGGATTATATTTATATATATTTTGTAGCATATTTATTTATATGCTTAACATACAAACATAAACTCCTTCTAGCGCTGAAAGAGAGCATTTTTAGGGTTATCTTGACCTTCATTGCCACTGGGATTAGTCAGGCCTTATGAATTGTTTTTATGAGCACATATTGGGCAGGAGTACAATGTGAATTGACCTAAATCCAAAGAAAATGTGTGGCTTGACTTGAAGATTGTGTTATTCATCAATGCTCCCCAAGGAATATGATAGAGCTTGAACAGTTTTATAAAGAAAAACGGGCCATTATTTAAAAATCTATGTGCGCTGCTAGGAGAGCATTATTCCCACAATCACAGCTATAATCGCTTCCAAAGGCGCATCCAGCAAGTATCGACTGAAGTGCTGCAGTCCTGTTTGTTTTGTTTTGAACACGTTTTTGTATTAATATTTTTAACTTTTAAAGAACTTTATGAGTAAATAGTGTTGATTGCTTGTACTAGGAGTAACAGGAGTATACCACCACTAAATATATTTTTGTCTCTGAAAGCTCCTTCTTTGTGCCTTTCACATGTTATGATTAGCCCTTACCCAAAGGGGCATATAATAAATATAGAGTGTAAGCCATCATCGGTGATGCTGCCCATAGCAACCAGTCAGATCTTTGCTTTTGTTTTCTAACTTGTAGGTGACTGTTCAAATCTAATTGCTGATTGGTTGCTATAGGAAATATCACTAGTGATGTTGGTTTACACGCTATAATAAATAAGCCCCTAAGTATGTTCCATGTGAGCTATAGTAGGTGGCCTGACTAATACATTCACTGTGTACATATTTTTTATCAGAATGGGCACATAGTTTGCATTTTCAGATTATTAAGGCTTTAAATCCAGTTGGCAAGACAACCGGTATCTAAGGCTTTTACCGATATCGGTCGCCTCATCTCCCACCATACATTCACCCATAGCTCCCAACTGTCCCGATTTTCACGGGACAGTCCCTCTTTTGATAGCTCAACCCGCAGTCCCGGATTCTCACTGAAAAGTCCCTCATTTCCCTTTGATCTCCTGCACTGAAGCTAAAAAAAGATACAAATTTAATTAAAAAGTAGCCCAGAAATCTTAACAAGCTTCACCTGCACTTAGAAACATTTTCTCACATTTAATTAAATAAGTAGCCTTTTGGCAGAGAGCCCAGTAAGTTAACAAGCCGGAGGGGGGGGGACACTGAGACACAATTGTAACTAATAAGCTAAACAGGTCTCTTGGGGGAACTGAGACTCACAGCTTAAAGGGCAATTTCAGCTTTTTTAGCAAATCTGTAATAACACATAAAACCCCCAAAACCCCAGAAATGTGTTAAAACTTTAAATAACCTGCCAAATTTAGTCAAATGGGAGTGGTATTAAGGCGGTGTGGTCACAAAAATGGGCGGGGTCAAACACATTTGCGCTGCGTTGCATTTCCTTTTGTCCCTCTTTCCCTTTTCAAAATGTTGGGAGGTATGTATTCACTGATTATCATACGAAACTATGTAGGTGTAGGCCACCTTTAGGTTTTTTTGTGCATATACATGGATGCTGTGCTAGCATAATTACCCACAATAACCAGAAATCTGCAAAAAAACATATAGATATATGCTCTAACTATGACCTGGACTGGGACTGAAAATAGGCCCTAACATTTCAAGTACACAGTGGGCCCCCACCAGGCCACTAAATAGTGACTGTCTATGGCATCTTATAGCAGCCCCTCTGGCATTTGCCAGTACCCACAGATTGCCAGTCTGGGCCTGGCCTTACTCTTAAAAAACTTTTTGGCACCTTAACAGAGTAGTCCACCTTTAAATTAACTTTTAGTATGACAATTTCTCTATCTGGTTTCTAGGGCTCATTTGGAGTACAGGTATCGGACCCCTTATCCGGAAACCCATTATTCAGAAAGTTCCAAATTACAGAAAGGCCATCTCCCATAGACCCCATTTTAATCAAATAATTTGCATTTTTAAAATTGATTTCCTTGTTCTCTGTAATAATAAAACAGTACCTGTACTTGATCCCAACTAAGATATAATTACCCCTTATTGGGGCAGAACAGCCCTATTGGGTTTATTTAATGGTTAAATGATTCCCTTTTCTCTGTAATAATAAAACAGTACCTGTACTTGATCCCAACTAAGATATAATTACCCCTTATTGGGGGCAGAACAGCCCTATTGGGTTTATTTAATGGTTAAATGATCCCCTTTTCTCTGTAATAATAAAACAGTACCTGTACTTGATCCCAACTAAGATATAATTACTCCTCATTGGGGGCAGAACAGCCGTATTGGGTTTATTTAATGGTTAAATGATTCCCTTTTCTCTGTAATAATAAAACAGTACCTGTACTTGATCCCAACTAAGATATAATTACCCCTTATTGGGGGCAGAACAGCCGTATTGGGTTTATTTAATGGTTAAATGATTCCCTTTTCTCTGTAATAATAAAACAGTACCTGTACTTGATCCCAACTAAGATATAATTACCCCTTATTGGGGGCAGAACAGCCCTATTGGGTTTATTTAATGGTTAAATGATTCCCTTTTCTCTGTAATAATAAAACAGTACCTTGTACTTGATCCCAACTAAGATATAATTACCCCTTATTGGGGGCAGAACAGCCCTATTGGGTTTATTTAATGGTTAAATGATTCCCTTTTCTCTGTAGTAATAAAACAGTACCTGTACTTGATCCCAACTAAGATATAATTACTCCTCATTGGGGGCAGAACAGCCGTATTGGGTTTATTTAATGGTTAAATGATTCCTTTTTCTCTGTAATAATAAAACAGTACCTGTACTTGATCCCAACTAAGATATAATTAATCCTTATTGGAGCCAGAACAGTCCTATTGGGTTTAATTACTATTTAAATAATTTTATTAGCAGACAATGTAGGAGATGATCTGAATTATGGATAGACCCCTTATCTGGAAAACCCCAGTTTCCAAGCATTCTGGATAACGGGTTCCATACCTGTAGTTAAACCTGATGAATTTTTGGGGGTTTTTTTGTAACCCAAATGAACTATATGACTATATAACCTGTCAGCTGGAAACAGTTTTTTCAAAAGGGCCACATACTAAATGGTAGTAAGTTACTTGAGACTTTACACATCTGAGCAGATAGTTTCATTAAAATAAACATTACCTATGATTAATAAAACAATAGCTCATAACATTTAGCCAAAATAAGGCAGGTCATGTAGGGTCAGCATTACATTTCTCTACAATTTTGCATTCTATTTACTTATATTTTTAAATATGAAAGTATATGAGGGATGTCATAGAATGAAGCAATTATCACGCGTGTTAATGGCAAATTAAATAATTAATACCGCATTTTATTCTCCGCGCCAGTTTAATTAGTGCAATGTTTTAAAATAATCCTCTCAACGATATCAGGCGCAGTATCGTCACTGAACCCAGACGTGTCCCTGTGGCAGGCAGGAAGTTAGAAAGGAGATAAAATTGCTTAGCAACACTGCTGCTCTGCCTCTTAGCCTGGCTGTGTAGCTTTAGATAAAGCTCTGAACAATGATATTATGTGCCCTATGTGGGTCGAGGGAGAACGCCAAGTAATAGATTGCAAACAGAATGTGTCTGAATCTTGCAGCATATGCTCTGCGATTAGGTTTTAGGGCTCATTAACTTAAGGGTACAAGGTGCAAATATAGGTACAAAGTGTCATGTTTCCCCTCAGTTTACTTTGCTTCCTGCTGCTGCTGCCAGGTACAAAGCCAGCATCGGACTTGGGGGTCCGGGGCCCACCGGGGCTGCCACCCCAGGGGCCACCCATTGGGGAGGTCGACCCAATGCCACAACCCATTTGCTTACATAAGCCCCACATAGAATTGGGTGCAACTGCATTCTGCTTCTCATGTTGCACTATGTTTATTCAAGGCACAGGGAGTTGCTAGTTCTACTGGGCAGGGACAGCCGTACCAATGCAGATACCTGTGAAATTTCATAAGAATATTTTTGCTCTATAGTGTTGGAGCTCAGTGACAGAACTGAACTCTAACACAGCTCTAAATCAAAACATTGTTACTCAATATTGTACGACTACACTATACTCAAATGCTACTGGACTACAAATCCCAGCATACTTTAATATATTATCAAGGTTAAGGCATGCTGGGAGCTGTAGTCTAACAACATGTGGGATGTTCTCTTAAAGCAATATTGCTCAATAAAACGTTTCCCTTGTTCTCCATAGTCAGCAGCTGCATTACAATAAAAAATTATCCTCCAATCCCAGCTGATGTGTGTAAATCTGGCTCCATGTTCAAAAAAATCTTATCACCATGTTTGTTAGCAATATAATAAATCCAAAATGACACAGTGATCTTTGTATATAAAATAACCTGCCTGGTGATCAGCATTGTCATTGGTGAAATGGCTTATATGTTTGGTCAGTAGAATTGTCATTGGTGAATTGCTTTGCATCTTTATTTATGTAACTGGTCAAGTTCTGTAGAAAACTAGGGGGGCGCAGTAGGACGCAGTAGGAGTTTTAGAAAGAGTTAAGAACTACATTAACTTGAATAAGCTTTGTAGATGCAAAACTGTGGACACATAACCAGAAGGATGTATGTATGGATTGGTATTGAATATAGATAGATAGATAGATAGATAGATAGATAGATAGATAAACAGACAGACAGACAGACAGACAGACAGACAGACAGATAGATAGATAGATAGTGATAAGTACAATGCTCTGTGTATTGGAGCTTAGTGACAGAACTAATATCTAATACCCCTCCAAATCAAAACACCTTTACTCAATATTGTACAGCTTCACAATATTCAAATGTGACTGAACTACAAATGGCAGCATACTTTAATATATTATCAAGGTTAAGGCATGCTGGGAGCTGTAGTCCAGCAATATCAGGTAGATATTAGATGATTAAATAGATAGATAGTTAGATAGATAGATAGATAGATAGATAGATAGATAGATAGACAGACAGGTAGATAGATAGATAGACAGACAGACAGACAGACAGACAGACAGACAGACAGATAGATAGATAGATAGACAGACAGACAGACAGGTAGATAGATAGATAGATAGATAGATAGATAGATAGATAGATAGATAGACAGACAGACAGATAGATAGATGATAGATAGATAGATATAGATATGTAGGGATCTCCAAAATTGCACCCCTAGGATGGGTTCTCCTTTGACAGGCACTAGAGGGTGGCCTTAGGGAATTGGACACCTAAGGGTGGTCCTAGTTGTTTTTGTGTTAAGAAAGGGAGTATCCCTGCAGTTCAGGGTTATGGCCACAGGGTGGTGCACACAGTATATAAGGCTGTGCAGCCTTGTGCAGCCAGGTCTTCCTGCCTGGGACCCTCTGGCAAGAGGCCAGCTACAGGCCAGGAGTAGTTAGCGAGCTTAAGGTTATAGACCGCTCTAGGAGTGGTAGATAGGCTATTTAGCTGGGCAGCTTGGCCCCTACAGGAGATTTAATGAGATTAAGATCTCCCAGCACTGATTGCTGGAGTCAGGGAACCAAGTGGTAGTAATAGGTGATTTGCCTAATCCGGGGGATAGCCGGGTGATATTTCCGGGGTGAGGTCTCAAGGGGGTGTCCGCTTGGCGGGAGTACCGGGAAGTGCCCTAGAGAGGGGCTTCTGGCGTGAAGTACCGGAGGGAATCCCAAAAGAGGGTCATCTGGCTGGAGTATTGACGGTATCCCAGGAGAGAGGGTCCCCTAAGGAAAAGAGTGTTCCCTGACGTGTTCTGTAACTCCTGCAAAGCCTATCTGTCATTCATTCTGCAAATAAAGAAATCACTTGGTTCGGCATAATACCAGAGTGCATTGTCTTACTATCTGGAGGATCCACACTGCCGGGTAAGCAACTACCCCAGGGAGGGGGCAAGGTGCCAGGAGTGCTGGGAGTCCCCAAAGCAGAAGTATAATATCAAGTTCTCAGGAGGGGAGTTATAGTTCAAGCTATCCCTATCCTGGGTGGAGGCACGCCAAATAGTACAGCAACATCTGTTCCCCATAGTAAGCGGGGCTCAGGATCCCTGTAAGCGCCACAAGATCTCAGCAGGTAGCAGCACATTCTCTAAAGTGGGCTACAGATAGATAGATAGATAGATAGATACTGATGAGTTAGCGACAGCCAAGACTGGGACATTAATTCAGTGTCTGTAGCCCCTGTAAGTAAGCCTGTAAGTAAGCCTGTAAGTAAGCCAGTGCTATGGAGAAGGAAAGGAAATGCCTGTGCAGATGGCAGATTGGGACAGTGGAGGATCACACACCTGATGGAGTGAATTAGAAAGTGGCGAAGTTGTAATTAAGGTGCTAACGAGCATTGATGCAAAAACCGTGAGTCATTTCCTTTCAGATTGCACAGTTCATGCTGTTGCTGTAGATAAACACGTATTTAGCCTCATATCTGTGTTGGATGTGACAGGAATCACTGAACCGCCTAACATAAATGTAAAATTGCTGTGAATTGCAGCCAAAAGACTGGGTTCCTGAATAACAAATTGCCGTCATCCATATAAATCCTGCCTATTATAAACAAGCATGGCTGTACAAACAGGAGGCAGAAAACCTTTACACATTCCTTGTATAATGAAAAGTGCTTCTCCTCCCCCTCGGTGTTGGTTAGACTGCAACTCCCAGGGTACCCAGCATCAGGGGGTTAATGGCTGCATTAAGTGGTCGCCCAGCAATATCAGGGATTGATTTTAAACACATTTGAACTGAACTCCCCCTGGGTCCCTTGAGGCAATTCCAGCACTTATATCAAGAATATTCTGCGGTAAGAATCCCCACTCCCTTTACTTTGGTCATGTTATTGTCAGTGGAGTGTAAATATACATTTTCTGGCACTGATCTCCTAAATAGCACCATGCCTGCTCTTCTGTTATGGGGTCACAGGGTAATATGGGCAATGCAACAAGAGGAGGAGGATTGAACTGGCCTTTGTTGATAGGAATTGTGCAAGATTTCACCATTGGAGAATGGAGCTGAGGAGTTCAATGGGTGAGTTTCCTAAATATTCTATGCCCCTTTAGGGCAAGGTCACACGTAGCATAGATCCGCCTCTCTCAGCCCTGTGGTTTTGTTTCAGGCTGAGAAAAGCACCCTTCCCTATGTTGCCCCTAT
This sequence comes from Xenopus tropicalis, assembly GCF_000004195.4. Taxonomy (NCBI): domain Eukaryota; kingdom Metazoa; phylum Chordata; class Amphibia; order Anura; family Pipidae; genus Xenopus; species Xenopus tropicalis. Next base: position 27,128,614 of record NC_030683.2, read on the forward strand.
GCTTGCACTGAAAATGGCAGTATCCCCCTTAGTGCAGACACACACAGCGTAGCGTAGCTCCACCTGTAAAACACAAAAACAGCCATTTTTGGGGCAGACCTATGCTCCGCTCCACTATGTGTGCCTGCACTGAAGCAGATACAGGTATGGGATCCCTTTTACTGAAACCCTTTATCCAGAAAGCTCAGAATTGCGGAAAGGCCATCTAAGGCAAATAATTCTAATTTTTAAAAATGATTTCCTTGTAATAATAAAACAGTACCTTGTACTTGATTCCAACTAAGATATAATTAATCCTTATTGGAGGCAAAACAATCCTATTGGGTTTATTCAATATTTAAATAATTTTTAGCAGAATTAAGTTATGGAGATCCAAATTACGGAAAGATCCCTTATCCGGAAAACCCCAGATCCTGAGCATTCTGGATAACAGGTCCCGTACCTGTACTGCTATAGGGAAAGGGATCCGCTTCTCTCAGCCTGACAGAAAAACATAGGGCTGCAAGAAGCGGATCTATGCTACGTGCGACCTTGCCCTTGCGAGTTATTCTCTTTTTTTATTACTTATATACATATATCTTTTTTATTACTTACTACTCATCTTCCATTCTGACTTCCAGTAACCTGATGACCCGTAATGGATTGTAGGGAAGCAGGGGCATGGTAATTGGTGACTTTGGAAGTTGCAGGGCCAGGGACATCATCATTAAATAAGGAATAGTTTCCCGCTTCCCATTCCAGCTTAGGCAGCACAGGAAAATGCCCACCCTCCCTTCCTACACAAATGTGTTGGGGCAGTAGTATTGGTGGCGGGGTGGTTAAGTCCGGGAATAAATGGTTATGTTAGGAAGGGAGTTGTACGGTTAATTGGTGGTTGGCACGCCTGGCACCTCAGGGCTAAGGAAGTGTACCAGGAAGTGACTTTGCTTGGGGAGTAGGGGGAGTAAAGTGACAGCTGGCAGCGCTAGTTGCGTTGTGCAGTTATAGGGTTGTTACGGTACAATGGTTGTACCATTAATTGTTTGTAATACAAACATCCATGTTATGTTGGGCTATGTTTATGATATGGTTATGAAATGCTAATTTGTTCTTGATGTTACATTTTAAATTAAAACTCCACCGGATGTAATAAATGTTCTGCGGCCTTTTCATCCCACAAACTGGTGTCTGTGTGTTATTGGGTGCCGGGAGAATAGTTACATAGTAGTTACATAGTTACATAGTTACATAGGGTTGAAAAAAGACCTGTGTCCATCAAGTTCAACCCATCCAAGTAAACCCAGCACACCTAACCCACACCTACCAATCTATACACTCACATACATAAACTATAAATACAACCACTAGTACTAACTGTAGATATTAGTATCACAATAGCCTTGGATATTCTGATTGATCAAGAACTCATCCAGGCCCCTCTTAAAGGCATTAACAGAATCTGCCATTACCACATCACTAGGAAGGGCATTCCATAACCTCACTGCCCTCACCGTGAAAAACCACCTACGCTGCTTCAAATGGAAGCTCCGTTCCTCTAATCTAAAGGGGTGACCTCTGGTGCGTTGATTGTTTTTATGGGAAAAAAGAACATCCCCCAACTGCCTATAATCCCCTCTAATGTACTTGTACAGAGTAATCATGTCCCCTCGCAAGCGCCTCTTTTCCAGAGAAAACAACCCCAACCTCGACAGTCTAACCTCATAGTTTAAATCTTCCATCCCCTTAACCAGTTTAGTTGCACGTCTCTGCACTCTCTCCAGCTCATTGATATCCTTCTTAAGGACAGGAGCCCAAAACTGCACTGCATACTCAAGGTGAGGCCTTACCAGGGACCTATAAAGGGGCAAAATTATGTTCTCATCCCTTGAGTCAATGCCCTTTTTTATACAAGACAGCACTTTATTTGCTTTAGTAGCCACAGAATGACACTGCCTGGAATTAGACAACTTGTTATCAACAAAAACCCCTAGATCCTTCTCCATTAAGGATACCCCCAACACACTACCATTCAGTAGATAGTTTGCGTTTATATTATTTCTACCAAAGTGCATAACTTTGCACTTATCAACATTGAACCTCATTTTCCAGTTTGCTGCCCAGTTATCTAATTTTGTCAAATCGCTCTGCAAAGCGGCAGCATCCTGCATGGAACTTATAGTTTTGCACAATTTAGTGTCATCAGCAAAAATAGAAACAATACTGTCTATGCCCACCTCCAGGTCATTAATAAACAAGTTAAACAGCAAAGGCCCAAGGACTGACCCCTGCGGTACTCCACTAACCACACTGGTCCAATTAGAAAATGTTCCATTTACAACCACTCTTTGTACTCTATCCTTCAGCCAGTTCTCTATCCAATTACAAATATTATGTTCTAGGCCAATATTCCTTAATTTGATCATTAACCTTCTGTGAGGTACTGTATCAAACGCTTTAGCAAAGTCCAAGTAGATGACATCAACTGCCATTCCAGCATCAAGGTTCCTACTCACCTCCTCATAAAAGGCAACTAAATTAGTCTGGCAAGATCTGTTACGCATAAAACCATGCTGGCACAAACTAATAGTATTGTGAACTGCAATGTATTCAAGTACCCTATCCCTTATTACCCCTTCCAAAAGTTTTCCTACTACTGATGTCAGACTAACAGGCCTATAGTTTTCAGGCTGAGAACGGGATCCCTTTTTAAATAACGGCACCACATTAGCAATCCGCCAGTCTCTTGGCACCATGCCAGACCTCAATGAATCCTGAAAAATTAAGTGAAGAGGTTTGGCAATCACAGCGCTCAGCTCATTTAATACCCTGGGATGAATCCCATCCGGCCCTGGACCTTTGTTTACCTTTACATGTTCAAGTCTCTTTTGAATTTCCTCCCGAGTGACCCATGCGTCAGTAGCTAAATTACTAGCACTGGGCATATTACAAGGGAAGCCTTCATTATCTGGCTCCTCAGATGTATAGACAGATGAAAAATAAGAGTTCAAAATTTCAGCTTTTTCCCCGTTTTCATCAACCAACGTACCCCCCCGTGATAATAAAGTTCCCACCCCTTCTTGCTTCATTTTTTTACTATTCACATAATTAAAAAATAATTTTGGATTCTTTTTACTCCTAGCAGCAATATCCCTTTCCATCTCTATTTTAGCTTGCCTGATAGTTTTTTTGCATGCTTTATTTGCTTCCTTGTACCTGATGAAAGTTTCTGCTGTCCCAGCTAACTTGAATGCCCTAAAAGCACGTTTTTTCTTACCAACCTCGACAATAACACTTTTATTCAGCCATAAAGGTTTTGCTTTGCGATGCCTCTCCTTGCTTACTAGGGGGATATACTGTTGCGTATACCTACAAAGCAATGTTTTAAAGATGTTCCATTTTCCTTCTGTGTCTAACCCCATGAAAAGCCTTTCCCAGTTGACACATTGCAGAGATGCCCTTATACTGGCAAAGTCTGCACGTCTAAAATTGAGTGTTTTAGTTACTCCCTTATAGTGCTGTCTCTGCAGCATTATCTCAAAGGAGACCATGTTGTGATCACTGTTCCCCAAATGCTCACCCACACAAATGTTAGAGATAAGTTCATTATTATTAGAAATCACCAGGTCCAAAATAGCGTCATTCCTAGTGGGTTCTTGAACTGCCTGAAATAAAAAGTTGTCATTTAGCATATTTACAAACCTACTAGCTTTTTCTGACTTAGCCACCCCATTACTCCAGTCAATGTCCGGATAATTAAAGTCCCCCATAACAACAACTTGACCCAGTTTTGAAGCCTCCTCCATTTGCAACAATAGCTGGGCCTCATCCCCCTCATCTATACGGGGTGGTTTATAACATACACCAATGATCATTTTCTTTGTGACCTTCAGCCCTACTGAAATTTCTACCCAAAGAGATTCGACGTTTTCATTGGTAATGTCTTTATTACATGGCTTTAAGTCTGACTTTACGTAAAGACAAACCCCTCCACCCTTTTTAATCTCTCTGTCCCTCCTAAAAAGTGTATACCCATTTAAATTCACAGCCCAGTCGCATTTATCATCCCACCAGGTCTCAGTGATACCTATTAAATCATAATTTTCAATACATGCAATAGCTTGCAGCTCCCCTAATTTACCCGACAAGCTACGCGCATTAGCCAGCATGCAGCGGAGATTATTACTTCTCCCTCTGATGTTTACATTAGCTAAGGGAGAATTAGAGCTAAGGCAATTATGAGACTGCTTTCCTTGTAACGGAAGCTCCTTATCTGATAAACTTTATGCCCCCCTCACTCCTCCCCCACAACCCTTTGCTAGTCCCCCTACCCCGTCTACACTAATTTTCCCATGGAATTCTAGCTCACCCACCCCCCCCTTGTCTAGTTTAAACACTCCTCCAACCTCTTAACCATTCTCTCCCCTAGCACAGCAGACCCCCTTCCATTGAGGTGCAATCCGTCAGGGCTGTATAGATTGTACCCCAAGGAAAAGTCAGCCCAGTGCTCTAGGAACCCAAACCCTTCCTTCCTACACCAAGACTTTAGCCACGCATTTAGCTCCCTAAGCTCCCGCTGTCTCCCTAAACTTGCACGCGGCACCGGCAAAATTTCCGAAAAAATGACATTGGAGGACCTTTGCCTAATCTTAGAGCCTAGATCCCTGAACTCACTCTTTAAAGTCCCCCACCTACCGTTCATTTTGTCGTTAGTACCGATATGTACCAAGACAGCCGGGTCATGCCCAGCCCCTCCCAATAATGTGTCAACCCGATCAACCACATGCCGAACCCTGGCACCAGGAAGACAGCAAACTGTCCGGTTGAAGCGATCCGCTTGACAGATTACCCTGTCCACTTTCCTAATGATCGAATCCCCTATAACCACCATCTGTTTAGGCCTAGCTCTGCTCTCCTCCCCACCACTACTAGTGAAACTGGTCTCCCGGCTGTTAGAGAGATCAGCCTCACCTAGAACCGCCAATCCAGAGTTCACACTCCCATCTTCTTCACACAATCTGGCAAATCTGTTGGGATGCGCAAACCCTGGAGCAGCCTCCCTTTTCCTTTTCCCCACACTAGATTTTCTAACTGTCACCCAGCTTACTGCCCTATCATCCTTTTGCTGCTCCCCTCCCCCCCTACTATCTGACCCCACTAGTTCTTGTTCAGTTAACAAGAGACCCCTCTCAAGATTGTTGATTGAACGCAGTGTTGCGACGTGTTCCTCTAGGACTCTAACGCGAGCCTCTAAAGTGGCAATTCGCTCACATCCACAACAGAGGTATGCACTTTGGAACTGTTGTTCCACAACTGCATACATGTGGCAGGCTGTGCACTGTGTCAGACCTTCAATGTTGCTACCACTCATTCTCCCAGTTACAAGAACAGTTAAACTAAAATAGGTGTAAGGACTTGTAGTAAATACCTTGTTTTACCTTGTTTTTAACTCCCTTAGTGTTTAACTCCCTGAGTTTATAACTCCACTTACAGAGTCCCACTTAAAGAGCAATCACTTACAGAGCACCTACCACCAGAGCAAGCTCCACTGGAGTGCCTGTGGTTCTATTTATGCAGTCTGTAAAGGTGAACTAATCAAACCCCACCCTCCTCAAGCTGAGGGTAATTACAAGGGAATGTAACCTGCTGTAAGCCTATGGATCCCACAAACTTTGTAAATTAGCTCCAAAAACAACAATTACTTATGAAAAAAAATAAATAAAACCCAACAGTAAAAAAACACAATGGTTTTGATAAAGTTAGTAAAGAATACTTATCCCTTTTTAGTTGAAATGAAAGCAAGTTGATTCAACCAGCCACCAGCCTGTTAGTAAGCAGCTCACTGGACTGCCTGTGGTTCTATTTATGCAGTCTGTAAAGGTGAACTAATCAAACCCCACCCTCCTCAAGCTGAGGGTAATTACAAGGGAATGTAACCTGCTGTAAGCCTATGGATCCCACAAACTTTGTAAATTAGCTCCAAAAACAACAATTACTTATGAAAAAAAATAAATAAAACCCAACAGTAAAAAAACACAATGGTTTTGATAAAGTTAGTAAAGAATACTTATCCCTTTTTAGTTGAAATGAAAGCAAGTTGATTCAACCAGCCACCAGCCTGTTAGTAAGCAGCTCACTGGACTGCCTGTGGTTCTATTTATGCAGTCTGTAAAGGTGAACTAATCAAACCCCACCCTCCTCAAGCTGAGGGTAATTACAAGGGAATGTAACCTGCTGTAAGCCTATGGATCCCACAAACTTTGTAAATTAGCTCCAAAAACAACAATTACTTATGAAAAAAAATAAATAAAACCCAACAGTAAAAAAACACAATGGTTTTGATAAAGTTAGTAAAGAATACTTATCCCTTTTTAGTTGAAATGAAAGCAAGTTGATTCAACCAGCCACCAGCCTGTTAGTAAGGGAGGGAAGGGGTCGGTTAGAAGGGGCGGTGCAAGTCCCAGCAGTGCCTCTGGCATGTCTGCTGCCTGGTTGCTAGGGAAATGAAGCTGCCGCTACACATATCATTATGATTCCAAGACTATAGAATACTACTGTCTGCATCATGTGAAAGGTTCATTTTATGGTGAACTTCCCAACAGAAGGCCACAATGCCAATGTAACTTCATAATTCTTAATTTTCCATTGTACTCGGCTAGTAGAAATATTAAGAGCAAGGCAAATATTACATTATGTTTCTCTTGCTCTTTATCTCCTAGCTAGCTTTACTATGGCCATTCTATCTATCATCTATCTATCTATCTATCTATCTATCTATCTATCTATCTATCTATCTATCCATTTATCATCTATCTATCTATTTATCTATCTATCATCTATCCATTTATCATCTATCTATCTATCTATCTATCTATCTATCTATCTATCTATCTATACATTTATCATCTATCTATCTATCTATTTATCTATCTATCTATCTATCTATCTATCTATCTATCTATCTATCAATAAGCACATTTTATATATGGACAATAAAAATGTTTTATATTCCAGTTTGTTAGCCTGACTAATTCTAAACAAATATAAAAGCTAATCTAATTTTAATATATATATATATATATATAAAATCTTTTAAAAAATATTTAGAATACCTTTACATTTACATCATTACAATCACTGTATACACAGCAGCACATCTTGACTTGAAAATATCCTGTTTGGCAGCCTAGTATTGTGCTTTTGTCACCTGTATATTAGAAACACTGCAATTTAACAAATAATTTAAGAAAATAGCATAATTACATATTTGAAAGTAAGGTTAAAATAGGCTTCCTACCTGTGATGCACAATATAGGTGATAATGGAAGCAAAGAGGCACAACAGCATTACTGCAGTACATGCATACACCACGGGGTGCAGAAACTCCCCTGGGTATTGTGGGAGGGACAGCACAGTCTTCAAATCCTAGCAAGAGATTGAAATAATATGAATAATAAAACCATTCCACAATCATTTCAGTAAGGTATATTATTTCCAGATTTATATTAAAGCAAGATAATGTTGGAGTTAGTTTTTCAGATACAAAATATATATCAGAACATTAACGTTGAGGCATATCGTTTTAATGAGCCAATGGGGGTCAAATGCAGATATTTCACTTTTAATTGTTACTGTATAATTTCTTCCTTGACAACCCAATGTGTACACTTAGGGGCCCATTCATGAAAGCACAAATTTTTGGTTGTTGGAAAAAATTTGGAGTAACCACGATCATTTCAGATGTGCGAAAATGTTATGAAAATTCTTTTCTTGGTCGTGCGAAAATATCGTGGTTGCGATCCAAAAGTCACAAAATTTTTGGATCCGAACGGTCGTAAACGGCACGAAAACCTTTCTGGCTTTGAAACTTCAGTGTATGATTTTGGGAAGCCTTCCATAGGACTCAATGGCGTGGAAGTTAACGAAAACCACAAAAAAGTAGTGGAATTTTAATGATATTATCGTGGTCATTATGAAAACTGTGCTTTCATGAATGAGCCCCTTAGTCTTGTTAAATTAAATGCCAATAATGCACAAATGCTACTGATCTCTTTAGTATTTTCACAACCCAACATGTTTCTCTGTAATCATCTCTTTATAATCTTCTGCTGCCAGAAGTGTTGTGTTGGATCTGTCAAGACAGTTGACTAATCTTTTTGTCATCAGTGACAACTATTGGCTCAATATATATAACATCAGTTCAGTAAATTGGCCTGTGCCACAGAGGTGTGCCCACGCAGTGTCTCCCATTAAACATCTGACAGTGGCCTCATTAGCTTTGTACTTGCCACCTCTCCAAGTAAGATACACCAACTAACTAAGATGTGTCAATACTGTGATTGGATCATTTCTGCCCCAACTGCAATAGAAGAGCACTGCTTGCAAAACCAATATTTAACAATGTATTTTCATATATAATGACTAATATTTTCTTTGGTTGGCTAAAACAGTCATGCTGGGTGGGGAAATGCATTAAACTGGTCAACAAATGTGAATCTGGCTAAGGTACAGTATATAGCAGAATATCTATGCTGTCAGTAGAGACTGCAAACAGTAAAGGCGAACAATAACCTAGGATAGGTGAATTGTGTGCGACATGGATTCTGTTGGGGCAAATGGACCAGGACCCTTGTACTCCTTCTAGGACAGGTGGTAAGCACTTTCCAGTTATTGTGCAGTTTACAAAGTAGACAATGCATGACAATTACAAGGCAGTGGGCACTGGGTTTTTCAGTGTTTACACACACACACACACACACACACACAAGGGCCTGCAAGAATATAGTGCTTAATAAGGACCAGTACTTAATATGTACCCTACAGATTATTGTAATGAACCCAAATAACACCCAACCACAGGCAGAGCTACACCTATGTACCTTGCAAATGATTCATAGAGATTTCATTCAATCACTTAATTTTCAGCAACTGACATTCATAAAATTCTCCAGGAAAAAAATTGGAAAGAAGAAAAAAAACACATTGGACTGCATAAAAGCTGAAATTTTGTGTACAGCAACATTTTGATTTATGTGCCCCAGGATAAAAACATGAACAGCTGTATAAAAACCTTTCTTTATTGTTTTCTGAATAATATCTGGTTGAGTAAGCAACAAGGAAGACTCAGAGACCTGGATTTTAGGTATATTACAACTATATGTCTAATAAATTCTGAAAACTCTTCCCAAAATCACGCTCTGAAAGGGGAGTGTTGCTAATTTGAAGAAAAAGGCGCAGGGCACAGTCCAAGCCAATAGCAGTGCCACAGAGTGTAAATGCAATGAGCTGTAAGAAGACATATTCAAAAAACTTTAGCCAATGAGAGAAGCCATTGAGAACTGGACTGTGAATGAGAGTCAGGGTCTGGCAGTGGAGTTACAATTAAGGCTATTTAGGCTTTCCCCAACCCATGTGTTGCCCACAGTCTCAAATGACTTTTTAGGGTGCCATTTGTGTTGAATTGCATTTGTATTGTATAAATTTGTATTCTTCTCCTTTGCTCTGTCTTTATTGAGAGATGAAGAAGCTAGTGGCACTGTAAAGCACTGGTAACAGTATGAGACAAAAATAATACATTTTGCATTTGTTGAACCTTATGCTGACATTTATTTCAACATTACACACACCTCCAAGACCTCAGCAGCACAAAAAAACTATTAAACTTGCATTAACAGCCAAGTAAGGATATTTTTTTCCTAGAAACTTTTATTATAATTTAAAACAGGTATTGGACCCCTTATCCGGAAACCCGTTATCCAGAAAGCTCCGAATTACGGAAAGGCCATCTCCCATAGACTCCATTTTAATCAAATAATTCAGAATTTTAATACTGATTTCCTTTTTCTATGTAGAAATAAAACAGTACCTTGTACTTGAACCCAACTAAGATATAAATAATCCTTATTGGGGGCAGAACAATCCTATTGGGTTTAATTAATGGTTTATTGATTTTTTAGTGGACTTAAGGTATTAAGATCCAAATTACGGAAAGACCCCTTATCCGGAATACTCTTGGTCCCGAGCATTCTGGATAATGGGTCCTATACCTGTACATGTAATAAGTTAATTAATGCTAAATACACAACTGACTTGTCCAACCCAACATTAAGGAAGAGGCCACCATGGGTCTCAAATGTGGCTCACTGGCTAAAAATTGACTTAGCACAGTCTTAGTAAATGGGGGCCATTTACTAATAATCTGATTTTTTTTTCCAATAAGGATTTTTTAGCACTAAAGGTCTCCCCCAAAAATATTTTATGAGATTTACTGTGTGAGAAAAACTGCTATAATTCTGAATCTGAAAATACTCCAGCTAAAACTTGTTGAGATCATGCAGAAGTCAATGATAGACGTTCCCTTTCTCTTTCTTTGCTTTGAATTGTTAGAGGTTTTTGTATATTTGACTTTTTTTGTACGACAGTTTGAAAGAGTCACAGTTTTGCGAGTTTTTCCACACGTACTTTTTTAGTTCAGACTTTTGTGGAAATTAGTTTATTCGAATTTTAAAAACCCAAAAAAATGAGAATAGATTTTTTAGTTTTAGTTTAGATTTTAGTTTTAGTTAGTTTTAGTAAATCTGCCACTAACTGACTGATATGTTTAAGGGGTGATTTAATGAAATGTAAACATTTTTCAGCAGTTTGAATTTTTTTGGGCAAAACTCACAGATTCAAATTATGGTTTTGAAAACTCAAATGTTTAATAGTTATTAAGGGCAAAAAAAAAAAAACTCAAATGTAAGACTTCAGCATCTAAAAGCTTGCAAATGTTTGTGGAAGTGAAGGGGAGTTGTCCTGGCAAAACTGATGATGTTTTTTTTAATTCATAGTTTTGCAATTTTTTTGAGCGTTTGTAGATCCAGTGAAAATAATGAGTAAAATGTGAATTTAATGCATTTGAGTTTTCATTCAATTGAGTTTTTATATTAATAAATAAACAAACATTCAAGTTTGGTAAAATTTTGGGTTTATTGGAATGAAAAATATATCTAAATTTCACAAATTCAAAAAATGTATAAATAAGCCTCTATTTATTACTGATAGGGTTATTTAACCAGCTAAGGTCCTGAACCTCCAGAGTCCCAACAACAGGTCAAAGAGCCCAATGTGCCCCATATATTCCATTAATAAATACTGTAACGCACATGGAACTATTCTAATCCACAGGAGTATGTATTTTATTGATGGATCAACCCATTTTTAATATTCTCCAGTTTCTATGCAACAAGAAGAGGCATGCCTGCTCTCTAATGCAACAGTGATTTTAATCATCTATGTCCATATGAAGTTTATTGAAGCGCAACATAATGAGGATAATAAAAATTAGGTTCCAGATTTATCCACTTAGCAGAATACTGTGCCGGCGCTAATGAATAAGGATCTGCAGGAGAGCAATGCCTAATGTACATATTACAGCAAAAACACTTCTGTTATTTACAAATCCACAAGTGTGCAGAGTCATTTCGTATAGCGTAACATGTCAAATAATTACGAATAACAGCTTTGTGAAATCGCACCCTTACACATAATATATGTGTTACAATATCATTATTGAGCACAATAGCTATTGTGAGGCTATTATGCGGCCAAGCTGCATTTCTTCAGCACTTGACCCTAAATGAAAACTAATGAGTGAAAATGAATATCTAGTAATAAACATTAAAAATAAATAAACAGTAGTAAACACTATAACATTTATTAAACACATTGGTTGAAAAATATCAAAATAATATTATTTGTTGGCTTGACATATTTATATTTAAACCCCCTACCTTCTCCAAAGGGCAAACTCTTCTTACAATTATTTAGAGATAATATCATCCCAATATCACCCACCAAATCCGTGTGCAACATTAAAAATCTGATGCACTATAAAAAGCGCACCTTAATCTTCTTTAATCTAAACCAAACCCAATCAAATCAGATGGCAAGGTAGCAGATAACAAGCTACAGTCATTCTCAACATACCAATCAGTATGGACCTTGTAGAGAAAAATAGGCTGGCAAGACTGGACCTCAGTTGGAACAAATGCTGCTTTAAATATATATTCAGGGTACAAAAAAAAAGCATTATGTTTCCTTTTTGTACCATGAAAACGATGTAAAAATGATTTAATAGTTATTTTTAAGCAGTGTTTTTTCAGTTGAGGTCCAGTTTTGCCAGCCTATTTTTCTCTACAAGGTCCTGGTGATTTCTCCTTGAGCTGAAAGTCTAGGGCATATGCTACTTCTAAAGCAGGGGTCCCCAACCTTTCTTACTTGGGAGCCACAGTCAAATGTATAAAGCCTTGGAGAGCAACACAAGCACCATAAAAGTTCATGGAGGAGCCAAATAAGGGCTAAGATTGGCTATTAGGGAGCCTCTATGCACACTATCAGCTTACAGGGGGCTTTACTTGGTAGTAAATCTTTTTATTCAACCAAAACTTGCCCCCAAGATAACAGATCCTATACTTTTATTTAGCAAAGAGACATATATATATATATATATATACAAGTTAACTTTAGAGCCCCTTCTGTGTAATATGTTTCTCCCTTTGTACAAGTTTGATCCTTTATTCTGGTCAATAGGGATAACAGCACCAGATGAAATCTATAAAGCCAACTGAACCAGATGACATCCATAGAACTAACTGAAACAGATGAAATGGCACTTTCAGGGCAATTCAATGTCCTCTTTTTGGCCAGTGATATGGAATAGAGTCAGATGATATCATATATTCAAGATGCTGCCCATATACTGTATATAGGGATGTAAAGTATAGGAACAGTGTATCCTGAAGGCATTGGTATAGGGTTTTGGATCGCCCGGTTTTTGGAAGGGCTGTCCAGGTTAAAACTGCCTGCCTGATTTCCCCAATTCGGAAAACCAGGCAGGACTCTTTAAGATTGACATGGCAATCGACATTATAGCCCCACCCCTGAGACATTGCCACATCATAGCCCCACCCATGTGATGTCACCACCCCGCCCAGTAATATCACACCCCACCCCCCTGCCTGGAGTTAGCCAAGGCAAAAGGTGGCAACCCTACCTTGGTATGCTAACTAGAGGACAAATACTGATGGAGCACCATTGGGTTTCTCACACAGCACATCATTCATTACACCAGGAAAAATGGCCTGGAAGTGTATAATATGTGCTTGCTCTGTGCTGTAATTGATGCAGAACTGTATAGCCCTGGAAGGGATAGTGCAACATTATTGTGCTACTGAGATATTCAGTCAATCAGAAGTAGTATGAAGTGGAACAACCTACATTATCAGATTAAAAGCAAAATGAGCAATCTGGATCAATGCTAAAAGCCACGGCTCCAAAAAGAGACATCACAGTTGGCAAGAGCTTAATTAAAAAAAAAAACTCTACAAGGCCAAAAGATTGATATTAACTGACAGTAACATTGGTTAGTTCTAAGTATTTTTAGACAAGGTTAATTAAATATTGCACTTGGCACTACTTGTGATCTGAAATGTCTTTAACCACAGCCTAGGGTACATTTAAAGTGCAGGTTCATCTGTCTAATAGCAGCATGCCTAACATTCCTTTACTCCTGATTATGGCAGTGGTGTAATTGCTCGTGAACTTCATTCTAGGCACGTACCCTTTGAATATGCTGTGAAGTCTATCAGATATACAGTAGATATTTCTCTTAGAGCTGCTAGTGTGTATGTAGCCTTGAATAGCGCCAGTGCATTTGCTGAGCTGCTGCATTCTGCAGTCAGAATAACAAATGGCCAGATTTAGCAAAACCTGGAAACATTTGGATTGTTGGCAAGGTTAACCTGCTGATTAATTTAGGAGGTTTCTATAACCAACACAAAGTTACAGTAAGTTGGAGTGATATCCCCCTCCCAGCAGCCGATCAGCAGAACAATGGGAAGGGAGCAAGATAGCAGCTCCCAGTAGATATCAGAATAGCACTCAATAGTAAGAAATCCAAGTCCGGCTTGGGACTCCTCCAGTTACATGGGAGTAGGAGAAAAAGGTTACTATGGTATCTGTAACTAGGTTATCTGAAAGCAGTTCTAATGTGTAGCGCTGGCTCCTTCTGAAAGCTCAGACTCAGGCACAATGCACTGAGATGGCGCCTACACACCAATATTACAGCTAAAAAAATACATTTGTTGGTTCAAGAATAACATTTTCAGTGTTAAAGTGAATTATTTGTAAACAGTGTAATTTAGAAATAAAAACCCTACAATACTCTTTAATTTCTTTTGATTGACTGATGGAAATTCTCCACTAGGGCCAATAACCTCAGCCCCCTGACATGTCATACAGATGATTGGGCAGGATGGGCAAAATAATCCAATCTTCCTGACAAAATCTGGGCATATATGGACAAACTTTATATTAATCAGTTAAACAGAGTTCTTATAAATAATTAACTTCAGCTTGCTGATCTACTTGCTGCTAAATGATTATACAAAAAAACATGCATCAATGCTGGGTTCTAATCTACTGCCTAATTGGTCTTATTTATGTCTATCCAAATGGACATGGGGGGCTGGGGGCAACGTGGATGCCCCAAGTTTGTGTTCTTGATTTTGTTTAAGAAGCACTAAGGAAATATTCATATGAAATCTGTTACATGCGGTGCATTCCATAAACTCTTTTTTATTCTGCATTATATTTTACTGGCTCTTAAACACATAAAAGAATGTCTGCCCTTGAATGAGCGGACAGAGCACGATTTATGAAGAAGGTGTCGATGTACATCAAGTGCATTCCCAAGTGCACGGTATGAATAGGAAATCGCACCTTCTCCTGTCATTATTTTCTTTTTTTATGACATTCATCTCTAACAATATGCTTTAAACAGGTTTTTTTTCCTCTGCTTTGTTTGAAGAAGGCTGCTAAGGATTTCACAATGTACTCAATCTCATCCGTTCAGCCAAAGCCTTCTTCTGGAGCCCTCAGTGCAGTTTAGGCTTCTTGAAATGTTCTTATTCTGGAGCAAGAACATGTACTGTCATGCCACTTATTTTGCCTGCCCATATACTGTAATTATTAGATGCAATTGTTTGTTGTAAGAGAAATAAAATATATGATTTTATGTATGCAAATATATCCCATCCCATAAAAAAATGTACCTGCATTTTTAAATGAACCTCCTAGGTTCCACTCCACTGGTTCCCTTATGATACAAAGAGTGAACAAACACATTGACTGGTGATTCTTGGTAAGGAAGATAATATCAGTTCACCTCTTCAGGTTATAAATGTTTGATAGAGAAATAACCAGGCTTCCAGAAGGCCAGGTCCCTAGAGAAGCTAGATTACTACTTAAGTAAACATGTATGCCCTGAAGTTTATTTTAGATGTTTCAAAAAGCACCAAAGATATGGTTATTTTCTGAAAAAAGGACACCACAATAATTGTAATAATGAGGTATATAGGTATCAAATATATGTATGAAAACAAACTGTAATAAAGAGGCTGGTGGTGGTCTGTGATGTGACTAAAGAGATGCTAAAAGGAGCTCAGGCCTTTGTATCTGTGTAAATAAGCCAGAAATCTCCCTGGTGGGTCATGAGTCCCTTTTGGTGAGCTCAGAAATGTAAGCACTTGAATCTCACAAGTAAACAGCAGTCACCTAAAATAGAACAGCCAAAGGGCATTACCCCAATTATTGAAGCAGAAATATGGATTATTTCAGGATTTAGTGCTAGCCACTATATATGAAGCAAGAACCAAGCAACAATATTAACCCTAGCAGATGGCAATTATAGTCAGAATCAGGTTGCTGTGTGCTGTTGTGCTCTCTTTCTTAGTCCTTGTCCCAGGCTTATGCATTCACAGTTTAATTTGTCCTACGTCTCCATTTTAAAAGGGTATGTCCCGTATGGCCCAATCCCTGAATTTGCTGTCCCAGTGCAGCCTACTATTTGCTGGCAGTGGATTGGTTCACCCAAATGCTTCAGTATCATCTGCTCTGTACACAGGTACATTTCACAAGTTAAATATTTTGCAGCACTGTATAATAAATTATCTGCTGATAATTTCCGGATGCATTTATGTTGTGTCTGCCCTTCTGAAAGACCTTTTGTTTCAAGATAAGTAAAAATTGTGGTGTTCCCTGAGCTAAATTATATTATAATTGGAAGGAAAAGTTTATTGTTAAATGCAGAGGAATCTAAGGTGACATTGCAAAGTGTTAATTGGAGGGAAATGTGTAAATTTGGGGGTTGCACAGTATCTGGCCCAGTGCCGTAATTCTGCTTTACAGATAACACCATAAAATAAATATTTAGAAGAAATGACTCACATACAGACTGACAAATATTAATTTGATTAACCCAACAGTGGGGCTCATTTATAAACAGAAAAACCATAGCAACCAATCAGGTTTAAAACTGAAAGCAGTCTTCTGATTGGTTGTCATGAGGTACTGCCAGGAGCAAATTTGCCCAGTGTTTATAAATGACCCTGAGTGTGTTTCTTTCCTATAGCATCTGTTATAAGAAAGATGAGTTAGTGTGTGCGTGTGTCTCACATGTGGCTTGTATGGAAGGATAGCAGGTACAAATATGGTGCTCCCAAGTTATTTTGTTATCTTTGTCCACCCAATTGTTTCCCCTGTATTGGGGTTGGTAACATCCTTACATCTTCCCTATAAGTCCTCCTTGTCCCAATGTGGTCACTGTTGGGGCAATTCAACCAAACTGATGTTCCTTTATTAAAAAAAATCCATATGTACATAATAGCCCAGTAATAGGTAGGGGTCTATGGCTATGAGCCCTTAGGAGCACACAATAACAACAACAAAAAATTACCAAGCTCATCAAAGACCAACACAGTATTAGGAGCAAGGTTATCTGATACTAAAATCATTCTTCTATCATTTCTGCCACAGTTGCAGATTAACCTGGATAAACATCAGCAAATGTGTCTGTCTAAAGTGTTCAAATAAAAGGAATCCCCCACAAAGAACAAGCCACTTTTCGATATACTTAAGCACCTACCACAAGGTCATATCTCTGATAAATGGATTAAACCTACTTGATTTTAGAAGTATTTGTAAATTGTTATTGAAGCTAGTATCTGTCTAGCTCATTGCATTCTCTGCTCCAAAACAATGTAGCAGACGCCAGCTGATGGACAGACCTGAAGGAGACCTGACTCCTGTTACATTGTTTTAAGAGTCAGACCCAGAGAACAGAAAGGGATAAACAAGTACAACTTTTAATTCCAAAATTAAAGGGGTTAATTACACCTGACACCACAGTTGCATTTGCACAAATTTCCTGCATTTAGTTGCGTGTTCCATATAGTTGGGCTTGGTACCACTTAGTCTTTCAAGGCAAGTTTTGGTTGCATAAAAACCAGGTGTACTGCCAAACAGAGGCTCCTGTAGGCTGCCAGCCAACAATGCAGCTTCCAAATAGCCAATCACAACCCATATTTGGAACCCCCAGGTACATTTTTCATGCTTGTTTTGCTTCCCAACTCTTTTTAAAAAAAGAAAAAAAAAAGTTAAAAAAGTAAAAAAAGTTTGGGGACCCCACTCTAGACTATCTAAGGTTGTTTAAAAACAAACTAAAAAGGATCTACAATAGAAATCTGTACAGCTATTTTTGCTGCACAAAATCCAGAATTTATCCATTTATACAAGGCCTGAGGTTTTGAAATATACTCAAAAGTACATTTCTGAAAAACAAATATATGACATTTCCAAACAAAAAATAATTTGCTCTGTGTAATTCAAAAGCTTCTGTAAATATACATGCATATACAAATGATTACATTGGGTTTTAAGGAGAGTAGCTTTGTGGCTTTGTGATAATGGCTACAGGAACGCAGCAAATGACAACTTTTATGGAGTAACATGTGGTTTCTTCCAAGACTGGCAAAGTCCATTGATGTTTGCAGCTTTTGTCAATATGGCCAGAATGTTTGTTGTGAACAAATATTAATAGGGGATGCTGACAAAAGCTGACAAGGAGCCCACATTGCATATATAAATATAAACAATAACAATTATTTCGCATTTCTGCTGCTATTCTATGCAACAGTTCTATTCCACTCCTAATGATAATATTCTGTATTCAGTTATAGTGGTGGTTCTCTCATGTAAAGAAAAGCTGCCTATAAGTACAGATCTTTTGTGTCCTTCTATATTGATCATTAATAGTAGCTTGGCACAACCTGTAAAAACCCAGAGGATGTACACAATCAGCCTAAAAAGTAAAAAAGTTGAGAGTTCAGAAAGTGGATCTGTGCGACAGAGCAAAAAAACAAGGTGGTGTAAAGTTGAATAGAATCTATATAGAAGGCTCCAACGCACCAATATTTTCTTTTTATTTACACAATTTCAACTTCACAGCAATTTTCTCTTCTGCAATCCCACCTTCTGCTTCTTTCCTTACCTCTCATATAACTTCCCCGCCCACTGGGATGCCAGGGGCCCACCAGAAAAACTGGCCCACTCTTCAAACTATTTTTCATCCACTTCTCACTCAACCTGTATATTTTCCTAGTTTTTAATCTTTAGGTACTATAATCTATCCTTCTTTATATTTAGTCGATTTGTTCCCATAGAGAAATAGAAAATGACCACGAATTGTTAGAAGAGGTCCCACTGACACCTGGGCCTACCGGGAGTTTTCCTGGTATCCCCAGTCCGGCACGGTCCCCACCTCCTAACTTCCTCTTCCTTTTTCCTCTCTCCAAACCTACAAAAACCCTCTAAAATTACACAAATTTGAATTTTTATAAATGGGCCTCTGTTCCTAAATCTGCCGCTAAGTCATTCATTTGAAACTATACCATAACATTATGATATCACTGGGAGAATGTGCTTGGTATCAAAACAAATGAAATATTGTAAAAGCAGCCATTTTTTTTTTTTAAAAAACTGGTGCTGAATTTGCCATGCCCCCTCCCTTTAAAAGGAAATTATAAGAACTGGACTGTGGAAGAAGAAGAGGGTTATGGGGAGATAGTCTTCCATCTCAATAGAAGGCTAAAACTGCAAGCTCAAGATAAAGCAAGAGGGGAATGATAGTTTCTTCACCTCATATTTTCATTAGACAAATGCTTGGGCAAAATTAAGAATAATCTGAAGATATTATTATTATACCACAATATGTCATCAGATGAGATATTCTGGTTGCCTCTCTTAGCAATGGCTATTTACTTTGCAATGCAAAAGGAGATTCCTATCTTTGCTGCAAAGCTTTATTGTTGATGTGTGTGGATTACAAATGGTTAACCGAATGGGTCAGGAGAGTACTGATTCGCCTAGAGCATCGTTTTAGTATGGAAATATATATTTTCTGCCAAGCAAAGGATGCCATCACTTCATCTAAAATGTGAGTTTAGAGCTTATTACATAAAACTCACATTCTATTCATTCCTAGGGGATTTTAGAAGTGTATTTCTCAATGAAAGTTAGAGTTCACCATTTGATAAAATGCTTGTAAAGATCCCATAGGAATGCATGGAGAGTGGCTGAGTTTTTCGTTAATGGGCTCTAATTTTGATAAATCATGTGTTGCATGTTAAGCCTGTAAAAGATGAATCCTTTATTGAATAGAAGATGTTTGGTTTAGTACAGGGAAGCATTTAACAAAAAATGTGATTTGAAATAAAGAGAAAGGTGGAATGCATTATTATCATGATTTAGTGGCTTATTGTCACAACTCATTCGCTTTCTTCTCTTTTCTCTCCTACATGAAACTGTCAGCTGCCCAAGAGATCTGTCTGTGATGCTTCTTCTGAACCAAGCAACCCTGTGGAGGATGATGTTTCCTGGACCCCCTGTTGTTCTAAGCCTCATTAAATGGCATTGGGGGCTAAATCAGTAAATAGTCTTTAATAACAACACATACAACCAGTCACTTTATTCTTTGGCTGAGACCCTACAGAATGGGAATGGACTTACTAATGTGACACGGATATTAGTTCTGAATTATGCCTTTAGAGTGAAATTTCACAATTATTGATAGTGATGGGTGAAAAAATTCGCCAGGCATGGATTTGCGCCAAATTTCTACGTTTCACCATTGGCTGATTTTTTCGCGAAACAAGCGCTCGTCCAAAGAATTGTTACGGCGTCAAAAGAATTGTCTTGGGCCAAAAACAATTGTCTCTATCATCAAAAGAATTGTCTCTAGCGCTGAAAGAATTGTCGCACGCAACAATTTTTTTGACGTGCAACAGTTTTTGCCGTGTCGCTAATCTTTTGAAAGATTCGCAAAATTTTCGGTGAAGCAAAATGGGACAGATTCGCTCATCACTAATTATTGACAATTTTATGACTGACAGGCACATTTTCCTGATAGTGGGGAAAGTGTTTCATGAATTGGCATGTTTATCAATGCAGATCAATGTCAGTTCAAAGATCCAAGTTATGGAAAGTCCCCTTATCCAGGTACCAATCATTCCGGATAAAAGGTCCCATGTAAATTGCTTGTTTAAGGCATGGAGATTGATACAGGTATAGGACCCCTTATCCGGAAACCTGTTATCCAGAAAGCTCCGAATTACGGAAAGCCTGTCTCCCATAGACTCCATTTTAATCAAATAATTCAGAATTTTAAAACTGATTTCCTTTTTCTCTGTAGTAATAAAACAGTACTTTGTACTTGATCCCAACTAAGATATAATTAATCCTTATTGGATACAAAACAATCCTATTGGGTTTAATTAATGTTTTATTGATTTTTTAGTAGACTTATTGTATGGAGATCCAAATTACGGAAAGACCCCTTATCCGGAATACCCTTGGTCCCGAGCATTCTGGATAATGGGTCCTATACCTGTATCATATATATAAAACTAAACAACCAAATGTAAAATTCTAGGCACATAACGTAACCTTAATTACTCTCTCTTTTTGTTGAAATAATAAATAAATGGTTCAATGTGTTCCATAAAGAAAATAAAACAGAGTTACATCTCAGTTTTAACATTTTCTGAACAAAAGGTTTAAGAACTCAGTTTGCTAAAATATTTATTACATTGGCTCAATGGTAATTAAAGGAAATTGCAGCTGAAACGCCTAATTATGGAAAGCAGCAATTTATGAACTGCTGTTTCACTTTAATGGAGATATTGTCTCAGCATCAGTGTAACATTATTCTTATATATACATGCAAAACTGGTCTTTTGTACGTAAAGGGAAATGGACGTGCCATTACAATTCCCATTATTAAATGAACATAAAAGTAAAAACGCAAAGTGGTTATTGCATAATAATCAATGTTATTGTTTACTTTTAAAATATGGAGCAATGATTTGTATTAGAATTATTCAACGCTAACTTTCATGCATCCCATCCCCCATGGTGTTTGATAGTTTATGGGGTGCACCTATATCTCCCTTATCTGACGGCTAAAGACCCCAGGAATAGTGATGAGTGAATCTGTCCTGTTTCGCCATAAAATTTGCGAAATGGCAAGAAAATTCACAAAACACATTTGTCATCCGCAGGTTTTTTGTCACCCGCGTCTATTTTTTGTCGGCCGTGTATATTTTTTGTCACCTGCATTTTTTGCTGCGACCGCACCTTTTTTGAGGTGACCATGCCTGTTTTTTCCCACGACTGCACCCAATTTGATGCAACAAATTGCGCGACTGTGCCCAATTTGACACGCGACAAAAAATTTCCGTGCAACTAATTTTTCTGCACCAAATTTTTGCAACCAAAGTTTCGTAAAACAATGGCAAAATGCAGAAATTCACTGCAAATCCATGCCTGGTGAAAAAATTCGCTCATCACTACCCAGGAACGCTTCATTTTTTGCATAGATTTTCTGAACATTTCCAAGCATGTCAGATAGTTTATATCATATTAAATGACCTATTAAAGAATCTCGCCAAACTGGAATATATATCAGTAAATATTGCCCTTTTACTTCCTTTCCCTTGAACCGCCATTTAGTGATGGGCTGTGTGCTCCCTCAGAGATCAGCTGACAGGAAATAATGCAGCTCCAACTGTAACAGGAAGTAGTGCAGGAGTAAAAGACAGAAATCGGTCCATTTATTGGCTGATATGTTCCCTTGATGTATGTGTGCCCTTGGTTTGTTTGTGTGCACCATGAATCATATCAACCTAGATAGCGGCCCTTAGTATTTAAAATAGCAGCTATATTTAGGTGAATCAAGGTATTACATCTGAGCTATTTTATGCAATATATTTTATAGAGACCAACATTGTTCAGGGGTATAGGTTTATTTTAAGAAACAATTATTGTACAAAGACTAAGGGCCAGATTCATGAAATCACGAGTTTGAATCACGAATGGGATAAATTCGGATTGGATACGATAATTTCTTAAGATCGCAACTTCACGAATATGCTTACAAAAAGAATTGTATTAGTCACGATAATATCGTATTGGCGATCCAAAAAAATCGTAAAATGCAGGAAAACCTTTCCGACTTTGATCCTTCTGTGCATGATTTTGAAAGCCATCAATGGCACTGTGCAGCTCCAACCCGGCCCAAGGAAAGTCTCCCATAGGGCTCAATGGCACTCTGCAGCTCCAACCCGGCCCAAGGAAAGTCTCCCATAGGGCTCAATGGCACTCTGCAGCTCCAACCCGGCCCAAGGTAAGTCTCCCATAGGGCTCAATGGCACTCTGCAGCTCCAACCCGGCCCAAGGAAAGCCTCCCATAGGGCTCAATGGCACTCTGCAGCTCCAACCCGGCCCAAGGAAAGTCTCCCATAGGGCTCAATGGCACTCTGCAGCTCCAACCCAGCCCAAGGAAATTCTCCCATAGGACTCAATGGCACTCTGCAGCTCCAACCCGGCCCAAGGAAAGTCTCCCATAGGGCTCAATGGCACTCTGCAGCTCCAACCTGGCCCAAGGAAAGTCTCCCATAGGGCTCAATGGCACTCTGCAGCTCCAACCTGGCCCAAGGAAAGTCTCCCATAGGGCTCAATGGCACTCTGCAGCCCCAACACGGCCCAAGGAAAGTCTCCCATAGGGCTCAATGGCACTCTGCAGCTCCAACCTGGCCCAAGGAAAGTCTCCCATAGGGCTCAATGGCACTCTGCAGCCCCAACCTGGCCTTAGGAAGTCTCCCATAGAGCTCAATGGCACTCTGCAGCTCCAACTCGGCCTAAGGGAAGTCTCCCATAGAGCTCAATGGCACTCTGCAGCTCCAACTCGGCCTAAGGGAAGTCTCCCATAGAGCTCAATGGCACTCTGCAGCTCCAACCCGGCCCAAGGAAGTCTCCCATAGGGCTCAATGGCACTCTGCAGCTCCAACCCGGCCTAAGGAAAGTCTCCCATAGGGCTCAATGGCACTCTGCAGCTCCAACCCGGCCTAAGGAAAGTCTCCCATAGGGCTCAATGGCACTCTGCAGCTCCAACCCGGCCCAAGGAAAGTCTCCCATAGGGCTCAATGGCACTCTGCAGCTCCAACCCGGCCCAAGGAAAGTCTCCCATAGGGCTCAATGGCACTCTGTAGCTCCAACCCGGCCCAAGGAAAGTCTCCCATAGGACTCAATGGCACTCTGCAGCTCCAACCCGGCCCAAGGAAAGTCTCCCATAGGGTTCAATGGCACTCTGCAGCTCCAACCCGGCCCAAGGAAAGTCTCCCATAGTGCTCAATGGCACTCTGCAGCTCCAACCCGGCCCAAGGAAAGTCTCCCATAGGGCTCAATGGCACTCTGCAGCTCCAACCTGGCCCAAGGAAAGTCACGATAACAAAGCTTGAATGAATCCGAAACTTTCATACTCGGTGCGACAATACAACTTTGTCGCACAAATTTTGTCGCAAAGTATGAAAAAGTTGCCGAAAATACGCTCGGAGCGTTTGTGGATTAGTAAATCTGCCCCTAAGGTTTGAATAAAGTTTACATCATTTATACCCAAAATGACTGGTCTAACCGAGGGGCCCCTCAATAGGCTTATGTCTGGGAGGTAGAGCAGCCATTCTAGCTTATTAAAAAGAAAATATTCTACTTTTTATGCAACAACCCCATTGTCACTTTGTGTTTTAGTTTAAAAAATACTTTTCTTAGCAAAGGCACACCTCAGTTGTCTGTATGTGTCCTAGTCATGTCTTAATGTAATCTGCTCTAACGCCACAATGACAATTAATTATCTAATTTCATGGTGAAATTTAATGACATTTAGATATTTCCTTATAAGTAAATTTCTTTCCACATAATGATTTCCTACATCAACCATATTACCATTATTATTACTCACTGTTTGTGTGGAGTAACTGAGTCCAAAGATGAAGTGGTTTGTCTCATATAAATGTTGTTAAGGATCTGAAGAATTGATTGACATTTGCAAAATAATTGAAATGTACTTAGGGTGCAGGGAGTTTAATGGATTAGTAGATTATCAGATTGAATATATAGGTTTCTCTGGTCAATATCTGAACTTGCGTCTTTTCTTGGATTCATTGTCAAGCACTAGTCCCTCATGATCCTCTCACATTGCTTCTTTACTCCAAGGGTGAACATCATCATCAGAGCTCAAAGCCCTCTGCCTGCTGGGGTGCATAGCTACATGTCAAGAGGGCCTAACATAACAATGGGAAGTGAATGTCATTGGCAGAGTGGTTTGAGCTTGCCGACATCAATGTCCTTACGATATTTCCTGCTATGTTTTAATTTCATTCAATTTTCATTTGTTTTTGAATGAATAATTTAGCGCTATTGATATCCCGCTTATGAGGGTGAATCTTACCACCCATTTACTAGATGTTGTGAGGTGTAGACGGGTTTTGACTTGAAGGTCTAGTCTTGTAGGACTTGCACTTTCAAAGGTAAGTAGGGTTGGGGATATATAGTTATAAAATTCTGTAAATCAACTCTTTTCATGATCCATTTTGTCAAAATTAAATAAATGGCATTTATGTGCAATACCGTTATGTTCCATACATCTACTGGCATTATGATTCCTATGTATCATTCCCTTATACATTTCACTTATATTAATCTTATATGAATCTAATGATATCTGTACTGATTTCATTACATTAAGAATCTCAAGCTATTCTGTTCCTTTTTGTCTGACAATAAGTTCTATTAAAGAGAGGACCTGCCATACTAGATACAACATTTAGACAGCGGGGTGACCATACCCCCTAGCCTATCCATCAACACCATTTCACAAAGTTGATAAGAATAGGAAAAATGACCTTATCCACGACCAAAGCTTTATAAAATGATATCTAATATACAGTTGCAACCTGTTTTTGTGTTCTTTTAAATAACAAAGTTTGGAGTTTAGATTTGTTGTTCCTTTAGGAAACAGACTGGAGATTAACCTTACTGAGTCAAGTGTGTTTTCCCTTTGCTGTGCAGCAAAGTTTATTCAGCTTTAAAGCTGTTATCCGTTTTTATAGAAGTTCTCATCAAATCTCTCCTCGGTGTAACACTTAGAATAAAATGACCTCTCTAGTTCTTAGCCTCAGGCACAACATTTAATTTCAGGCTCCCACAAGGCCAGACTTCTTGTACCTGAAAGCAAACGGAAATGGTGATAAAACAACAGTTTTAGAGCAATGCTGTAAGTATTGCTCAAGCTTCATGACATGAAGGTCTGTTTTGAAGGAAAAGTGCACCAGAGAGAATTTAATTTCATTATATTTGGCTACTAATAACAATGATTCTAGTGTTTGTTGCATGTATTTGGTACAGAACTGAGATTGTAAGATCCACCGGTGCAGGAATTAAAGTGATTGATGAACAATATATGCATAAAATACCTCATGTAAAACTTCAACTTCATCTAAAAGTCAATAGGAGTTGTGCATTTTTTTCAATTTGAGTTTTTCAAGTTTTTGAGAATTTGTAGACCCATTAGAAATGATGAACAGAATACAAAGTCAGTGCATTCAAGTTTTTTTTTTTTTGGCTTAACGCAATCGAGTTTTTTGTTATGATTTTTAAATAAATAAGCAAATGTTTTTTCTAGTAACATTTACAGTTTATACATTAAAGAGGCATTGATTCAAGGGATTAGAACATAATTTTGCCCCTTTATAGGTCCCTGGTAAGGCCTCACCTTGAGTATGCAGTGCAGTTTTGGGCTCCAGTCCTTAAGAAGGATATTAATGAGCTGGAGAGAGTGCAGAGACTGCAACTAAACTGGTTAAGGGGATGGAAGATTTAAACTATGAGGTTAGACTGTCGAGGTTGGGGTTGTTTTCTCTGGAAAAGAGGTGCTTGCGAGGGGACATGATTACTCTGTACAAGTACATTAGAGGGGATTATAGGCAGATGGGGGGTGTTCTTTTTTCCCATAAAACCAATCAACGCACCAGAGGCCCCCCCTTTAGATTAGAGGAACAGAGCTTCCATTTGAAGCAGCGTAGGTGGTTTTTCACGGTGAGGGCAGTGAGGTTGGGGAATGCCCTTCCTAGTGATGATGTAATGGCAGATTCTGTTAATGCCTATAAGAGGGGCCTGGATGAGTTCTTGAACAAGCAGAATGTCCAAGGCTATTGTGATACTAATATCTACAGTTAGAATTAGTGGTTGTATATATAGTTTATACACAGTATGTGAGTGTTTAGATAGATCAGGATAGATCCTAATCCAGGATAGATCAATCCCATGTAACTATATAACTACAGTATAATCTCTACTTAAAAAAATATTTTGATTTTTTTAGCATTCATAGAAGTTACACATGTGTCCATGAAGTTAAACCTTCTTCTCAACTAAATCCTATCTAACTTCTCATCTTAAGTTTGCATAAGAAGATAATACCACTTGCTAAAAAAGTAATCAAACCATAAGGTGGTGAAAACTTTCTCCCTAAATTCAACCTTAGTCTCAAGGGATGCCCTAGTGCTTTGAAAAGATATACTGGTTTAGATGGCATCAAAGATTTAATTGTATTGGCTGCTTATGTGATTATATATATATTGATCAAATCCACCCTTATGGGATTTGGTTATGATTTTTATGCTGTAGTTTTTATTACTAAATTAAACTGTGCACATTGCAAGCCATTCATTCTACTATTTAAAACTTTATTCTTGAATGATAAAATGCATTTTATTTCATTGTAATATTGCTGTGTAGGCACCATCTCAATGCATTGTGCCTGAGTCTGAGCTTTCAATAAGGCTGATGCTACATGGGGCTGATTCTTGGCCAGTGAAAAAACTGATGCTGAGAATCAGCCCCTTGGTATCAGCCTTCATCTTTGTCTGCACTCAGCACCATTGTGTTGGCACACGCGGTGGATATTGGCAAAAAAATGTGAGAGTCAGCCCTGTGTGGTGTTAGTCTAAGAACCAGCTCTTTACAAAGCAACTGCTTTCAGATAAGCTATTGTTTTTCCTACTCAGTGTAAGTGGTGGAGTCATTGCTGGACTTGGGTGTTTTACTATTGAGTGCTATTATCATATCTACCACTAGGTGGGGCATTGGAGAGTTTTTAGCAATGCAGGTGTCAGGGATCTGTTATCTTGTTACCTGCCCATTGTTGCTGGGGGGGGGGGGAAGGGAGGGGGTGATATCACTCCAACTTGCAGTGCAGCAGTAAAGTGTGACTGAAGTCACATGACTGAGGGCATCAGGGAAACAAAAATCAAAATTAAACATAGAATCTGTTTGCTCTTTTGAAAAATGGATTTCAATGCAGGATTCTGCAGGAGGAGCTCTATTAACTGATGTATTTTGTAAAAACAAAAATATTTTCCCATTACTGAATCCTTTTAAGCGCCTTTTCCCATGTAAGCAGTTCTATCTTGCCCAGCTTTTCTTCATAACTGAGATCTGTCATTGCATTTTATCAGCTTAGTCACTCTTAGTCCTCTTAGACTTTCTCTATTTCAGTAATGTCACTATAGAGAAGCGATGCTTTACCAATGCTCTGTAGGGAGGAATAATGACCCTGCCTTCCTGTAAAATCTATACCCTTTTAATACACGACCCTTCCAGCTGCTGACTGGCATTGCTTACTACAGCTAAATGTATTATTACATTATTATGTTGGTTGCCATATCTACCCGTTCAATCTAAATGTCATTTTTAGTGGGTGATGTAAACAAATATGTTGATTTAAAGAACCTATACACAGAAAAACTCATTCTCTGGAGATATAAAACAAAATACACAACAGAATTTTACAACATCACATAAATATAAAGTGGCACATGAAATACTGTGACAGGTTTTCACCTTTTGTTTTCCAAGATTTCAGTATTTGTTTGGTTTGGGAGCAGAATTTCAGAGTTTCGGTGCCTTGTAGATCATGTAACTGTGCTTTATACAACATTATAGGAGACATTTTTATTCAACATTATAGATTTAAGCAAATAATGTTTAATATGTTGAATAATAAACAATTGTAGTGTATAATTTTGGTTGTTTCCAAACCATGTTTTTTAATGTTAATTCTCCAATAAAGGCTTTTAATATGGCAGCATATGGATGAGTTTAACCCCCATTATTGTACATTTTAACGCATCATTAAAGGCTTTTGGCATGCTGTTTTTTACTGAGAATGACTCCTAATTATGCGCCTCAATAAAATACATCATTAAGTACAATACTATGGTTTATATCTGTTTACACAGTTTAATCAACTCGTGATTTTTTATTTTTGTGTCATTTTTCCAGCAAAGCCATAATCATTTATGTGAAAATATTTTATTTCTTCTCTAATTGGTCAGTAATCCGGCCTTGCAGATAACACTGGTCAAGTATGAGAATGATGATAGTGGTTTATTTTCTAGATGTTTACTTAGATTAAGGTCAATACTAGTCACAAGTTTATTTTGGGCTATCTATGGCTAGAAAATGGCTGAAGAAAAAAATTAACATTGTGTATGTAGTCTAACATCCATGATGGTAATTTAGTCCATACTAAAGTCATCTAACTAGTTCCTGATCGTGTTCTTCCCAGAATCCTCTTGGAATGTTATTGTATGATTCTCACAAAGGTAATAGAATAGAGGTTTTAGCATCATTTTAAATAATGATGAAGGAATGTGAAATAGTTAATCGTTTTCTGTTTGACAGGATGTGACATAGGGGTGACCCTCGTCCTATAGGAGGAAAGGTGGTTTTTACCTCTAGTGCTGTGATATGATGAGATATTCTTCTCTATAGCTTATAAAGTGGGTGAACTCACCATGTGCTAGGCTCTTGGTTCTCCACCTGAGAGGGTCTAGTAGCCCGGAAGAGTGAGCCTGGAACAGGTGGAGCGGCATGAGGCCATGACAAGGGGGTGAATAGGGACCCAAGGAAGCTGCAAAGTATGATGATGGGAGTTGTAGTGCTGAGTGGAAGGAGAAGGAGGCAGTATAAATAAAGGAAATTACTACCTTGTGACAGCTGAAGGGAGAGGACAGTGTTCCCGCTCACCATGGAGTAAGGGATTTGGGCAGTAGGCATAAAAGGGGTATTGATTTGTCAGTCACAGCTTAAGGCGTGGTGGGGCAGCCCTAGGGGTAGCAGAAAAGGGGTTAAATAAATTAAGGTTCAGGTGTCTTTCCACCCAGAAAATGCAGGTCTGTGCTTGGTGTTGTGGGGGAGAACTGGGGTGAGGGTTGTGGAAAAGGGGACTGTTATTACAACCTCCCCATATCAAAAGGTTAAACTAGGCCTCACTTTCTGGATTAAGGTATAGCAATGGCAACTCAGTGCCCCAGTTTAGGAGAAGTAGTGGGATAGTGCTTCCCAAGCAATACTTGCCCAGTGCAGGGACCACAATGTACAGGGACCCAGCATATCCTCCCTACTCCTGGATATTCACTGTGGGTGTCTTTTCATCTAGCAAGGTTTAACCTGTGAGGGATACTCTATCAACAGGAGACTTATAGATCAGCTACCCCCTTCCTCCACTAATACAGTGAGTGCCCATTCTGAGTGCAAGAGTTGCATGTGAGCCTGCCATGCTAGGGGTTGCTGGGAGTTATCCCTTAGTGTAGGTAAAGGTGGTAAAATTTTTGTTTTTAAATTATTCTTTTTTTTTTCTCTATCACAATTCACAAAAATCTTAAAAATTGAAAGCTAAAGAATAAAATAAACAAAAAAATCCAACTTGAATTTTAATGTTAGTTCATATCTATAAACTGCAAGGGTTAAAATCTCTGTCTGCATATTTACATGTCCATATTTCCAATTAATCATTTTTTTATTTTATTTGTAGGAAAAAGTTTAGAGGAAAATGAAAGCTAGAGACATAATTATATCCCTTGTGTACAGAGGTGCCGCAAAAGTGCATTTCAGCTTCAGAATAATCCCTGACTGTTGGTATTTGTCCCAATCATAGTGCTACAGATATCAGTTGGAGGCTCCCTAAATACCGGATGTTGATGTCTTACACCTAAATTTAGTTGCAAATGAACCCCCCATGGAAAAACACAAATACACCTCATGCCAGGAATCTACATGTAACCTACATACTGTATCTAAAACGCCAATTTGCTGATAGTGGCCTGGGATTTTTCAACATTTTAGAAATAAATGAAAAGTAATACAGGTATGGGACCCGTTATCCAGAATGCTTGGGACCAAGGGTATTCCGGTTAAGGGGTCTCTCCATAATTTGGATCTCCATACCTTAAATCTGCTAAAAAATCAATAAAACATTAAATAAACCCAATAGGGCTGTTCTGCCCCCAATAAGGGGTAATTATATCTTAGTTGGGATCAAGTACAGGTACTGTTTTATTATTACAGAGAAAAGGGAATCATTTAACCATTAAATAAACCCAATAGGGCTGTTCTGCCCCCAATAAGGGGTAATTATATCTTAGTTGGGATCAACTACAGGTACTGTTTTATTATTACAGAGAAAAGGGAATCATTTAACCATTAAATAAACCCAATAGGGCTGTTCTGCCCCCAATAAGGGGTAATTATATCTTAGTTGGGATCAAATACAGATACTGTTTTATTATTACAGAGAAAAGGGAATCATTTAACCATTAAATAAACCCAATAGGGCTGTTCTGCCCCCAAAAAGGGGTAATTATATCTTAGTTGGGATCAAGTACAGGTACTGTTTTATTATTACAGAGAAAAGGGAATCATTTAACCATTAAATAAACCCAATAGGGCTGTTCTGCCCCCAATAAGGGGAAATTATATCTTAGTTGGGATCAAGTACAGGTACTGTTTTATTATTACAGAGAAAAGGGAATCATTTAACCATTAAATAAACCCAATAGGACTGTTCTGCCCCCAATAAGGGGTAATTATATCTTAGTTGGGATCAGGTACAGGTACTGTTTTATTATTACAGAGAAAAGGGAATCATTTAACCATTAAATAAACCCAATAGGGCTGTTCTGCCCCCAATAAGGGGTAATTATATCTTAGTTGGGATCAAGTACAGGTACTGTTTTATTATTACACAGAAAAAGGAATCATTTAACCATTAAATAAACCCAATAGGGCTGTTCTGCCCCAATAAGGGGTAATTATATCTTAGTTGGGATCAAGTACAGGTACTGTTTTATTATTACACAGAAAAAGGAATCATTTAACCATTAAATAAACCCAATAGGGCTGTTCTGCCCCCAATAAGGGGCAATTATATCTTAGTTGGGATCAAGTACAGGTACTGTTTTATTATTACAGAGAAAAGGGAATCATTTAACCATTAAATAAACCCAATAGGGCTGTTCTGCCCCCAATAAGGGGCAATTATATCTTAGTTGGGATCAAGTACAGGTACTGTTTTATTATTACACAGAAAAAGAAAATATATTTTGAAAATTTTGAATTATTAGATTAAAATGCAGTCTATGCGAGGATGGGCTTGCCGTAATTCAGAACTTTCTGGATAATGGGTTTCCGGATAACAGATGCCATTTCTGTATATACTGTGGGAGACCGGTAGGTAAAAAGAAATGACAAAATCCCAGCAATATCCCTACCACAGGCACGCATTCCCCATTTAACACATTCAAGGACAAAAGGAATCAGCGACAATGATAGATGATATTAACATGGCGTTCCGGTGGTTTCCAATGTAGCAGATTGGTAAACGCAGAAACAAAGCAGAGAATTCAGTAAAAGACACAATCCCAAGGGTCGCCAATGACCTTTTTCCGAGGAGCACTACATTTAAATATCGCCGCGGGCCCTACACATGTCAGGCGCTGTTTAATCTGTAAATGTTACATATCACTAGCTTCATTAACTACAAAAAGATTGCACTGCAATTTACTGTTTTTTATGATTATGAATCATTTTACTGCACATTAAACTGTCATACAGTTAAACCATGTTCTTGTTTGTTTCTTTGCTGTCAGCTTGCTTATTAGGGCTCTGCATCAAAAAGAGAGAATCAATAAACTGGAAGCACACACGGGGCAGGGGTATAATACTGATACAGTCTTAGGCTCATTAAAAATTCTCAATTAAATTTATTGCATAATTTGCACCTAAACAGATAAAGCATTACAAGGTAAATATCGGCATGACTAGAGGTGCGGAGTGCAGTACATATGGTTTATATTTATCATGCTGTGTAAAAAGTGGAGTAAAACATCACCGGGGATGTTGCTCATAGCAGCCAATCAGATGCTTTGCTTTTCTAACTTTTTAAATCTAGTTGCTGATTGGTTGCCCTGGGCAACATCACCGGTAATGCTTCACTCCACTTTTTACACAGCATGATAAATATACCCATAGACTGAATTTAGATTACTCCCCAAAATGTGGGGCTGGTTACATAAGGGTAACCAGAGCATTGGCTTGGGAGCTCAGTCTATTGGTCAGTTAGGGCAAGTTTATTGGAGAATATCTATTTGATATCCTAGAAAAGCCACATAAAGATGCACGTGTCTTGAGAAAGGTCTCAAGTGGCTTTTACTACCTTATGGACAGTACCTGGGCAGTTGTTTTCTTTTGAACTAGGGGGCACCAACGGGGGGACTGTGTATTTTCTGTTCTAGTTACTCCTCAAATCTTGGGAAATGAGTTTGGTTGAAATTTTGGGAAAAATCCCCTAGATATTGATGCAATCTTAGCTGGAAAGTTAATCAGGGTCAGTAAACCCTTAATTGATATACTGGATAGTCATGGTGTTTACATATATCTATAACCTTGTTATGAGTCAATGGTAGACCTGATCAAATGCTGGACCTCAAGTAGGTGCTTGATCTTAAAGAGATACTGACATCAGGAATGAAACCTTTGATACATTTAACATAACATTGTCTTTGCATGATATTTATAATTTTGCCATAAAAGTATTTGCCCAATGCTTTTACATTCCCTATTTGATCCCTTATGTCCCTCTATGAGGGGGCGGCCATATTTGTGCAGCAGGAGGCCGTTAGCATTAGAAGCTATAACTGACAGGCTGAGAAGGGACAGTCAGGTTGGCAAAACAGTCAGGTTTAGGAATTACAAGTAACAATTGCTTACAAAAGCAGCCCTATCTGCAAAAAGCATCAACATGACCTATAGGGAACTTTTAATGTACATTAATATTTTGATTAGTTGTTTTTTAGTGTCAGTATCACTTTAACATCTGAAAACCACTGGTATGGAGGATCATCACAAGAGGTCCATAAAGGTCATTTATATATTTTTCAGGGGCGAGTAGCCCATAGGCATCGGCAGTAAGGACAGGGCTGCCCTGCAACCACACTCTGCAGCTTAAGTCTCAAATATACATTACAAAACACATGGGGTTTCTGCCCTATTATAATGTTAGAAGACGGGGAAACGTGCTTAAATTTTCACTGCAAAACATGAAAAGTCTTTACAGGAAAATAAACGAGATTCAGTGAACAGAATTGCCTTAAAACATGACATTCCAATAAAGCCAGAGAAATGACGTCCTGCTGCATAAAAAACATTGTTGCACAAAATTTATAAGGACCAATAAATGGTTTCACTCGAAATAATGATATCTTCCCTTTTACATATTGTAAATCTCAGCGAGCCCTAGTATATCTAGCGTCAACTGCAAACATCTGCATGCATACTGTATTCATATGAAACCATATATTACAGCTAATGCTAAGGGAAAGCAGAATCTTGGGTCAAAATGTTCCTTACAGACACCCAAGGTGATATTTTCTGTTTGAACTCTAAAGGGGAGACCACAGTTATCCTGTAATTCCCTAATGACTAGCAAACAACAAGCTCAGGGATTCACAAGTCTATACACACATAGGTCTAATATGTCTAATATAACACCATAATATCTGGTCTCGCTGTATTGGGGGTGATTACAGTCATTTCATGAATGTCTAGTTGTCACTGACTAATAGAATCTGTACAGGATTTCCGCTCTTTGGAGCCATCTGGGACACAAGTAGTAGATTATATTAATCTGTAAATAAACATGTTTGTGGCTTTGGGGTTTTAGAAGTGATACCCATGAATGGCCAATACCCTTCATTTTTAATCTAGATGTTTGAATATTAAAGAGATTTATGGATTATATTCCTTAGCTTCATTCTAGGCTTAGGGCAGCTTGGGAAGGAGGATCACAGAGTTATGACCTCCTATAGCTCTATTATTGCCATGTTATTCCCTTTAAAGGAGGAGTGTTGTGATTTTTTGTCATTGGCAGACATGTACTCTAGGCATAGTATTAGTAGAAGTAACCTTCTAATTTTGGTTGCTGTTTGCAGCCAAAGACTTAACAATAACAATATTTCACAGGGGCACTTGGGGACCACCAAGGAACCAGACCTCTAGGGGCTACTGCCTACCCCATGCTCTTTCCCATTGAAATCCACCAAGCCTCCTGTAGTAGTTCCTGCTGTCCATCCTCCCTTGATGCCAGTCCTGCTTGAAAACATGGGAAAATGTAGGGTAATACTCCACTGATTGCGCTACAGTTATTGATAGTACAGATTTAGCTGAAGCCACTAGGCTACCAACTCACAAAAAAATATTAAATTTCTCAGAGCACTCTTCTAAGCAGTTTTGCCATTGACGTTGCTTTTTTTTCTAGTTTTCAAAACATTAGCAGTTATTAAACTGCTAGTCTAATAAATCTGAAACAATATCACAACCTGTTGATAATTTTAGCTGAATACAGTTGGCTGAAAATGTGATGTTGCTCTGCTTTGAAAATAAAGTTAGGAAGAAGAGAAGTGGCATCTGATATTATTCTGGTCAGTTCTAAGCAGAGTAGCATCACAGGATGTTCCCTGTCTGAGGAAATTCAGTTTCAGCCCACAGTAACCAACTGACTGAAATGACCAGAAGATAAAGCTGTAGGTAGCTCTAAGCAGAGCAACATCACTAGATGTTTCTTGTCTCAGAAAATGTATTTTCAGCCCACAGTAATCAGTTGGCTGAATGAACAGAAGGTAAAGCTGTAGGCAGCTCTAAGCAGAGCAACATCACAAAACGTTTCTTGTCTCAAAAAATGTATTTTCAGCACACAGAAACCAATTGGTTGAAATGACCAGAAGGTAAAGCTGTAGGCAGCTCTAAGCAGAGCAACATCACAAGACGTTTCTTGTCTCAGAAAATGTATTTTCAGCCCACAGTAACCAGTTGGCTAAATGACTAGAAGGTGGAGCAGTAGTTTCAAATTTATAAGTTCAAGTATAAAAACTGTAAATTTCTTTATGGCTAAAAAAAAAATGGCTGATGCAAAATTGCTTACAGTAAAGGAACGCTCTGAGCAATTTTATATTAACTTGTTTTGAGAGTTTATATTTCTGCAAGGAAAGACACCTAAGAAAAGTAAATGCAGCCCTCTAGAAGCATTAACTAATAGGTGCTGAGAGAGTATACAATGGCATTCTTTGTGATTGGAAGAAAGGAGGTTTAATCTTCAGCTTCAGAAAGGATTCTGTACAGGCAGAATAATAAACCTGTCAAATGCACTAACTGGAGAAGGAACACTGGCACATACAGTGAATATCTCACAGAAACGCTTGGATGCAATACAAGGATACTGGTGTTATTAATGCTAGGTGTTGATCCAGGGACTGAGCTCTTTGCCATTCTTTTACCGGTATGAAGCAATTCAGCAAATTATAAATCACAGACAAAAGTACCATAAAACCACCCTCCGTCGGGTCCACTTTAAAAACGACAAGCTAATTTACGCAATTTCGAACATTCAAAATGCCCATTAGTAGCTGGTCAGAATATATTTTTCAGCTACGGAAAAAACTGCTGTAAGATAAAAAGTCTCTTGCCCTTTTCAGTTTTCTCCAAGTGACACCAAAAACATCTATTTTTTTGCAGATCATGTTTCTATATGAGGACTCCAGATGGCTCCAGCCTAAATAAACACAGGCAGTTACAAGCTGTCACACTCCATGCTGCTCATTGTCTGTCTTGTTCCTTGCTGTCTCTGTTTCTCTGGAGCTAGGCATAGGAAGAACAGACATTAGGATGTCACTTGGGTAGCTGCTATTTTAGTCGAGTCCAGACTGTCACATGAGGGCTTCAGAACATCCAACAAAGGAGTAGAAAGCTTGAATACACAATGCTTGTCAGGGTGATTAATAACTGTGCGTAGCGTTTTACCTTTACGTGCTGCAGCGCAATAAGAACATGGGCACAGGGAATATGTGTACGTATAGCAAAGATCAGCCGTTCCCAGCACGGGAAAGAAGATGTTCCCAAGACTGAGGTAGCTTCTATTGTATATAGGGGATTTAGATTTTAAAATGGATTTTAAACACTGGAACAGTTGTTTCGTTATAGGAAGGGAACGTTGTCTCACAACTATGCCAATTGGCATTTCACCAAAATGCTATCCATTTACCTTTTTTGGTATAGTAAGAAAACATAAGGTGACATTTTTTTCAGAGCTGCCATGCATCAATAATCTGAATTATGTACTAATCAGCCTAATATTGTGACATTTATATTTTACATATACAGTATATTTTTGGTCCATAACATCAGTAAGTGACAGCAACACAGAGCATGTGTAGGGAATCAGCAGAAAAGAAGATGGGGGGTTACTGGGGGGCATCTTTGGGGGCACAGATCTTCTCTGCTAAAGGGCTGTGGGGGCCTTGGGCTGGTACAGAAAAAACATAATGTGTAGTATTTCTGCCCTACTACTACTACTACTAGTTGGGCTTTAGTTTTCCTTTAAGGTAATAAGCAAAGTAACACTGTTTGCTTGTGGCCCTCACTACAGCGAGTCATGAGCAGAGGACCAAATCATAGCAGGATTATGGTTTCATAGAAAGCAGACAGAAAAGATTGTGATTGGTTATCTTGTGTGCATGCTTAATAGTGAATCGGCAGTGACTAGATTGTATGTATGTAGGAATATTGAATCATTAAAGCACAAATAAAAGAATTCTCCAAAAATGTTGTTGTTGTTGCCTTTAGTGCCTCTTTAAACAAGGTCTTAGGCTGCTGAAGCATAAAATGCCCTAGAACTTGCCCAAAACCTTCAGGATATACATGCTTGGAAAACTGTGCTACGCAGTGGTGGAGATTTTGGTTGCCACTAATGGCTGTCATTCTATGGGGCAGATTTGCTAAAACTCTAACATTTTCTCAATTTTTTCTTTTTAAAAATTTGAATAAACTCATTTCCACAAATCTCTGACATTTACAAAGAAAGTCTAAATCCAAAAACTGCTAAAGTTCCAAAGCAAAGAAAGATCCTCTAGAGAAGGGAAGAGACATCTGCCACTGACTTCTACATGATCTCGGCAGGTTTTAGATGGCGAATTGTCAGATTTGGATTTATAGGCGTTTTTAGCTTAGCAAATCTTGAAAAATTGCGACTTTTTTCGGTAACTTTTAGCACTAAAAATCCGAATTGGGAAAAAAAATCAGATGGTTAGTAAATGGCCCCCTGTGTGTTCCTATAGGTGCTCCTTCCATTATGTGTAGAAATTGGCACCATAGCTATACATTTACAGAGAAATGTGATAGATACTGCCTAAGCACATCAATATCGGCAGTCAATCTAAATAGTTCTGTTCTGTGCCATACACGTCCACGTAGCTGATTGATTTATTTATGGTTTGCGTTGCCTTCCCAAAGCACTAATCTATATGCTGATTTTATTCTCTTCGAGGAAAGTCAAATTTATCAAGTGGCTATTTTCTGCCGGCACTGCACAGTGATATTATGCTCAATACTGTCTGAGCCTACACCTCATTGTAAAGTGGTACACAAAATGATGCACTAGAGTATTCTAAATAACAAGGTCTCATCAATTGTTCTAAGTACATGCTGATTTTCCTGGTTAGGCTTCAGCGTTAGGCTTTACGAGTCAAAGGAGATGGGGAAATTATTTTTCAATATTGTAACTGGCAGACTAAAATACATTTAGATGCATTCTCTGGAGAGAAATGGTATAGCGAAATGTCGGAATAAAAAGTCGGCAGTGGGTAATATATGGGGTGCAATAAAATAAAGCAAACATTAGCTTAGGAATGGAAGACCTAATGGAAAGGCTTCACACGACACATTTTCCCTGCATATTTGGGAAAGGGCATGTGTTCCTGTGGTGCAGAGTGACGTCACAATGCTGACTGTGCCTCTAGTGCCCAAGTGCAACTATGATAAATGAGATCTGCCATTACTCACAATTACTAACTTTGTACTAACCAAAACCAAGGTCATAGCTAGCAACTAGCACCATGCTAGCAACTAGCAAACCCTGTATTTCATCCGTATTATCAATATACTTTGGAAAGAAACTGGACATGCTTTCACACTGACCATAGTAAAAGTAAAAATGTCCTAGGGGCCAATTAAAACCTGCTTCTGAAAACTGCATGCCCCTTCCAGCGGCATAATGATTATTTTTATAACCATTTGATTATGTCCTGCAGGCCTTTATTAGCCACCAACCTCTCAGGTCATCTGGTCAGGGCCCACTGAGATACCAGGCAATTGGAATGGCACCTAGGGGTGCCCGTAGCTTAGTGATACCACTGTATTTTACAGCTTTAGCTTCCCCACAGCTCTGTTATGTCTGTGGGTTTAATTAAAGAGGATATAAAGCCAGACACATAGTGAACTTGTTGCTGCAAGAGAACAATGTGCATACATTATTTTTCTCATTCTCTGCCATGGGTCAAAGCAGCAAAGCCAATAAAGCAGAAACCAAACAGAAATTCACAGGTGTTTGTGTTACAAATTCCTTCTCAATTGCTATTGGCTGCCGCCCCATTTATTGCTACATTCAGCACTGTGGTAGGTTTTAATTGCAAGGTTCCGTGTGCCACATATATTGCTTCCCAGTATGTCTGCACCTGTAGTATGCCAACAATGCCAGTCCCCTTGATTTAAGGTGACCAAAGACAAGATCATGAGATATCCATGTAACATGGATATCTGTTGGTTAGGGTGAAAGAAGGTAAAAAGATTATTTGGATAATGTAAATAGTTGGGGAATGTTTGACTTCAGCCAGAAGGTGGCTTCAACCCTTAAGGCTGATCTGTAGGGAATCCCCCTACAGGAGCTTATAAGGGTGAAGACACATGGAGGTACTTAGTATTAGCTACCTGTCACGGTTACTAAGTTCCAGAAAATACCCTGCCATAGACAATATTGAGAACTGCCTCTGGTAAAACACAAGTAGAGACAGTTATCAGTAAATGATCAGCATTGTCTATTTCTGTAGCCGTAGCTGCTACTAGTAGCTCCATGTGTCTTCACCCTAAAAGGAAGTGAGCTGGGAATACCTGATGGCAGCCAAGCCAGACCACAAGGAGGTCTGCACTAAACTAGTACCAGGGGATGTAGGAGCATGGTGCGCCAGAAACACCTTGGTGGTCAGGTAGCTGTTAAGGTAGCAAGGGCAGTCATTGGCCTCGACAAGGAAGTAGTGATTGGGGTTCTGGGGCAAACCTGTTATGGATTTGAGCGTTCAGGTGTAGGTTAGAAGGGAAAGAATGGGCTGCAGTGAGACAGCCGGGAGAAGCTTGGGCACTATATGTGGACCTGACAGAGAAGAGGGGGAACTAGTGTTATAAAAAGGGATGGCCCCTCAGCAGCTAACAACACCCTGCCAGTGCCAGTGCTTGTTTTTTATGTTTAGCTGAAAAGACACCAAGGTTGAGTCATTTGGGCTTGGCCATCCCCTGTGTGGAGCTTCTTAATAAAATCTGCCCTAATTCATTGCATTAACTGGTAAGATGTTTACTTTACAAAGTGAAGCCCTTCTCTTTCCTCTTCCCCATGAACAAGAGCTATCTGAGCTGCTGCTCCCAATACACCAGTGATCCCCAACCAGTGGTTCATGAACATGTTGCTCCCCAACCCCTTGGATGTTGCTCCCAGTGGCCTCAAAGCAGGTGCTTATTTTTGAATTTCTGGTTAGGAGGCAAGTTTTGGTTGCATAAATCCCAGTGTAATGCCAAACAGAGCCTTCTATAGGCTGCCAGTCCACATAGGGGCTACCAAATAGCCAATTATAGCTGTTATTTGCACCCCCATGACCTTTTTGTGTGTGGGGATCCCTGCAATGCACCATGTAGATTTTGTTCCAGAAATAGACATGTTGCTATAGTTTTTTACTACTGAGTTCACATATTTTACTGTAATTACATTACAAGTTCCTGAGTTAGAAGCCACATTCTGTATAAAGGACTTTAACAATTGTCATTCCATTACAATATCCATTTAGATACTGTATTTGATCAGGTCAGTTATTTGGCCACTTATTTGCTCAGTTTTATGCCAATGTGGTCTAAGAATATAATCATTATACCTTATGTACTGTACATGCCCCTGCCCTTTGGTCAAAGTTACAGTATTTGTATTGTACTTAGTCCTCAGCAGGTGCAAAGAGCTCATATGCTTGGCACCTACTACACTCCACAAATTAGGTACCTGTCCACAACTGTCATCTTACATTTACTGACTTTTGCCCTCCGGTATCTCTGAGCCAACATTGTACATATTCGCCGGCGAAGCAAAGGTTGGCAGTGACAACAAAGAAATTATTCCACCCTCCTGTAATAAAAATAGATTTCACATAACCCACTAAATATAGCACTGGAACATTGTGCAGGCAAATTACATAGGTTTTCCGTACGAGGTATTTTGTATAATGCATTTTCAAGTTCCTCTTGTCAGATTTCTGTAATGAAACTGCAATTGCTCTCGACTCTCCTGTTCAAAGCCCGAGCGTCAGCAATAATGTTTCCTATTATTATAGAATGTATAAGAACATGGAAATGAATTTGTAGTGGCGGAATGTAGGCGCCCAGTTATTTATATTTACTAAATTACATTTAATGGAATTCCTTCAGCTATTTCAGATTCCACGTTCAAAGGAAAATTTGGCTCAAGCTTTGGAGTCACAGGGGGTCGATTTATGGTT
Source organism: Xenopus tropicalis (assembly GCF_000004195.4). Classification (NCBI taxonomy): domain Eukaryota; kingdom Metazoa; phylum Chordata; class Amphibia; order Anura; family Pipidae; genus Xenopus; species Xenopus tropicalis. The sequence goes on from NC_030683.2 coordinate 27,169,776, forward strand.
GTATTCTTTTTAGAAGCATGGGCGAATATTGTGTTGTTAGCGTCTGGTTCATTCACTTTACAAAGTAGGTTGTTCTCTCCCCTCCTGCCCCAAAGAGGACCTATTAAATATTAATCAGATATCTTTTGAATTTTAAAAGCACAAATTTTGTTGATCTTGCCGTTTCCTTGTATTTTACACTGCAATTTTGTTCTCTCCTTTCGGACAGAAGCAGCGCAGAAGGCAGCGCAGAGATATTTATGGGAGTTGTGCTTTTCTGTCAATTTCTGCAATCTTGGCAATAAACTGGAGGTCTCTGTGGCACCCAAGAGCTTAAAATTTGGATTATATTACTGTTGATTCTAAATGGGAAGAACTGAAAGGCAACAATAAAGTAATACAGAATATTGCCTTCTTTTTATGATAGTTTATATAGTGAGTCTAGCCTACAAAGATAATTTTAATTAACTTGGATAATGTTGTTTCAGCTCCCAGCTTAGCCAGTTCTATCCATCTTTATTATTATTTAGTCAATTACTTCACAGCAGAAACTAGTTCCCAAACAAGCAGTGCACACTCCCAGGTGCGTAGAATATAAGCCATGACTTAATAAAGCAGGATCCCTTGTATTCCCCATAAGGGTGTAACCAGATAAAGTCTGGTCCTGTTTTGTAGTTGGGAGGGGGAACTTGTCCCTTGTAGTTCTGTGCAGTAGCATACCTTCAGCGGTCTGGACCACTTTGCAAAAAAAAATAATCTTCGGAGAGGTCCTGGCTTTAATGCTCCTCCTCCCCCTTCACTCAGACCTGCCGCATATGAGTGAGCCGGCAAAATGTAAACTTCAGAAGAAGCTGCGAATGGCAAATTACATACAGCAGACCCCAGTCCGCTTGTGGGGTCTGCTCAATAGTTAGTTGCTCCTCTGGTTCTGTAGTTGACTAGCGGTGTCAGGTTTACATGTCTTTAAAATGGGAAGTCATCACGTTCTTGGCATCTTAAGACCCCACTTTTAGGAGATGGGAGGGGAATGATGCCAGAAGAACATGAGAACCTTGTTTCATACGATTTTCGGCGCGTGGATGGCGCCTTGACAAGGCGACCGATATCGCAAAAAGCTGCGGATATTGGTCCACTCGTCGATCGGCCAGGTTAAAAGATTTTGATTTGGCACCATTGAAGGAACCTGAGCAAAATCGCCGTTCAGGGCTGAATCGGCAGAAGGAGGTAGAATTTCTATTGTTTCTACCTCCATACCTGACAATTTAGCCCTGAACATCAGTGGAGGGTGGGAACCATCTTTTGTGCAACCAATGGTCAGAAAAAAGATCGAAATTGCTATGTGTGTTCCCACCTTTAGTAGAAGTCAGTGTTAAGAAATATCTGTAATTAGTGCCCTGTGGTGTTACATGCCAGTACAGGTATGGGATCCCTTATCCGGAAACCCGTTATCCAAAAAGCTTGTCTCCCATAGACTCCATTTTAATCAAATAATTCAGAATTTTAAAACTGATTTCCTTTTTCTCTGTAATAATAAAACAGTACCTTGTACTTGATCCCAACTAAGATATAATTACCCCTTATTGGGGGCAGAACAGCCCTATTGGGTTTATTTAATGGTTAAATGATTCCCTTTTCTCTGTAATAATAAAACAGTACCTGTACTTGATCCCAACTAAGATATAATTACCCCTTATTGGGGGCAGAACAGTCCTATTGGGTTTATTTAATGGTTAAATGATTCCCTTTTCTCTGTAATAATAAAACAGTACCTTGTACTTGATCCCAACTAAGATATAATTAATCCTTATTGAATGCCAAACAATCCTATTGGGTTTAATTCATTTTTTATTGATTTTTTAGTAGACTTAAGGTATGGAGATCCAAATTACAAAAAGACCCCTTATCCGGAATACCCTTGGTCCCGAGCATTCTGGATAACGGGTCCTATACCTGTATAGTGACTCAAGAAGTTAGACTCAGGAAAAGAGGATTCCAGGAGTAATTTACCACTGTTGGAAAGGGGATTGGTTCCGGAAGAGCCTGAGGTGGAGGTAGGCCTTAGCAGAGCCCTCTCAATCATAAAACCCAAGGTCCCAAGCATTACAGGAATATACTTTATTTATTTGTTTCAGAATTCAGTGCCACTTCTACATCAGGGTAACTATACCGCTGTCCTCTTTTTCAAAGCAGGCACATCTTCTTTTCTCTTCCTCTCTTCTCAACCACTTCTGGACTTATAGACAATTATCAAATTACTTATGTTTAAAAAGAAAATGAATAGAATGCAAATTAAAAAAAGAATAAAATTCAGTGTCTCCTTTTACTTTCATGGAACCTCTCTTCTCATGAAATCAGCTGCAGTATCTCCCAGCAGCAGTGTAGTAAATGTTAATGAGCCATTCAGCTAAAGGGTAATTAATTCTTCTTTGTCTTGTGGGACGTGGGCTCTGATCCTGAGTGTATATGTAAACTTACTGTCAGAAAGCAAGGCAGGGGCATCTTTTGCCACATAAGTACAAGGAAACTGATTCACCCATGCAAGCATAATGCTGATGGCATATGGGGCGTATTCTCTAACGGCCTTTTTCAGCCAGTGCTCAAATCCATGCCTTTAATGTCTGTCATTATCTTTGGTGACATTACATGTATGAGCATTTTGAGGCAATGCCTTGTGGCGATAGGCACTTCCATTATAGCCAGTGACAGGTGGCAAAGCTGGATTAAGATGGTTTTCTCTGGCTGATAAATGCCACCGTAAAGATAACGTGTTATTCCCCCAAACGTCACTATTTTACACAATATTATTATGCAAAGCAAACATTTTTCCATGAAAAAGATATACCTGTAATATGAATTACTGTAAGTTGCTTATTTATTCCAGGACATTGCTGGCATCTTGAATATAAATCTCTATTAATGGACCAATGTTAATAGCTTCAGTTTAGACGAATCGAGCGGCAGATTGAAATGCAGCCAATTCACTCAGTTCTACAAACGTAGATTCTTTGAGAAGAACAGAGTAATGATATCAGAGTTGTCATCTATCCCTAAATCATTACACAACACTACTTTTGCCAAGTCATTTTCTTTTCTATATCAATGGTCTGTGAAGTGGAATCGAATCATAAAATATCATGACAACAGGACTCCTCCATTGACTTGGACAATCCCACTGAACCCCCATTGTTACATACCTTAATGAAACACCACAGACATTGAATTAAATGGCCACAGCATTTATTCACATTTTATCAAATAAATAGGACCTTGCCAGCCTCGCCCCAAGGCAATATTCAAAGCCAGAGATTGCTACTATGCTCTGCCATTTGAGATCATGTAATTATATCCACCACTGAGTCAGGAGCGGGCCAAACCGACCGGGCGCCCTAGGCAACCTGGTCGGCCACCTCGCCCTTGCACCTTCCTCATTCGCCCCCACCCCCCTTTGGCACGCATGCGCAGTTGTACGCGGGGGGGGGCGGGGTTCGCGTTGCTATTCATCATTGCCCCACCACGTAAGGACAAGCGGCGGGGGCAATGACTAAAGAGTGCGGACTAGGGGTAGGCAGGAGAGGCTGCCTGGTGCCCCCCAATCGTTGCACCCTAGGCAGCTGCCTCTTCTGCCTACGCCTAGTTCCGGCCCTGCACTGAGTATAAGACTGACTCTACCTACAGAAAGGATGGCTATCAGCAGGAGCTGCATGTCCCAACATGAGAGAAGTTCAGCAGCCTTGCTGCTGGTCCTGAGTCTGCAGTGTCTCTAGGAAGTCCAAGCAGGCTGTCACCTAGCACAAGCAGTAGTAGCACCTGTATCTATTGATCCACCATGCAGTCACAGGAGAGAATCTCCTTTCTCACTCTTCTAAATTTACCTGTGCAGTACTCTGGCAAGGTCCTACCACTGCTGTGAAAAATTAAACTTAAATTACATTAATATATATTAACTGTTTTGATCCAGAGGAAGGCAAAAAACCCAGCTTGAAGCCAGTGCCAATTATGCCTCAAGAGGGAAAAAATTCTTTCCTGACCCCCAATGGCGATCAGAAACATTCACTGGATCAAGGATTTGGAATTAACATGAATTAATACAATGCTGACTCGCAAATTAATATTATTGTATAAAGATACAGAAAGCACAATATAACAGTGCATTCAGCTACCTGCTCAGAAGTTAAGGAAGTGATCTCCACCCCCCGGTCCAGCTTTCTCCTGCCTTAACTCTTACCTTCTCACCCAATCACTACTGCATCTGATTCTGACAATCTCTAAACATAAACCAGTGTAATCTGGCTGCTGGTCATTAGGATCCCTTGTCATGCAGCCCCTGCGCTTATATCAAAAAGCTTTCCTGGACAGGAGCATTATTGCTCTAGTAACTTAAGGCATTAAAGGAATACTGTCATGGGAAAACATATTTTTTTTCAAAACACATCAGTTAATAGAGCTTCTCCAGCACAATCCTGCATTGAAATCCATTTTTCAAAAACACAAACAGATTTTTTTTTTATATGTAATTTTGAAATGTCACATGGGGCTAGCCATATTCTTCATTTCCCAGGAAGCCACAGCCATGTGACTTGTGCTCTGATAAACTTTTGAGATGGCACCTACACACCAATATTACAACTAAAAAAAAATTCATTTGCTGGTTCAAGAATACATTTGTAAATGATACAGTGAATGATTTACTATGTAAATACCAAAAAAATCATGACAGTATCCCTTTAAGGCCTCATTTGCAAATGCAAAGTTCAAAAAAAGGCAGCAATCAGGCATTTTTTGGCACTTTGCATGCGCAAATGTTTGCAGATCCTCTCACAGAAGTGCCTGTAAGAATACTTTCACATCCTAAGCATTTTAGGGTAATAAAAAAGCATCCCCACCCGCACTTTTGTACAGAATCCTTGGAAGTCAGTGGGAACGGCAAGAGGTAGTTGGGAGGTTAATTTTTTACACCAGCAGCGAAAGTCTCACATTAGCTTTAGGTCAGTCTGTGTACGGCCCATCTTTAGCCCCCCAAACAAAAAGTCACCCTCCGCCTATGATAAAAATCATCACAGAATCACTTAAAGTTAATAATAGGTGAGTTCCAGGGTAAACCTTCTATGCATTTACTCCATAGTGTAACAGACACAACATTGCAGGGAAAGGGTAAAGGAGGAAACTTTTGTATGGGGCTTTTGTCTTGTAGATTTATTTGCTGTCCATGTGCATCCCCTGGGTATCCATGGATTGTGTGGCTGTACTGCTTGGAGAAGGAAAAGGGTGTGCCTATGTACCAGGTAATAACACAACAGCTCCAACTCTGGTGCCCAACTACCGAACTACTGCAGACTGATGAGTGATGAGCAAATCTGTCTACTTGGCTTTACAAAAAAAATTAGTGAAACCATGGGAAAATTCACAAACCAGCAAAAATCCACAAAATGCATTGAAATCAACGGGTGTTTTTTTTGTGGTGACTTTTTCCATGCAGAATACATTTGAGTCTATGGGCATTGTTTTATTTCATGCAAAATACATCTATGGGAATTTTGCAGAAATTTCATAAAAAATTTCAATGGCAAAATGCAAAATTTCACTGTGAATCCATACCTGGTGAAAAATTCCGCTCCTTACTACAGATTACATTTAAACCCTAAAGACTTTACCATTACATTTCTTTTGAATGTGTAGAATTTTTCAAAGGAAAGGAGGTTCCTGCATGTGCTCCTTTTTTGCCTATAAACACATGGCATTATCCTACCCTATACCATTTAGCTCTGTGCCCTGGTGAGTTTCTCTGTATCGCTGTTCCATTACCCATTTTCAATACACTTTTTGACTGTGCAGTCAGCCCATTTGTGCCTATAGAAGAGTGGGGGGTGAGGTTGAAAGGTAGAAAGCTGTGGCTCTGGGATAGTATGTATGTATGTATGTATGTATATCTTTATTTATAAAGCACTACTTATGTACACAGCAGATAAATACAAAGTATAACAATAAATACAAATATATAAAAGATATAGTTGCAATAAGTTAAGAGTCAAAGACACAAGAGGATGGAGGTCCCTGTCCCGTAGAGCTTACAATCTATATGGGATTATATGGGGGTAACTTACAGACACAAATAGGCAAATATAAGTGCTGTAGGTCACAGTGGGTGACATTACAATATAAGTGCCAGTTCCCAGATCAGGTGCTGGGTGAGTGCTCCAAAAGGGAGTCTTTAAGTTTAGTTTTAAAAAGACTGGGGGAGGATTCTCTCCGGAGGAAATCAGGGAGGGCATTCCCAATGTAAGGGGCAGCAAGGCAGAAAGGGTTAAGGCGGGAAACAGCAGTAATAGTGGGGGGCACAACCAAACGATCGCTCTGCGAGGAACGAAGGAGTCGGCCAGGAACGTACGGAGACACAAGGGAAGAGATGTAGTGAGGAGCAGACGAATGGAGGGCTTTGAAGGTTAAGAGAAGGAGTTTGTAAGATATTCTTTGTTTAATAGGATAGTATATATTGGGGCGGCTTGCTGTAATCAGCATTTCCATTGGGCCCTTTACAGAGTCATATGACAATCTGGGAACTCCGCTATCTCTCAATACAGTCCCCTTCCCTGATGTTCCATGCTCGCTCTCCATTATTACTAAACACACAGTAACTGAGCAGGGAAACGGTAGTTTGAGAACAAATTTGAAAGCATCGGCATTGACATTTCGAACGCCTAGGACGTTGAGTTGCTGCACTAAGAAACACTTTATGGAAACCAGATATAAATAATGTTTTTGTTTAAAATATGGCATAAAAGTTGACGACAAAAGAACACACAAGATCTAAGTGCCACCAGTTCTAAATATACGAGCAGGTTTGACATATTTATTTAAAAGAAAGCACTGCATAATTTACTGCTCCTATTTTACCTCTCGCTGGGAGAGTTCAAGGCGATTGAAGCTTATAAACCAGTGTTCTTTTCTCCGCGGCTGTTAAAGCCAAGAAAGGCAAAAGTTAAAGGGACAATACCATTAAAAATGAATAAATACATTGTGCTGTAGGTTCTTTTATACCATAGTGGGTACAATAGATTAATGTTTAAAAAATTCTATTTTTAAGACCTTTTAGTTCAAATAAAGCTTCCACAAGCACCGAATGCCTTTATTTGGTTTACTGTTGCATCAAAACCAGAGAACAACTTACTTACGTATCATGGAAGAGTTTCCCTCTGTTATATTTGGATCCCTATTAAAAGGGCATTGGAGTGAGTGCATTTAGACATCTAGCCTGTTCAAGATAAGATTGTCTTTGGTGGGGAACATGACCAATTTGTATAGCATATAGAATGTTCTGTAGGGTAACAATGTAGAGGAACATACTAGTTGCAAATACATAATGGGTGAATTTTAGAGAAAGCCCTCTATGTATTAACTTCATAATGAAAAAATGACCAAAAAGAAAATGTATTAGATAATAAGACAATATATCCCTACATCCCTACATGATATGAATAAATGCCCTCTCTGGTGCCCATCTAATGGGGTTTTAATTTGAATGTGCAAAGGTCCTGACGGGGTCTTTCATTGGCAATATCTTCACCAAGGCACTACCCAACCTAATACCATTTCTCTGTGTTTATGTATTTATATATTAAGGTGCCTTTGGTAAATCCTGTTTAGTTGGACAGGTTGCATTCTTATTGCACCATCAGTAAGAATCAATGCCTGTTAGCCTGCTCTATATCTATCTATCTATCTATCTATCTATCATCTATCTATCATAGATATAGATAGATAGATAGATAGATAGATAGATAGATAGATAGACAGACAGACAGATAGATAGATAGATAGATAGAGAAACAAGAAGCCCTTTCTATATATACCTCTCTCTCTATATATATACACACACAGGTATGAAATCCATTATTCGGAAAACTATTATCCAGAAAACTCCTAATTATAGGAAGGCCATCTCCCATAGACTCCATTTTAATTCAATATTTCAAATTTGAAAACATGATTTTTTTCTCTGTAATAAAACAGTACCTTGTACTTGATGCCATTGAAGAACTGATAAATCCTTATTGAAGAAGAACAATCCTGTTGGGTTTGATTAATGTTTAAATTATTTTTTAATAGCCTTAAGGTATGGAGATCTAAATTACAGAAAGACCCCTTATCTGGAAACCCACCAGGTCCCGAGTGTTCTAGATAAAAGGTCCAAGCTAGAGCTATGGTAAAGCTGATTGGTTAATGTGGGCTACAAGGATCTTTGTGTATTGACTTTGTTTATCATTTGCTTAGTGGTAAAAAAATTACTAATTAGCAAATCACACTTGACCATGCCACAAATAAAAACAACAGGAAGAAGATGCAGAACTATGACTATAAATATATACCTAATAATTAGCACTAGTGGTAGAACCCACTATAATAATGGCACTTTGAAAATCACATACATCCTATTCATCACTGCATTTCCACTGCAGTAATTAATAGTAATTAATAATTCATTAAGTGTATCATTATCTTCGCTGAAAGGCTGTAGCAACAGAAAGATGGCAGCATTGTTATCATAATCACTCTTTAGAACACACACGGGGAATATGATAATAGATGCTATATTGTTTCCCCCATCAGAGGTGCGGGCTAATCGAGCCACTGCCAGCGCTGGGCTACCGGCACCAGGAGGGGGTCCCCGTTGAGGGCAAGTCACGTTTGCATCAAAAAATTCTGTCATAGACTCTGCTACCTCCAGCTCCTCTACTATGCCAAAAAGGCCATTCTACTGCAATGGAAATCCTTAGCCCCCCCAACCCTCCCATTCTGGAGAACTCTAGTCAACAACACTCTCACCAACCAGAAACTGACCTACCTTGCACGGGGTTGTCCTAAAAAATTTGATGCAATATGGGGCCCCTGGATGGCCTTCCATGAAACCCCAGGAAACATCACGGACAATACACCATAACAACGGAAATAAACTGGTCCCAATCTCCCCAGCTCTACAGCCTGCCTCTTTCCCCCTTCCTCCCCCCCGCTCTTTACCCTCCTACTCCTCTACTCTATTTCTCTCTCTCTCCTTTTTGCTGTTTTACTTTTATGTTAAATTGAAAAATGCATAAATAAAAACTTAAAAAAAAAAAAATGCTGTCCTGGCAGAAAAGTCTCTGTTGCGGCAAAAAAGACTCAGTCGCATCAAAGTTGCGGTTCTTTCAGATTAGCACAGTCGCTTCAAAAAAGTAGCTCACATCCAAAAAATCATGCAGTAGCCGCATTTCACGTTTCTAGCATTTAGTGAATTTTTCAGCAATGCAAAATGGGACATGTTTTTGTTTGAGAAGTTCCCATGAGTGAGGTACTTTTTCTCTTTATAGTCCTATTTAACTGCACCCAGGACAATTGGACTTACAGTTAATAGTAATACTCCTCCCTGTCCTTGAATAAATATATATATATACACACACACACACACAGACCTATAGATTAGCACGATGAAGTACCTGTGTGCATGGAAAACCCACTGTGATTATGCCAGTTGGTACCCTTAATAGTAATATTCATCCTATTCATTACTGCATATCCACTGAACAAAGTCTATATGAGACATTATCCCATGCTCCCAATCAATTGGGTTGTGTTTGTACTCCCTCTCCAGTTTTAGCAACAGTCCAGCAAGAATACTGAAAGATACAGCAGCGCTGCTTACAGACAAACAGGCCCCATCTGTCTCCCGGATGGGTTTTTATTAGCCATTCATGCAAAAATTGGTGCCATTTTTCTTGTGCAATGTGCCTTTGCTTGGTTTTGAATTCCCTTTTTTAAATTTCCCCGGTGGCGCTTACTGCACAGCCAGTGGTGTATTCTGTTCATCAATAAAGTATGCGTCGGGAAATATTTCAATTTCGGGAAACTATTTAGCACATTGCAAGATCAAGAAACTGCACAGGGAAAGGCATCAGTCAGGGAAATGCACCAGGCTGTATGGGGACTGGGAAGGTGACAAACAATTAACATTGGCCCATAAGCATCAATAGCCATAATAATGACACACTGTCATCCCTAAATATTCCTTGCCCTTGTATTTTATTCTTGGTACTTTATTTTACTAAATATAAGCAGTTACCATAGATTTACATATTTTTAAAACAGACGTATTGCTTCCTGCTGCCTTGTTTTCTATCAATCATTCTGCTTATTAAATGGTGCAGACAATGGGCTTCAGGTAGGGACTCTGAAGACTGTGGTCTGAATGGTGTTTCATAAAGCCGGCGAGAATCTCAGCCATAAATCATGTCAGAGCTGCTGCTCGGTGAGAGCATTTTTGCATAATGAAAGAAAACTTTCCAACAGGCATTCATTAAAAAGGTTCCACCATTATTCATAAATGTAATTGCTTTTTTAAAGCAGTTTCTGTTTGTGCTGTGCCATTTTCTGTACTGCTGGTTCTGACTCCCCATTCCATTAAAACAATGTTGCAGCAGTCAGGTGCCCTTCACCCAAGATACACACAAGTTCCCACAATACCTTGCATGGTTTGTGATTAACAGAAGGAAAATCCCTGCAGTGTGCCAGGCATCGCTGGAGATGGAAAGGGTCATGAACACAATGCAGTGTGCAAAGTGCAAGTTTCGGAGGCAATCGCCATATTTTTAATCATGGTGAATCTTTTTTTCCCTGGAATTCTGGTATAATTGTGGCCATTTGGGGATGTGTCCCCCCAAACTACATCTGATGGTGTCAGCCACCTTGGCAAAAGGGTATGGTAATGGGGGAATGAGGGCCTGGACTAGGGTAGGCAAACAAAAGAGGTACATACCTAGAACCCCACCCACACAGCTGCACCCTAGGCACACACCTACCCCTAGTTCCGGGCCCTGATGAATGGGGTCAATAAGTGCCACATTTGTATCCATTTTAGCATGCCTGCACTTCCAGCTGCGTTCGTATATAACCCTTAGGGCCCTATTTATCATGCTGTGTAAAATGAAATATGATGGGAAAAAAAAGCTGTGTAAAACAAATGGAAACGTTTGCCGTCCGAATGCCAGATTTTACGCCATTATTTTATGTAAGTTTAAGTGGAAGAAAAAAATTAAGCCGATTTTGTATGTATGTATGTATAACTTTATTTATAAAGCGCTACTTATGTACGCAGCGCTGTACAGTAGAATACATTAATATAAACGGGGGTATTAAAATAGATAAATACAAAGTATTACAATAAGCACAAATAAATACAAGATACAGTTGCAATAAGTTAAGAGTCAGAGACACAAGAGGATGGAGGTCCCTGCCCCATAGAGCTTACAATCTTATGTTGTTTTTTACCCAGTGAAGCCTGGAGATGTGTGGCAGCATTATAAATCTGCCCTTTAGAGGCTTCGCTGGAGAATCGTGTTTATCTCAGTGGTACATGTAGTCAGAACCAGCAGTGCAGAGGTAGGCAAGGCAGAGAGAAACATATCAACAGCATTTACAAATAACCTTAAATCGCTGAAAATGCCTGTGTGAATGTGCTGTACATTGGTTATTATTAGGGTTGCCACCTTTTTCTGGAAAAAAATACCGGCCTTCCTATATTTTTGCCTTTTTTACCTATTAATAATATTGGCATTTTTACCGGGCAGGTTGCACCCCTAGTTATTATTTTAATTATGCAAACATGTATTCATTTTTGTAAGCAGTGGTGTTAATAAGGCCCCTGCAGGTCCCACAATGCGGGAAGACCCCACCGTCAGATCAGTCAGGGTTCTACCTCTGGATCATGTTACAATCCCAGTGTATTTGACTGATATAAATGGGGGAGACCCAGAAGATCCACGGGAGGCGGAACCCAAAACCCTACTCCCCAGCGCTATCCTTTCTGTGCCAGGCAGATTAAGGAAGGTACATTTCACACAGACCACTAATATATCTACTATCCAAAAACCCTTTATCCGGAAAGCTTTCACATAACACTGATCTAAGTTACAGAAACACTAGGGCCAACTATTCTGGATAACAGATGCCATACCTGTAGAATGCACACAATATTAACTGATTTATTCAGTCGTTGGACAAGGAGCCTCCCTTTGCACCTTAAAGCTGACCATTGTTAATAGTTAAATATATTTCATTCTGGCTGTACATTCCAATTCATCAAACTTCTCATAAAAAGGAAAGCTTTATCCCGCTGAACTAGCTATTGCTCTCAGAAAATCAATCCAGTCACCTTCCCTCACAGCGGCTTCATCTGCTTAAGTGCATTTTGTAAGTACACTTATATTGTTTCCAATATCGCTACACACATTTTATTTCCCACGCTTCCAACACCTATAACATGGTGTAACCATAAAGAGAACCCTGCCACTTTAAGGGGAACTTTCTACCTGGGGAAGATGTTTACTGTAGCCCTATGTCTTTATACATTACTCACTAATTAAAGAGCCAGTAAAGCAAAGAAATTAAAGCACACAAAATGCATTTGTGGATCTGTATGTATACTGGGTATGCACTCTGCACTGTTAATATTATTTTATAATTTTATAATATTATAACCAGAGCTGTATTTCTGTCCTGTGCCTCTCACAGGCCCCCACTCCCCACAAGGATCAGCTTTTTTTTCAATACATAGGTACCCGAGGGCTAGGCCATAAAGCTGTCGCACTAGGCGCAGGCCCATGGTTGCATATACATATAAATATGGCCCTGATCATGACTTTATGCTTCAGACAGGATACTAAAATAACGGTACCCAGAACAGACTGTAAAAACTCTTAGAAGAATAGCAAAAAAAAGTAAATTAAATTTGCCATTGCCTTTTTAAAGACCCTGTGCAATTTCCCTCTTGACAGACAGTGTGGAGCCCAGATTGGCGCTGCCAATGCTGCTCGGCGTGTGTGGTTCATGCACCCATACACCCACCTGTCTACCTGCACCACTAATGCCCCCAGTGTGCCCCTTTCTGCTGTGTAGAGAGGCTGCTTTCCTGCAGATAACTGTGCATAGTGTGGATTATGCTGCCCAGTGTGCACAGGATTCTAGGGGTCATTTACTACGAGTGGGGAAAAAGTGCACTAAAAAGAGCACTAAGTGGTGCAAAAAGGTGCCTCCTGGTGCTCATTCAGCCAGCACCTCCTCCCCCAGTCTGGCTCCGAGCTACACCTCACATTGGGGAAATCCTTGTTGTACATCATTACAGTGAAATTGATTCTATATATACCACTGTCTGACTATCTATCTATCTATCTATCTATCTATCTATCTATCTATCTATCTGTCTTTCAATTATCTATCTATCTGTCTATCTATATCCCTCCCTCTATTTATGTCTTCAATCTCTCCATCCTTTAGATTGTAAGCTCTTCTCAGCAGGACCCTCTGACCCCATTTTCATTCCATTACCCTTGTTTGTTAAATTCTTGTAAAACCCCTGTTTGTTATAAATGAATGTAAAGCGCTGTTTAACATGCTGGCGCTTTATACATAAATGATGATGATCCCTATGAATAAGCATTTGAAGTTTCTATCATTTCTGCATCTACCATGCTGCTCTAATTCCCCCGGCAGAGAGCACACCAATGCGCAAATACTGGGGCAACTTCTAAACATAAAAGAAACCTAAACTTTAATTGGCTGATTTTCCTCTTTTTTTTCTATGGGTGACTTTATTTGTCAGATCGTGTTACCATCAGTGTTAACACGCGAAACATCTAGGAATCCCATGTACATGTAGGGATGGATGATCACTCAGCCTGCAGTCTTTGGCCGTCTTATCTGCTTGTCATCATCAAATATTCCCCTGCCTTTCTCATCTCTATCTGCATAATTCCCGTTGGCCCTCGGCCAGAGTACAAACAATAGTTATGCTTCTTAAATCTAAGCCTGGAAAACACAAACACACAAATATATTTTGTTTCTGTCTAATGCTTGTCTACCCAACACTTCAATGTAAATGAATAAATAAACACATATACATAATATCCTACTTGTAAAAAGGATTCCATTTCACCTTGGTGCTTTTGTTTGTGGAACAGTTCATGTGACATACACAGACACTTGTATTTCACATAGATATAAAATACTTGACAAATGTCAGTTCTGTATGGCAGCCTTTCCCCTGTATATAGGACACGGTAGAAACTATAACTTTAGGCATGTGGTGATTAGTATTAATGTTCCTACATCTCTTTTAGCAATGAGATTTCCATTCAATACTATTACAAAGTAAATTTTTATGAAAATGGGTTATTTAGATGAAGCAGGGTTTTACATATTACATTTGTTCAGCTGTATAGTTCTTCTTTAAGGTAATATTATTATTAACCCCAAATCTCACATCTAAATGTTTCTATTTGTATGTACTTTTTAAAAGTAAAGGGCACAGGTGACAATGGGGCCCTGTTCCTACTGCCTTCCCGGGGGCACCTTGCCCTGCTTTATTTATTTTACATCTTACAATTCTGCCCAGGATCATATTACAGTTATGGGATTCCTTATCCTGAAACCCATTATCCAGAAAGTTCCAAATTATGGAAAGGCCATCTCCCATAGATTCCATTATAAACAAATAATTCTATTTTTTCAATATGATTCCCTTTTCTCTGTAATAATAAAACAGTACCTGTACTTGATCCCAACTAAGATATAATTACCCCTTATTGGGGGCAGAACAGCCCTATTGGGTTTATTTAATGGTTAAATGATTCCCTTTTCTCTGTAATAATAAAACAGTACCTGTACTTGATCCCAACTAAGATATAATTACCCCTTATTGGGGGCAGAACAGCCCTATTGGGTTTATTTAATGGTTAAATGATTCCCTTTTCTCTGTAATAATAAAACAGTACCTGTACTTGATCCCAACTAAGATATAATTACCCCTTATTGGGGGCAGAACAGCCCTATTGGGTTTATTTAATGGTTAAATGATTCCCTTTTCTCTGTAATAATAAAACACTACCTGTACTTGATCCCAACTAAGATATAATTACCCCTTATTGGGGCAGAACAGCCCTATTGGGTTTATTTAATGGTTAAATGATTCCCTTTTCTCTGTAATAATAAAACAGTACCTGTACTTGATCCCAATTAAGATATAATTACCGCTTATTGGGGGCAGAACAGCCCTATTGGGTTTATTTAATGGTTAAATGATTCCCTTTTCTCTGTAATAATAAAACAGTACCTGTACTTGATCCCAACTAAGATATAATTAATCCTTATTGGAGAAAAAACAATCCTGTTTATTCAATATTTAAATGATTTTAAGCAGACTTAAGTTATGAAGATACAAATTACAGAAAGATCCCTTATCCGGAATACCCCGGGTCCCAAGCATTCTGGATAACAGGTCCCATACCTGTAAATGAAACCTATAGTCCCCTATTTTGTATGGCAACTAAAGTTTATAAACAGTAAAATGCTAAAGTAAATTGCCATATTTTTATGTTTTTAAATGAAAAGTATTTAACTGAAGTTCTTATGTTTGGAATTTAATCTGTAACTCCAATTGTGTGCTTGAAAAAATGCAAGTTATTCCTAAAAGAACCTTTCTTACCATATTATTATTTATTTATGTCATTTTTATCTCCAAAATCCAGAAAAGGCAGGTACACAACAAGCCTAACCCTCATATTGTGAAATGGGGGATACAAGTTACCTATAGGTAAGGTTTATTTCCCATCATAGTTGTAGTTATTAAAAGACAGAAGGACAGACAGAGAGATAAGGGTATATATATATACCCTTCTGTTTCCACTCATTAAAGTAGAACTCCAATTATTGGCTTCGGGGTAAGAAAAGTAATTCCCGGTAGAGGGGAAAAAAAAGTAAAAGTGGTTGCAATATTATAAGGCCAACCTTCAAGGTCTGCTAACAGGCCAGGATTTACTGAAATCTCTGCCAGCTAGAGCCAAATGTATATCAATCAGAATGATTGATGTCCCACTTGCATCATGTGTTTCGAAGGAGTCCTTGAGGACTAGAGCTGCGCACAACTAAGGTCATACAGCGCTAAATAATTACTATTTATTATAAAGAAAATGTTTGAATAATTAAAAGTGACTGCCAAACAGCTGCATGTATGTGCTATGAATGTGCACATCAAGTATCCATTTATGTCATAATATTTCTGATTTATCTGGACTGTTTATAAATGAATTTGCACAGAAAAATGCTTCACAAATTCCCATGTGATTGTTTTTACCTGTTTACAAAGTGAGCATTTGATAATACAGTAATCAGTTTTATACAAGTATTGTGGCTTGCTCAGCCAAGCCTGAAAATTATTCAAGTTAATTTGCCCTTGACTAGGTGAAATCTGTTAGCTGCTATGGGAGATATATTGGCTCCAGTGCCCCCAGCATTCATAAGCCTGGTGTTTGCCCTAAAATGCCCCAGTGGGTAGTTTGTCTAGACTTTTCCCTGTCTCTGAGACTTTTTCCAGGGAAAATAACTTTCTAGGAGAAAAAGGTATGAACGTACATGGCAGCCGGTGTGGTTATAGGGTACAAGGGAGACTATGGCTGAAACTTCCAGGCATGTGTCATTACTTTCTCTCCTGGGGACTTTTGCCTGAGAAATGATTCCAGTATACAGGTGTAGGATCCGTTATCCAGAAAGTTAAAAATGATTAGAAGGCCATCACCCATGGACTCCATTTTAATCAAATAATTCAAAACTTCTTCAAAAATCTTCTCTTTTTCTATAACAATAAAACAGTACTTGATCCCAACTAAGATATAATTAATCCTTATTGGAGACAAAACAATCCTATTAGATTTATTTTTTAGTAGACTTAAGGCATGGTGAACTAAACTACAGAAAGGTCCCATTTCCAGAAAACCATACATTTTCACACTAGGAATATGTTTTTGTAATCAGCTTTTATTACATTCCCCCGTAAAAGTGTCTGTTACCAAATTGTGCTAGACCTTTTGTATTTAAAGATGAAAATCCTAAAAGACTGTTTACAACTACTGTATGTAAAAGTATGAGATCTAGTATCTGGAACATCGGCTTTTTTCCAAAGAGCCCTGCTTATACAAGTTTCCTTATTCCTTTTAAGATTCCTTATCCAGAAACCCATTATTCAGAAAGCTCTGAATTACAGGAAGGCCATCTCCCATAGAATACTCTTTAATCAAATAAGTCTCATTTTTAAAAGTGATTTCCTTTTTACTCTGTAATAATAAAACAGTACCTGTACTTGATCCCAACTAAGATATAATTACCCCTTATTGGGGGCAGAACAGCCCTATTGGGTTTATTTAATGGTTAAATGATTCCCTTTTCTCTGTAATAATAAAACAGTGCCTGTACTTGATCCCAACTAAGATATAATTACCCCTTATTGGGGGCAGAACAGCCCTATTGGGTTTATTTAATGGTTAAATGATTCCCTTTTCTCTGTAATAATAAAACAGTACCTGTACTTGATCCCAACTAAGATATAATTACCCCTTATTGGGGGCAGAACAGCCCTATTGGGTTTATTTAATGGTTAAATGATTCCCTTTTCTCTGTAATAATAAAACAGTACCTGTACTTGATCCCAACTAAGATATAATTACCCCTTATTGGGGGCAGAACAGCCCTATTGGGTTTATTTAATGGTTAAATGATTCCCTTTTCTCTGTAATAATAAAACAGTACCTGTACTTGATCCCAACTAAGATATAATTACCCCTTATTGGGGGCAGAACAGCCCTATTGGGTTTATTTCATGGTTAAATGATTCCCTTTTCTCTGTAATAATAAAACAGTACCTGTACTTGATCCCAACTAAGATATAATTAATCCTTATTGGAGTCAAAACAATCCTGTTGGGTTTATAGAATGTTTACATGTTTACTAGACCAATTATTGAGATCCAAATTCCAGAAAGACCCCTTATCTAGAAAGCCCCAGGCCCTTCTTAATAACAGGCCCCATACTTGTACAAGCAATTCTTCACTGTATATGGATTTGCTTTTCTCTGTAATAATTAGATAGTCCCTTCTATTTGATGGTGACTAATGTAGCAGAAATCCTTACTGATGGCAAAACTGTGCTGTTGTTTTGTTTGCTTTAATATTTAAAATCATTATTATAATTGATATCTAAATAATTGTGGGAACTTTGTGTTCCCTGAAAGACTTACAATGAAATTGTCTGACAAGCAATGTTGCCAGCACCCACGTGTACAGGATCTTCTCCAGGGAAATACTGATCAATCAACTAACAAGTGCTCAGGGCAAATGGCTGTGGTAATTTCTGAAAAAACACCCTAGTGCTTTGGGTAATGGGGGTAAACAATATCTGTATAAATAATTCCCCTTCCCTATCTTTTCTAATATCAAATGGTTGTTTCTGAACTGTGCCTGGTATGTATGGTACATCTCATCCACATACATATATGTACATGATCATACATACATATCTAATTAACCAAATGGAGAGCCAACTGCATGTGAACGGAAAACTGAATGTGATTATATTGTTCATATAAACCAATGACTGAGCACGGTCTAATTTCCCCAGGGTCTTAATGTGAACGTCATCATTGACAGTTATGTACAGTTTATTGCACAGCATTTCAGATTTATACAGGGTCACTTATTTATGGCTAATATAGGTGGGGGTGTAATATATCAAACAGGCGCAAAATAATGATTTTCATGCAGCCACCATTTCCATAATTCTATCCTATAATTTAGAGGGTGCTTTACATTTGTAATTCATAGCATGCAGTGGTGAGCCTATGCACATGTAGTACTTTATAATAAATGAATGGGCTCTATGAAATCGTTAAGGGATATTTACCAGACATATATAATGATAAGCCCAATTTTTTTAGCAGTTTTGGATTTACAAACCCAACGCAATTTTTTTGCAGCAAGAAACTCCAGAGACTTCAATGTATTTTGCTCAGAAAAAGTCACAATGAAAAAGACACTCAACAGTGAAAAAAATGCCTGTTGACTTTAATGCAATATGCACAT
This sequence comes from Xenopus tropicalis, assembly GCF_000004195.4. Taxonomy (NCBI): domain Eukaryota; kingdom Metazoa; phylum Chordata; class Amphibia; order Anura; family Pipidae; genus Xenopus; species Xenopus tropicalis. The sequence continues at coordinate 27,188,684 of NC_030683.2, forward strand.
TTTTGCCAGATTCACTCATCACTAGTAATATATTACTCATTCTGAAAATAGGTATTCTACTAGCTTCCTAGAGGCCACATGACTTCAAATATTAGTGATGTTCAGAAGGTCTGACTACAGCTGAACTCCAATTCCTTAAAAATACTTTAGTATATTATATTCTAATACACAAGAGCCAAAAATATCCTGGAAATCATATTTTTATAAATGGTGCTTAGTGATGTCATCAATTGTAATCAGTTCTTGGTGATGTAATTCCTGTCATGGGACTCACTAAAACTTTTTTATAATAAAAAAATGTACCCCCTGTTGTAAAATATGAGGAGATGGCCTGTAGGTCATGGAACTACTCAGTAACTTCTAATATCTTTATCCTTTTACAATGGTTGCATATAGCAATGAGTGAATCTGTCCCATTTCGTTTCACCAAAAATTTTGCGAATCGTGTAAAAAAAAATTATGCGCGCAACTATTTTTTGTGATGCGTGGCGAATGTTTACAAGGCGAATGTTTACAAGGCGAATTTTGACGCCCGTTTCCCAAAACAATCCGGGGAAATTTGCCGTGAATCCATGCCTGGCGAATAATTTCACCCATCGCTAGTGGTATATTATTCACTATACATACTACTCTATGTTCAAGCTATGACATAGGGGGTGTTTATTTTACAACTAAAACCTCTCCAAATCTCCATTTATGCATAAATTCAGTATGTATATACCCCCTCACACCCATTTATAAAAGTGAGTGTGCAAGAATTATGCCGGAAATTTTTACACAACCCTGGACATATGCACAATTTAAACCACTAGCAAAAAAAGTGGACAAAGATGTGCAAACTAAATGTATTTCTATTTTATTATATTTTAGCTATGAGTCAATATGTCCATTTGGCTTCGGCCAAAAATTTACCAAACTTCAGAAAAATGTCAGAAATGGCAAAAAATTTGTGAAATGCAACTTTTTGTTAACGCGTGCAATTCAATATGACCGCAACTTTCTTTTGAAGCAACAGCAACTTTTTTTGATGCAACCGCGACTTCCACAAAAAAACACAAATTTTCTGCAGCAAAATTTTGCGTCCGTTTCGCAGAAAAACTGTTCAATGACTTCCATTTTCTAAGCAACTTTTTTATGTGTGGGTGCAACATTGCTATGCCACTTTATATCATTGCCAAAACTGAGGCATCAAATGAGGGTGAGAATACAGGTATCAGACCTGTTGTTCCAGAATGCTTGGGATCTGCAGTTTTCTGGATAAGGGATCTTTCCATAATTTGAATCTTCACACCTCAAGTCTGATCAATGGTGCTTTCCAAGCACAGATGATACATCCAGAAGGATGAGAAAAGATAATTGTCTTTAGGCCTTGACAATATAGAAATTATTTGCAACTCTACATAAGGCTGTCTAGAATGTGCACATATTATTATATAGTTTGTACATACATTAATATAGTTCTATCTGGTAAAACCTGTAAAATCAAAAAGAGATGTTTTTAGTGTATCATTGGCCCAAATACTAAATGTAAAGCATATAGACATAAATTCCATACACAATTTCTAGACTAGAAACCTTTATAGTCATATAAAACAGTGGGAGGCTAGTCTGAACTATTAATCATCTTTATCTTCAACCAACTTCCTAGGGCCTAGGAAAAACTTTGGCATGGGAAAAGCCATTTCATGTACTGTACGGTATCTGTCAACAGAACCCAGGAACATTTGGAAATGTTCTACCGCGTGTAATTTCATTTTACAACCGTAAAGCTGCCTATGCGCTTGTTCCAACTCAAACTGCCAAGCTTGTACGTGTAAAGTCTGAACAATAAAATCAGAGAACAAAAACAATTTACCATTGACAACTTGGGCAAGAGAAAATAAACACATGTAAACCAGAGAGAGAAGTTCTGAGAATAATATCACTGAGCCTTTGTTTATTCAGATGTTTAGGCTAAGGTCCCACAGAGTGAGTTAGTTGGCCGCGTTAGAACTCTGCTACCGCAGCCGACTAGCCGTTTCTAAGTGCCTTTCCACTGGCAACAATAGAAATCGCTGGTTGAAGGGCCTATGCACCCCTTTGGCTATCTGTAGTTGAGCGAAGTTGCCTACAGGAGGAAACTTTGTGTGACTTTGTGGCCTTTCCACTACTGAATAGAGTTGTGTTGCGGGGCAAACATTTTTGCAACAAAACTCATATTGTTCTATTCATTTTCAATGCGTCTGTAAAAATCTGACTGTTTAAAAAAAAATGTGAAACATAAAATGGCTTGAATGTTGACAATACACATGCCATTGGCTTTCACAGAAGCCTCACGGGTTAGTTGGCAATTTTGTTTTAGAATTTTTGAGATTTTTTTTCAGTTAATAAATTTAAAAAAATTGGAATAAAAAAAACTTTAAAATGTAATAAATTTGCCCCCTATTGTGTTTAAGCCAAAACAATCTTAAAGAGGATTATAGCAATTAGCCATTACTAATATTTTCCAATTATTCTATACTTCCTACCATCTGTATTTTAGATACTTTGCTTTACAGTCACTCTTTAAATTCCAAGACAATGCAATCCTTCTCTCATTTTGTTTTATATGATATAGTAGAACATAGATTCATATCTTAGGGGCCCATTTACTAATGGTTGTGTTTTTTCACAATTTTTTCATTTTTTTTGCACAAAAAATTTTTTTCTGTGGAAAAAAACATGAATTTTTAGACATTAATTATGCTTCAAAACTGCAACAAATCCAAAAGTAAAAATAGCTGTCAAGGTCATGTAGAAGTCAATGGCAGGTGTCCTTTTTCATTGGGCAGTCTTTTTTTTCAATAAATCACTTGGCATTTATGGTTTTAGAGAAAATACGTTTTTTTTCATGATTTCAAAAAACTTTAATATCACAAAAATGAGAATAATGATAATTAAGCCCCCCCCCCCCCCCCCCCATGTGGGAACCCATATATTTTACTGCTTATTAGACGATCTAAGCTCTTCACCAAGGTATTATCTAAATAAAATATCTTTGTTTAAGAATTGAGAATTGAAATAAACCTCAATGCCAAAGATGATTCTGTTTGATGTATTGTTGTTTCTATGATCACATCTGAAAGATATTGACAGGTCAAGTTCTATTCAAACAAGGGCTTATAAAATTATATTTTTTTCCTAAACATATAGTAACATAGTAAGTTGGGTTGAAAAAAGACATTCACGTCCATCACATTCAACCATAATATACCATTCAACCATAATATTGTGATAAAGAAATAAAATGATCGTATCAGAGAAAAAAAATTGCTAATTTGCAGTAAAGCTTTTTATTGTTGGATAACATGCAGAACTTGCCTGTACTATTGCACAGTACTATAATATATATACACTATTTAAATGTATATACAAAATAGAAATACAATTAAAATGAACTGAAAACATTCAATTAAATAGTATGGTTTACTGTCATCAGTGTATTTATTATGATTTATTTTGTACACTGGAGGAACAGTCTTTGAAATGACATAGCTTGACATTTCCTTGATAAATAGAGCGTTGCTTAACTGGATCAATTTCTCTGCTGTCACAGTGGGATATATATAATGTCTCTGGTAATTTAAAACTTCATTTGCAAATGCTTCATCATTTCATCCATGCTCATGGCACCTCTGTTTAGCTATCACTTTGTAAACTACAATTTTATCTGTATATTAATGTTATATATCATTTTATATACATATACAGGTATATATATATAAAATGACTGTAGAGCAGTGATTGAAGACTGTAGGGTTGACCCAGTTAGGAGGCCCTACGTAATGACTGGGGGACCCAACCTGAAGGTCTGTTTGGTTGAGGTGGGGAGAAGGCCTATTTGCCCTTCTAGATACACCTCAAAGCACAGCCTAAGGGGCCGATTTATTTATCCACGAACGGATCGAAAGCGTCCGAATGCGTTTTTTCGCAATGATCGGTATTTTGAGATTTTTTTCGTAGCCGTCGCAATTTTTTCATAAATTGTCGCAACTTTTTCGTAGCCGTTACGACTTGCGTGAATTGCCGCTACTTTTTCGTAGCCGTCGCGAAAAAATCAATTCGCACAAGTCGTAACTTGCTGCGAAAAAGTCGTGACAATTCGTGCAAGTCGTAACGGCTACGAAAAAGTCACGACAATTCACGAAAAAGTCGCGACGAAAAAAATCGCAAAAAATACGAAAAAGTTGCAAAATGTTTGTTTCCAATCTGATTTTTTCCCATTCGGGATTCGGATTCGTGGATTAGTAAATCAGCCCCTAAGGGTCAGGATGAGGCTAAGGAGAAGAGGATATTTAAAATGTCCTGGATATTTTTGGAATATGGCTGAATTACAGCAGAGTTTTGACATCCCTGACCAAATGGTTAACCTCACAGTAGGGTTTTGCCTTATCTCAGTGGTCCTATGTATATATATATATATATATAAAGAAGCAGAGAGCCGCACAGGGACTTTGCAAAAAGATAAAGCATTTATTGAAAAAGATCCAATGTTTCGAGTACCAACAGTGCTCTTCTTCAGGGACAAAACCAAAAGGCCGTGTGCACCCACCCCCATTAAATATATATTTAAAAAGTGTAGATTCAGCACTCCTAAGCCTAGCCAATGGTCCCGGGAGCTACCCATTGAGCATTAATAGATAGAAAATCGTGTGTATATTGGTGTACACCGGGGATCATTTAAAATATAACTTTTATTAAATAATTAACACATTACAGATCAGGCCAACGTTTCGGTCTGCATCTAAGACCTTTATCAATGTATATATATATACACATACATTCATTCCTCTCTGTATTATAGGACCATGCTTCTTGCCTGCCCCAACCCTGCCTCCTATCATCAGGGTCGGACTGGGCCACCGGGACACCGGGAAAAATTCCGGTGGGCCCCGGCCCTAGTGGGCCCCAGCGGCCCAGTCCGACCTTTGCCGGCGCTCCCCCTACTGACTGTTCCTCCCCTGACGCGTTCAATTAATACGCGCTCGGGGAGGACGTCAGGCGGGGGCCCTGCGGGGGGGTTAGGGGGGCCCCTAGCGGGGGGTTAGGGGACGCGGCTGGCTGGGGCACCTGCAGGGCCCCTGGAGCGGGAGCCCCGGTGGGCCCTGCACCCCCCAGTCCGACCCTGCCTATCATCCCTTTCCAATGGAGTAGGATGCATATATCTCACACCTTATTTGATTCACTGGCTAAAAACACTCCTGCTCACTGTGAGTGGTCGGAGACACGGAGGGTGGTTATAGGAGCAGAGAGTTCTTTACATACCCTCTTAAATATTTAGTTGTTATGTAAGACCTAATTAAATATGTTCCATTTATAGTATAGTAATTTATTAATTGACCTACAGTATCTAATGAGTTATGGTTTCCAAACACAAAAACTAATTATGTAAATGTCAACACAATTACTCCCCAAAAAACTTTTAGTGAAACTATAATACCATGAAACTATCGGCATGTACTGTATCTGTGGGATATGAACAGGCAATGCATCTCATATAGATAATACCATCAATCAGCAATATATGGCATATCAGTTCCCCTGTAATTCATCCACCATAAAAACTTAATGATGTTAAAACTAATTAAATGCTTTGAATGCCAACGACAATACATTATAGAGTCTTTTGGTCACGGCAGCATTATGCACAATGTTACTCCTCTACTGCAAAAATATTAACAATACTGTATAAACCCAATTAAACTACAACCATCACAACCCCTTCAATTTTAACCTATAAAAGACAACCGTATTCCATGCCTCCATCTACAATTACTTGCACTAGTGCTCAGATTTGGTGCTTATACTAATTTTTATTATACATTATTTGTTGCTATTTTGGAAGAATCAGTATTCTGTGAGGCAGATTTCTAATGGGATTACCACCAATTACATGTACAAGAATTGGTTTTACATATAGGCAATACTAAGGCAATAAGCTAAGATAATTGCCTAATGCCACATACTGAAATATTGTACATCTTATGTAAGCCTCATCCTTAATAAAGGGAAAACAAGACTAGGATGGGCAATGCTTAGAAAAATGAAGTTTAAAGGAGAAGGAAAGTCATTTTGGCATTTTACTGCCAATAGATTCACCACATTAGCACCACCTAGAACACTATATTTATTCTGCAGAAAGCTTTACCATACCTGAGTAAAGTACCATACTCTACAATCTCCCTCCGCTCATTTAAGATAGCAGCTGCCATTTTAGTTTGGTCTCCGTAGATTCCTTCTGCAGCTCTAGCCGTTGGTAGCTCAGACCACACATTCTGATGGGAGGGGGAGGGAGTTCTTATGCATTCTTATGGTGGGGGGGAGGGAGCAGAAGAGAGGAGAGAGCTGCACAGACTTGGGCCCTGGGAATGAAGGAAGTCAGATACCAGAGTACATGTATTCTTTTGATAGAGTGCTTATGGCTGTATTTACAAAGACCTTCCTGATAAAGCTTACTTAGTGTTTTACCTTCCTCTTTTAACCAGAGAAACAAAGGAACATTCTATTAATATTAATAATATTCAGTTCAATGCTTCTCATTTGGAAAAAAGGGTCCTTAGTTACAGCAAATGCAAATATATCCCAGTTTTACAATTAAATAAACTCACAAATAACCTGTTCGTTTAAGATCCTTAACTGGGGCCCCATTACGACAAACTGATTCCAGAAAGTATTAGCTAGTGATGAGCGAAACTGGTCTGTTATGAATTAAAAAAACACAGAAAATTCACCAAATTTTGACAAAATTTTGAAAATTAGCATTTTTTGAGTCAATGAGCATTCTTTTCCCAGCACAAAAAGCCCCACTTTTTTTTGGTGAAACAAAAGATAAGGTGAAATTCTAGAGTGGATTTGCTGCTTTCCAAAACAGGAATTTCTCAGTCCAGCTGTACTAGCCAAAACATCTGACAGACATTTGTATAAACAATCGAGTTTGTGAAGTTATTGTAATTCGAAAAAACTCACAAACTCACCAAACTCAAACTCAAAAAAACTCAAATATCTCAAATTGAAAATATAGCTTGACTTTGCTTAGGACAATTCTAAATGACTATATGAACTCGCAAGCTTTAAGCTGACGAATTTTTACATTCGAGTTTTTGGGTTTTTTGCACTTAATAGACAACAGACATTTGAATTTTGAACCATAAAACGAATTTTAGAGCAAAAAACTCAAATTGTGACAAAAACGTTGATAAATCACACCACACAATGTTATAATTAAGTCATAAATATGAAAATACTTTAGGAACTGCAGTGCAGATGTTCTTTTATTTCCCCACTTCGCCGTAAACTTCACAAACAACAAGAAAATTCGAGAAACGGCAAAAAATCTGTGAACTGTATTTGATTTTTTTGTCGCCCATGGTTTTTTTTGCCATCCACATCTTTTTTTTCCTGCGACTGCGCCCATTTTGACGTGACCATGCCCAATTTGACATGCCCAAAACTTTTTCGTCGTACAATGAATTTTTCGGCACCAAATTTTTGTGCAAGCTTCGCTAAACTTTCGGCCAATGGCAAAATGTGTGAATTTGCTGTGAATCCATTCCTGGCGAAAAATTTGCTCATCACTATTCTCCACATTAATATCATGAACAATAAGAAAAATGGCTTTAATGTCAAATATGTACAATATGTAAAACGGATTAATTACATTTTGCATTTCAGACTGATGAGACACAGAACGGAAGGGCAATTATAGAACCCAAGCTGCACAAAATAGACCAACTGCAGAATGTCATCGCCAACATCATGTATATTTTTTCACTGCCCTTTTAAAGCAGCGGCTACAGGGCTTGCAAGGACTGTGAAGAATCTGCCGAATGAGAGCAGAACTCTAGGAAGGAAAAACCATCTCTGTGGCTATTAACCAAGTGACATTTCCCCACTAATATTATCTCTGTGCCACTTTTGTAAATGAGCAGCTACGTGTGATCTTTCTCGACTCCTACAGTCATCCTAGAGCGAAGAAAGCAACTACTAGCTAATTCTTCTGATCCTATGGATTAGCTGGATTAACCGAGAATGTTGCAGAACAGTTCAACTCAAGCCTGGACTGAATACCAATTGATACGCCAGTCTTTCTTTCCTTTCCAAGAAGGTGCAAATGGAACATTTTTAGAAGAAAATCTGTTTTTTAATATTGTAAAATCCGCCAGATATTAATTGTGAGTGAGAACAACAGATACATACACCACAATACAGCATCCCAAATATATAGGTATCTGAACATCTTTTGTATCTTCACAACAGGGCTTGTCTGAGGATCAATGAAGGATACAGGGCATAGCGCATCACAGCTGCATTGTAAAATGATCAGGATTTATTCTGACTACAGCATTAAGCAATGGCCACAGCTTTGAATCTCAGTTTACCCATGAGTATAAGAAATAGGTGTAAGGAACTACAGCTGGAAGGATAACTTTGTGATAATGGGACTGCAGATTCATCCCCAGGCAGAAAAGGAAAGGAAAAACTAAGTAAGCTTTATCAGAAAGGTCTATGTAAATACAGCCATAAGCACTCACAGAAACACTGCACTGACTTCTCTGTCAAAAGATTTGTTGTCTCTTTGTTTTCCTGTGCCAGAGACATGCAGCTCTCTCCTCTCTCCCCTCTCCTGCTCCCCCCTCCCTCAAGAATACTAAAAATTCACTCCCAATGTTTGGATCTGAGCCAGTCAGCAGAAAGCTTCCTCATAGTCTTACAAACTGAGCATGTACATGGGTCTTGGTCTTGGTGCAGGAGCGAGGCATTATGGGAACTTTCTTTACACAGCTCAGCATTTTTTTTTCCTTTTTTGATCATCTGAACGGGAGAAATATGGGGAGACTTAGGGGCGCTATTGAGATAACTGAAGGTATGCCTGCAGCTTGAGATTAACTCTTTATTAGCCTCTCCTTCTCCTTTAAAGGAACAGTAACACCAAAAAATGAAAGTGTATAAAAGTAATTACAATATAATGTACTGTTGCCCTGCACTGGTACAACTGGTGTGTTTGCCTCAGAAAGACTACTATAGTTTATATAAGTAAGCTGCTGTGTAGCCATGGGGGCAGCCATTCAAAGGAGAAAAGGCACAGGTTACTTAGCAGATACCAGATAAACCCCCATTATATGGGGCTTATCTACTAGTTATCTGCTATGTTTATGTATTTATATAGGAGCTTTTCTGTAGCAAAAACAGGGCAACAGCACATTATATTTTAATTACTTTAAAACACTTAATTTTTTGATGTTACTGTTCCTTTAAAGGACATGTGAAGCCTACATTTTCCTACCATGTATGTAAGTTGGACACATCTCCCCCACCTGAACCACACCATTTGTATTTCATATATCCCCTCTGTTCGTCAGCACCATCACATTTTCCTAAAACAAATAGCAGTGGCCATTTTCCCTCTGACGCTATTAGTGACATTTTATCTGCAAGCAGCACATGTGCACTGTAAAGTTTATGCAATGAAGAATGCAGGCTTACACAGGCAGAACTTTGATACAAAGTCCTGTTTGGATAGAGAACTGTAATGATTAAACTGAGCTCCAGAGAGGAGGTTTGGGGAGGTTAGGAGAAAAAAACATGTTTCTTAGCAGATTGCACAGCTACAGCAGAGTTTCTATGGAAACAAGCATTACCGTCTCTTTATTGGCTGCTACTGAAGGGTGTGTTTGGTAAACTGAGTTGAGAAGAACTGAGCATGCTCTGTAGCCAAGGGCCAAAGCAAAATTCCTTAGGGAGGGGCCAAGTAGCTTTCAAAAGGAGAAGGAATCCTAAGTACTGCAGCCTTAAACAGTGGCAGGAATTTAACGATTTCAAAGAGGCAGTTCACTGATCAAATATTTGTGTGGGGGGTTTACATGTCCTTTAACGTATAGAAAGGATGAGCGTCTCATTTCAATGTAGCCCATAATATGCTATATTTGCTGAAGTGCACAGTTATCTGTCATTCTATGTTGCAGTGTATATATATTGTTTGATGAATTAGAGATGACACCATGAGCAGTATTTTCCATCATTTATTCATTGTCCTTTTAATAGTCATGTTTTTATACCGCATAATAAAAAATGAATGAATTCTCCCTTCCTCACGAAGCTGGTTTGTAGCACATTTTCTGACTGAATGCTTTATGAAGTTTTGTCTCAATATCGATTCCATATTCAGAGGAATCTGATTGCTTGGCTGAATGAAACACATTTTATATACAGCCAGTGATACGTTGAATAAAGGACAGGGAACTACAGGTTTTAGGAAGCTTTTGCCTGAATCCTTGTTCTTTACGTAAGGCTTTGGATAAAATACTTAACATACATAACACTTACATACTGTACATAACATTGTCTTTACATGATATTTATAATTTTGACATAAAAGTATTTGCCCAATGTGTTTCCATTACCTGTCTGATCCCCCATGTTCCTCTATGAGGGGGCGGCCATATTTGTGCAGCAGTTGGCTGTTAGCATTAGAAGCTATAACTGACAGGTTGGGAAGGGACAGTCAGGTTGGCAAAACAGTCAGGTTTAGGGACTTCAAGTAACAATTACTTACAAAAGCAGCCCTATCAGTGAGAAATGATCAACATGACCTATAGGCAACTTTTTATGTACATTATTTTGAGTACATTTTTTAGTATCAGTATCACTTTAAGGGGAAAATACACCCCCTTTTGACATAAGCTCGTTCAGTTTGGCAAACGCATGCATAAACACTATCTGAACTGCAAAGAATAAATATAAATGTATTGTTATACAGACATACCCAACTCCACAGGTTAAAAGGAAACCATAACTGCCTGTGCTGCAGGAATATATATATATACTTTTTTTCTCTTTACTAGGGATGAGCGAATCTGTCTTGTTTCACTTTCCACAAAAAATGGTGAAAAAAAAATGAAACAGCAAAAGAATTTGCGTAATGTGGGTCAGGCACTACTTTTTTTGATGCGGCAGTGCCTTTTTTTTTACACAACCATGCCTTTTTCACCTTTTTTTGTTACGCGGCGTGCCTTTTTTTCATGTCACCACACCATTTTTGACACTATCACAAATTTTGCAGATGTTTTGAGAAATAATTTGCCCATGGTGAAATGAAGTGATGAGCAAATCTGTTCCATTTCGCTTTGCCAAAAAATTTGTGAAACGGTGAAAATGTTGCACATCAAAAAAAATTGTTGCGCGCAGCAAAAAAAAATACACACATGATAATTCTTTTGATGCGCGACAATTCTTTTAACGCGTGAGACAATTCTTTTGATGCACAACAATTATTTTTGACGTGCGATACAATTCTTTTGACGTGAGCAACAATTATTTTGATGCAAGGCGAATTCATGCCTGGCAAATTTTTTCACCCATCACTAGTGAAATGTGGAATTTTGCTGCAAATCCACGCCTGGAAAAAATTTGGTCATCACTGCTTATTACATACACATATCTGATTCTGCAGAGCAATGACAATCACTAGTTACAAAAAACTAATCTTGTATATAAACTTGCAAGCACAGATAGAGGATGATGGGAAGAGATAAAATGTCATCTTTTTTAAAGCCTTCTCTTCATTGGAAATGTTGTATAATCATATATAGCAGCTGCACTTCAAATAAAATGAGGGCTTTAGTCAGGTGGACCTTCAAGAATGTCTGATCCAAAACATTCCGTAGTGAAGTGAACCTATTTCTCACTCATCAGCCTATACAGTATTTCTGAGAAATAACTCGTAACAACAAGATATTGCTGGATGCCTGAAAGTCATATTTATCAAAGAGGAAAACATGTTTGTCCCAGTTCTCTACTTACTTGTATAGGATGTTTATTACTTGTATGGGGTGTTTATTACTTGTATAGGATGTTTATTACTTGTATAGGGTGTTTATTACTTGTATAGGGTGTTTATTACTTGTATATGGTGTTTATTACTTGTATAGGATGTTTATTACTTGTATAGGGTGTTTATTACTTGTATAGGGTGTTTATTACTTGTATAGGGTGTTTATTACTTGTATAGGATGTTTATTACTTGTATAGGTTGTTTATTACTTGTATAGGGTGTTTATTACTTGTATGGGGTGTTTAATATTTGTATGGGGTGTTTATTACTTGTATAGGGTGTGTATTACTTGTATGGGGTGTTTAATACTTGTATAGGGTGTTTATTACTTGTATAGGGTGTTTATTACTTGTATAGGGTGTTTATTACTTGTATAGGATGTTTATTACTTGTATAGGGTGTTTATTACTTGTATAGGATGTGTATTACTTGTATAGGGTGTTTAGTACTTGTATGGGGTGTTTATTACTTGTATGGGGTGTTTAATACTTGTATAGGGTGTTTATTACTTGTATAGGGTGTTTATTACTTGTATAGGGTGTTTATTACTTGTATAGGGTGTTTATTACTTGTATAGGGTGTTTATTACTTGTATAGGGTGTTTATTACTTGTATAGGATGTTTATTACTTGTATAGGGTGTTTATTACTTGTATAGAGTGTTTATTACTTGTATAGGGTGTTTAGGGACACATATATAGCAATTCTGACAAGTTCACCTATTGACAAATATACCCTGAAATATCCTGTACAAGTGAATGAAAACTGGTAAAATTCTCACTTTTAGAGAACTATGATAAACTATGTTTTTACCTTTCGATAAATATTCACCAGACAGGGAGAGCAATAGATACAGTGAGTAATGGGCAACATGCAAGATGTCAAGGGCCTTAAATGTACCCCCTCCCCCGGGTAATCAAAATGGCAACAAATCATATTTGTAGGCAGATTTTTTACATTCTTTTGATATTCAATTACGGAAAAAAAAGAAGGCTCAACTTGACATTTTGCTAGTGCTAAATATATAACTGGAAAAAGTCCCCTTCGTTCACAGACACAACAAAAATCGTTCTGTTTATTTTTACAAATTTGACTGTTTTTGGATAACTTGCAATGAAAAATAATTACAGGTTAACTTTTATTTTCACCACATTTTTCTTGAATTATGGAAAAACTGTCAACTCGAATTTTAATAAATTGGACCTTTCATGTTAGAATTAGTGCAATACTATTGACTTTCATAGAAAAAAAGGCACCCAAATAGACAAATTGTGCAGTGTTTTTAGAGGGAATGTTTATAGTGCAGGGCAGATGTAGAGCAATTACTAAATAAAGTGTCACAGTGTTGGCCCTGACAGTATCCAGGACTCTTCCCAAGATATAATCCGCTCACTGGTCAATGAACTCGCACAGGACATGACTCAACATCCTGGAGATGAATTGGAAAAATTGTTTCAATGTGATGACATTTTCTATCTATCAACTAAGATGATATCAAATCATAATAATCACCCCTAAAGGGTAGATAAACCTCTCCCAAAACTGACTCTTTTGCACCCCAATAGGTCTCAAAAAATGGACTTTCCAAATGTAATCACAAATATAAGAGGATTCTTCAATTAAAAACTATCACTACAGGCATAGGATCTATTATTTTTAATGCTGGGGTTTTCCAGATAAGGGAGAAAAGGGAAATTATTATAAAAAAAAATTGAATTATTTGTATAAAATGGACTCTAAGGGAGAAACAGGCTCTTTGCTGTTGTGTTGCCTGTACAGTTGAGAGGCAAATATGAGGTACATTTAATATGTTATTTCCACTTGCAATTGCTGCACAACACAACCCCATTATGTGCAGGACCCAAGCTGTACCCCCTAAAGACAGGTCTGAGCCCAAATTAATTATCTCATATAGCAGGGGGGTTGACAACAAATTCCACAGTTCCGCCTCTTCAACATTCAGAAACCTTAGGGATATAAATATAGTAAACTCCCCGACAGCATTTAATTTTAGCAGGGGAAACAATAATTTTCCAGCAGGGTCGGACTGGGCCGCCGGGACACCAGGAAAAAACCCGGTGGGCCTTGGCTGCCCAGACCCGACCCCTGTTGGCGTTCCCCTGCCTGCAGGTGTCCTTCCCCTGATGCGTTTTACTTACACATGATCAGGGAATGACAATGGGCAGGGGCCCCTATTGGGGGGGGTTAGGGAGCACAGGGGGGGGACACGGCTGGCGGGGGCACCTTGGGGAGGTGGTGTGGGGCCCCTGGAGCAGCAGCCCGGTGGGCCCTTCACCCCCCAGTCCGACCCTGTTTTCCAAACGCCAAAACCTAATGGAATTGTACTACAGACATTACTGAAGCCTGCGGAACTTATAATTTAAGGTTAACTATTTAAAATTAAGGTTTTTTCCTTTCTATAAACGTCGCAAATTTTAGGCTGCCAATTGTAATGGTGAGAAACTGCACAGAATACACAGCTGCTATTTCACCATTTTCCTGGGACAAAAGTAAAAAAGCGTGAATTCTACACTAATGAATGAGTCTATTTTCCCATGAATGAACTTTATATTGTACATTTAAGCCTATTATATATTTTATCGGGATGGCTCTAAAAGCCTAGTTTAATTCTTTCATGATGTGTTCAACCTATGAAATTATGTTTGATTTCTCCTGCTACAGTGTGTCTGCTTTCATTGTGCACTACAAGAGCCTCCACTGGTTCATTATTATGGGGTTTTTTTTTGCAGGAGAAGGTGAGAGAAATCCTTTACTGAAAAGCACATCATTATTTCAAAGCCCTGTGTGGAAAGAAAATACTTTTTCATGTGCTCGTGCTACAAAGGTTCGATTGTCATATTTGTTCAGGAAAAAGTGAGTTGGCTGCAGTGTGTAAGACTCCTCAGCTGAACAACATACTGCTTCTTTATAGACGAGCGCTTTTGAAGCCACACTGCTACACTTGCACATATAGAGAGGTATTTTATGGCCTTGTTTCAAATAGTTCAAAGAAGACAAGTTGACACTTTTAAATAAGAAACTGGACTAGAAGACGTACTCTGTACTTCAAGGACGGAAACATTGGCCCAGCTTTTATGAACTAAATGCAATATCAAGGAATGGTCTGGTTAGGGAATGTGTTCCCATTCAAGGAGGGGTTAGGGATCTAAGAATATGGAATGATTGTCATAGCAGAGATATATCCCTTCTGCAACTGTTACATACACTCAGGATCAGCCGTTTCATGGCTACTACATTGCTGCATTAGAGACATCCCACAGGAGCATTTAAGGCAGTGATCCCGTCCCAATCGCTTGTGAACAAAAGATTATTTATGGACCCCTTAAATGTTACTCCCAGTGCCCCCAAAGCAGGTGCTTATTTTTCAATTACTGGCTTAAAGGCTAGGTTTGGTTGCATAAAAAACTCTCCTGTAGCCTGTAGGGGCCACCAAATAGCCAATCACAGCCCTTACCTGGCCCCCAGTTAACTTTTTCATGTTTGTGTTGCTGCTCAACTCTATTTACATTTGAATGTGGCTCATAGGTAAAAAGTGGGGTGCAAGTTACGTCTAATGTTTTTTAGAGTGGGGGTTGCATTTCACTGTGAAAACCCTGGAATTAGTGCCATGTTCAGGGAGACTGTGGCTGCTGGGTTCCCTTAAAGAAGAAGGAAAGGCTAATAAAGAGTTAATCTCAAGCTGCAGGCATACCTTCAGTTGTCTCAATAGTGCCCTTAAGTCTCCCCATATTTCACCTGTTCAGAAGAAGCCAAACAGGAAGAAAAAACGCTGAGCTGTGTAAAGAAAGTTCCCATAATGCCTCACTCCTGCACCGAGACCCAGACCAAGTGAACATGCTCAGTTAGTAAGACTATGGGGCAGATTTACTATTCCACGAATCCGAATCCTATGGGAAAAAAATCGCATTGGAAACGAATATTTTGTGACTTTTTCGTATTTTTTTGCGACTTTTTCGTCGCCGTCGCAACTTTTTCGTAGCCGTTATGACTTTCGCAAATTTTCGCAACTTTTTGATAGCCGTAGCATTCTTGAGGGAGGGGGGAGCAGGAGAGAGGAAACAACTGCATGTCTCTGGCACATGAATTACAGGCGCAACTAATTTTTTCACAGAGAAGTTAGTGCAGCATTACTGTATTTACATAGACCTTTCTGATAAAGCTTACTTAGTTTTTACCTTTCCTTCTCCTTTAAGGTGGGGATCCCCAACCTTTTTAACCTGTGAGCAACATTTAAATATAAGAAAGGTTGGGGAGCAACACAAGCATGAAAAAGGTTCCTGGGGGTGACCAAAAAAGGCTGTAATTGGTTATTTTGGCTCTTTTTGGTAGTACCCATGGTCTTTATGCCTCCAAAACTTGCCTCCAACTTAGAAATTCAAGAATCAAGATCTGCTTGAGGCCACAGTGAGCAACATCCAAGGGGTTGGTGAGCAACATGTTGCTTATGAGCCACTGGTTGGGGATCACTGCCTTAAGGCATAGCAACAGTTGCACGCCATTCATCTGTAGAGGCAATGTGGATGCATTGGCAACCATGTGGAAGGGTAGGAGCATATTTGGACTCAAGCAACTAATATGGACTAATATAGAGCACCTAAGTAAGTTAGTCAATTAGCCCTCTGGGGTTATAGGGTAAGGTCTTCTAAAAGGAAACAGCACAAAAAGTGGGGGTATAGGTGATAATTTTATTTGATAACCGAGATTATGTTTTAAGTTCTTGTTCTTGGTTCTCATATAAATAATTTAACATATCCAGCTGGCATTCACATTCTTGTCTAGATAGTACACTCCATGAAGGCCAATAAAGCCAAAACCATGCACTGTCTAACTTCTATAGACAAACAGAATGCTTTCTAAATGGTTTCCCATATGCCCAGCAGTACCACCTCTTGTTGGCCTTCACACAGAGTAGCCCTGCCTGGACTTCAACCTGATTGGTCCCCTCTGGAAGCTGATCTATAGAATTAATTGCTGCCATGAATTAACAACTGTGTTTGATCCCTTTCTAGCCTACATAGGTGGCTGCCAAGATTTATATGTTACTAGAAGATCATAGGGTACCAAACTATGCCCTGCACAAAGAAGATAATCCAGATGAAAACATTGCTGCTTAACCCTCATGCTCTAGTGATAAGCAACAGAAGTATCCAACCTTAGCAGCTAAGTTCAGGCTGCCCACCATACAGTATCTAGTAAAAATAAGTCACATACACTTGTTAAAGATCACTTGTAGATTTTTCTGGAATAAAGAGTCTCTTTATCTAAAGAAATGACCTGTGTGAGTCCTGCCCTATGTTCATGGTCTCCCACAAATTGAGGGCTTCATAAAAACAATATAGGAACCACTTACATATATTTACAAACAGCCTTAAAAAGATGTCAAAGATGTTAAAGAATACAGTTATATAATTAAACCACATTTAAAATAAGAATAACCATCAACCATCAAAACCATTAACTAAATTCAGAGTTAGACATATCATTCCAAACTCTTTCATATTGGAAGATAACGTTATCAGATTATTTATAATTGGTGAATAGTGATGAGCGAATCTGTTCCTTTTCGCCGAAAAATTCGCGAATCTTTCAAAAGATCTGCGAAACGGCAAAAAATTCACGAAACGGCGAAAATGTCATTCGACTATTCTTTTCTTGCCTGCAGCTATTATTTTGTCGCTCGGCTATTCTTTTGTCGCCCGCGGCTATTATTTTGTCGCTCGGCTATTATTTTGTCGCCCGCGGCTATTATTTTGTTGCCCGTGGCTATTATTTTGTCGCCCCTGGCTATTATTTTGATGCGCGGCTGTTATTTTGTCGCCCGCGTCTATTATTTTGTCACACATTTATTATTTAGTCGCCCGGCTATTCTTTTGACACCCGCAACTATTCTTTTTTGATGCCGGCGTCAATTTTTGGACGTGCGGTGAATTTTTCTGCTGCGAATTTTTTCATCCGTTTCGCGAAACAATCCGCCAATGGCGAAACACGGAAATTCGCCGCAAATCCATGCCTGGTGAAACATTTCGCCCATCACTATTGGTGAAAATAACCATATAAAAACATTTTATACTAACACGTAGTTAACAGCTAGTGTAGTTGTTCCAAAGAAAATGCTAAAAAGATCTTTCAGTTTTAAAGTACAGTAGCAAACATATGGTACAAGGATTAATGTCCAACCACACTGATACCTGTTGTCTGCCCATTTCTGCCCCTTTGAGGACATGTTATTGTCCAAACAACCCTTTGGTGTCTGAATTCACTGCAATGATACAATACATTAACAAAATAATAAGGCTCAAATGCACATTTGATCATGAGTCAGTAAGATGTAATGTATATTTTGTGGCATATGATGTAGAATGGAAACCTTATCCATGTAACTCCTCCCTTAGATAAAGAATCAACGTAAAATAGTATTTTCATGCTACACCAGATAAGATCTTGCTTCCTGCTGGCATTTGTTGGGAGAACCATATGGGGTGCTGTTGTAATTATTTAACTGCTTCATAAGGAAATCACTACACTGAATATGATCTTCTAGGGAATGAGAAGAACCAACTAAATGCACTGCTTTGGAGGGACAAAGTGGTTCCTTCATTCTGTAAGGAGAATAGTTGTAGTTTTGCCTTCTCAAAAACGGTGTCCTGTACTTATTACTATTTCTATTGCTGTGCCCTTGCAATGTACTCTAGAGTTCTAAGCTCCATGTTAAGAACATTATCACCATCCGTGATGTAGATTTACTACAGAAGCTCTCATTGTTCAGCTTTACATCTCCTGGCGTTCTCCTTAACCTTTCATTAATCTTAATGGCACATTGTAAATACAGTATGCCTATAAAAGCTGCTAATCATTTGCATCTCAGTCTCATTAATCTCTATTATGAGCAAAGCTGTTTTCTTAACTTGGATCTATCCTTTGTTACCAACACATTAGTTCTCTAGTGAATGCAGTGTTGCCATTAATGTGACGGAGACTGGAGTGAATAAATGATTACAAAAGTCCATCACATTTGGCAAGAGAAACACTAAAGATAAAACTGGTAAAGTTGTCAATATAAATGAAACCAGCGAAGAATTAGTCTAGACATGTTAAACCATATGTTTTAGGCTTCGGTATTGGACCAAATGCACCACAGCCCTGTAAGTGATGATTTGTGATTTCAAAAATGCCCCCAACCAATTCACAATATGCACCATATATATCAAATATTAAATTCATAATACTAGTCAGGCCTTCCCTGATTTTTACTCTCTTATGGACTTTGCTTGCCTGCTGCCTGCTCAGACCATTGTCTGCTTGTTTTTCCTGCCTGCTGCTCTTACACATCTGCTGGGATCTTTGTTTTTTTCAGTTTTTTTGTTTTTTTTTTAAAACATAGTGTTGGTCAAGTCTCAGTATGTCTGCTAGTAGTTATACATCATAAGGGCCCCTTAAAGCAGTTTAACCAACATTTCTGGCAGAAGCATAGTAACCAGAGCATGCTCCATCAGAATTAATTGACAATGAGCACTGTAGCATTGGTTACTATGAAAGACATTTATTATGCCAATGTACCACAAAAAAAATCAATGTATCGGGGGGGGGAGGCACTCCCTCTCTTTGTCAGGAACAGATCATGATGAAGGAAGGGAGTGCCCCCCGAAACATTCATTTTTTTGTGGTACATTGGCATAATAAATGGGGTAAGCTCCCCAGCTGAAATTTTGCTTGAGTGCAGTCTCTATTTTGCTTTGTTCTATACATTAATAGACTTGCTCAGTTGTTTCTGCTGAAGCCACCTATATCTGTTTAGTTCCAACTGGCCATGCCACTAACTATGCAAAACCATGGCGCCTTCTCAATTAGATAGGGGTGCACTGAATCCATGATTTTAGGATCCAGCCGAACCCCAGATCCTTTACAAAAGATTCGGCTGAATGTTGAACTGAATCTGAATAAGGAAAGGCTAAAAAGAACCACATGCTTCACATGCAGTGATAAATGTTCAACTTCTGTGTTTATTTGACAAAAAGTCACATGATTTCAAAGACTTGGTTCAGCCAAAGGCATCTATTCGGCTGAATCCAAATCCTGCTGAAAAAGGCTGAATCTTGGCATCCCTACAGCTAGACCATGCCCATCATTGAATTTCTAATAGGAGATTCTAAATCCAAGACGAAGCTCTGGGAAGTTATAAGGAAGACCTAGGCTAGGCAGTGTGTGAAAATGGGAGCATACACAATTGAGACAAAAAAAAAATACATTTGATTACAAAATAATGTTTTCTGCTGCACATTAAGGTTTCTGGATGTTTATACATTTTTCTTAAGCTTTTTTGCTAATGTCTTTAGCAACTGAAAACACTGGGAGCTTAAAGCTGCCGAGTGGTATTTTAAGCAATGGGCACATCAGCTTTTGTTAGACTAGAACGTTTTCTATCACTCAACATACACAAAATTTCCCAAGAGGAATTGAGAATTGTTGAGTTGGAGTCCATGGGAACCTTGCAAAATTCTCTAAACAATAAAATCGACTTTCTTAGATTGACACAGGGATCAGACAACAGCCGATCGCCATGTCATATCCCTGTGAAGTCACTGCCCACCCCCCAACCTGGCTTTCAGCAGGAGAAAAGGTGGCAACCCTAGCCTAAGTCCAATAAAGAGAGAGTGGTGTCCTTCAGATTATAATACAAGATTTGGCTAAAACAATTAATAAGAATTTTTAATTTTGATAAATCTGGCCCAAGGTCACACCGTCTTAAAAAGTAGGAAAAGCAAAATGTAAATAATTATACATTCCTCAAACAACTATAAATAAATCACTGAATTCAACCCTTTAAAAAAACAATGCCTCCAAAATGTAATAGTCTTTCTCCTGCAAGCTCGAGCCCACGGCCTGATTAATCTGATGAAGGATTAGATTCTAATGTGAGTGTAAGCAGTGAATACATTTTTCAAAGCAGAGTGGAAGAGACAAAGCTATCTGGCACTTGGTATAATTAGCACTGTAATGATTAACAAAAATCCTTTGCTTTGTTCCCTGTAAAGAGAAGGGTTGAGGGCAATCATAACAGGAAAATTAGTTGGACAGACAATAACACTGCGCAGTGGAAAGGTTTTAGAGGCTGATTAAAGCATAATTATAATAAATAAATAGAAACCCAGAATACTAAAAAAAAACATATGAAAATATTTAAAAGCTACTCTTTGTGCTTGCCCTTGTTTATATATGTATAAGAACAAAGGTTATGCAGAAACAGGGTTACCCAGGAGTATACAGCGCTGCCTTCCCCAGTGTATTAGGGACAGGGGTGCCTAGAACAATATTGCTAGAGAGATTGTTCATGGGCGGGAAGGATAACATCAATATAAACAGCACAAAGTAGCAGTATCAGGGTAGAAACAAAAAGTTCATTCTATTGTTATAGTACGAGTCAAAATGTACCAATATTACCTTCCAGCTGAAAATGTCATACCTGCCCAATTAAAATACTGACCAACATCAAAGATCCATGATACAAGTTATGGTACAGCATTTACTTACTGAAACAGTTATGATATCATTGGTAGATGTAGGCCAGCTCTAAACTTATGACAACTGAATAGCAACAAATTGTCACTAACTATACAGGCAATGAAGGTGACATTTTGTCTTCCATGGTTTGTCGTGGTGACAAAACACCAGAAAGCTCCTTGACATTGTGGGATATGAGAATCGCTGCAGGTAAAACACTCAGATCGCTTGATTGCACAAACATTCCTATGTATGTATTTTGTACATAATTGTATATGTGAGTGTTATACCTGCAGCGAATCCCAGTACCTACAATGGTGGGACACTAGGGACAAAACACCACATGTGTCATTGCTCTTATTATATAAAGGCTAAGCATATTGAGAATAAGAAATAATCCCCCAAGAATACTGGATAGTAGACACCAGTAGACATGTTGGGTTTGAGTGCACAGACTTAAACCTATAGACAACAGGAGCGGATTAAACCAGATATATGACAATGATATATGGTTCATATCTATAATTAAGTGCTTTCCAGCACAAAATGCATAAGGCTTTCTAAGGACACTTAAACTAAATATACCTGCTATGTTGGGATTCTTTGGAGTGTATGCTCATTGTCATATATTTGGTTTAATAAAAAGTCTAATCTTTATTATAAGTAATCCTTATCCAGACTGCTGATACAGACAATGGTACAAAATCATTGCAAAATGATCTGGAAACCTCTAATACAGGGATCCCAAACCTTTTATACCCATGAGCCACATTCAAATGGAAAATAGGTTTGGGGAGCAACACAAGCATGGAAAATGTTCCTGGGGTTGCCAATAAGAGCTATAATTGGCTATTTGGTAACCCCTATGTGGACTGGCAGCCTATAGAAGACTCTGTTTGGCTTTAAATTGGGTTTTATGCAAGCAACACTTGCCTTCAAGCCAGAAATTAAAAAATGAGCACCTACTTTGAGGCCACTGGGAGCAACATCCAAGGGGTTGGTGATCAACATGTTGCTCATGAACCACTGGTTGGGGATTACTGCTCTAATAGAAACCATCATCTTAGTTACCCATCCCATTTTTATATAACAAAACAGACCTTCATTTACTCATGTCAATAATAGTAACCAAAAAGAAGTAACCATGTACTGATCAGCTGTTGGTTTACCACACGTTGCCCCTATATTTTCAATATTAGCATTGCAAATCATCTAAATAATCATCAGCCTTGGATGCTTATTACCTCAACGTGTCATTTTCCCAACATGCAACCATGCATTGAGACTTGACTGAAAATGTTACATAATAAGTGTGCATGTATCCTTGACTGAGTTGCCATGGTTACATCCAAGAAAAAAAATATGGTTGCCATGAAAGTTTTGCATGCTGTTCCAATTCCGATCTTTTTTATGATGTTTGATCAGTTCGGGGTTTGTTATTCTATGCTATTCTACAACAGTCTAAATGATGGATAATGAAGGACTGATTACTGCTGTGGTGATCACATGACTAACTCATCTTCCATTCAAGTCATGCAAATTAGCCATGTGAAGAAAAAGTTTTAATTAGACAAATTAAACCGACATCTCTACTAACTAGGGTTGAATGGAGCCAAGCAGTCACATGAAGCAGGTCCTGGGTCTCTTCTCTATTCACATACAACAAACTCTCAATGTGGAACGTCATCACAACAATTTGCCGTATAGACCTGGTCTCATGAAATAAGTCACTGGTTGGTAAGTATATACCTAGAAAATGAATCTTTTCACAGCCAGCCATGGAAGTGTTACTCTGTGCTAGACACTTTTCCCATCAGGTCTTGGGGAATTCTTCTGAAACTGTACAAAGATGGGTAGCAGCCTTCTGATATTACCAGTAATTATAGATATATATAAATGAGTGCATGTGTCTTATAATAGAACAACATATATTGTGGCTCAGTGAACAAGTTAGCAACATTCACATAGAAGGAGTCTGGGCACCGGCACAACCCCCTCCCATGATTGGTTGACGTCTGTTCTCTATCTGACTGCAGCAGCTTGGAATTCTCTGCACACGTCCTCACAATCTCACTGTCGTCTGTGCTTGTCCTTTTCAAATGCATAAGAGCTAAAGCGTGGAGCCTTCTCCTGATATAAGCAATGCCCGCCTAATATAGAACAGGCATATATGCACTGGACAGGCAATAATGAGCCTGGAAAGGGCACCGGAATATGGATGTATCATTGCAAATTGCAGGGGAAATGGCACAAGTGTGATTAATAGATAACAATCAGGAGTCGCTATTTCACCTAAAACCACATTGCAACCATTTAAATATAGCGCCCCATTCACAAAAAACAACTTTCCCATGATTGAAACCCCATGACATCAAAGGCAACGACTGGCAGGCCGATTATATCCTAAAGCAGATCACTCAAATCATCTGTATCTGTTCTAACATCAGATTTAATCGGCACAGGTCATACAGTAAGTAAGCAGCAATCACAGGACTTGAATATCCCCCCTTTGCAATGACAGTGTTCCATTGGGGGGGGGGTTTATATTCCCACCTTCCATCATTTATTAAATGATTCAACATTGCGGTATCCCTGCAACTAATTAGTATGATCAACACAGAGCAAGGCAGGAACAAAGCAGACAACCTTCTCAGGATCAACCGCTGGAAACGCAGAAGCGAGGGTGCAATTTCAAATAGTGCTCGCAATTTATAACCCTGCGATATTAATCAACTCTGGGCTTCGTTTACAGTATTAAATCAAATTGCCTTGTGAACGGGCCCGGCATTAGCATTCTAAGGCTGCCATTGCTCGGAAGGGAAATAGAATTCTGATGCCACCAGGGCAGCAAAGGTTAAGCATTTACAACATAGGCAGCAATATACATTTATTGCAGTGTGTCGGAGACCCCCTCCAGTGCCCAAAGAGGTTAAAGCAAGGCAGCCCGCAGGCTCGATCATTCATCAGCTGATAACTTTTCCCAGAAAATCAAATGTTAATTGGAAGCTCGGTTACGTTCACACGGTGCCAAGTAAGCTTTTCCGTCAATGCACAGTTATTTGGATTGACTTTTGCCTTTTGCATTATATTTAGGTACTCACCATTAGCACTGCAAAGTTCCCCAGACGTGTGCACTGAATGGTGGTGATATTGCCTGCAGAGGTGGTTATGTGGCAACTTTCTCCACACCAGCCCCCATGTCCATTTAAAAGGTCAAAATCCCAAAAGGCAGCGACGGGGTCTGATCCCTGGGCTGTGTGTCTCAGGGCGATGGTCACTGGGTTGGTGAGGTTTCCGACACGGTACCCATCTGCCAAGGCAACATGCAGGTTTTAGAGAAATGGACTGCTCTAAAGAAAGCTCTATTGAAGTTGCATAAGGTGCTCACCACTAATGAAATCATCTTATATTTTCCATTGAGAAAACTTTATATTGTTTCATATAGTTGTGAAGGGTTCCTCTGAACTTTCTACCAGAACCAAAATTATTTTTACCCCGATGGAGCATTCCCTCTAGTTAAAGTTTCTAAAAAAAAACCTCTACATTATGCCCTTAACTTGCTTCCATGCACAAATATTCCAGAGGTCTCATAGAAAAGGTCAAACAGGCTTTTAAAAACACAAATAGACAAAAATGACCATTATAGGGTGATAGTCTAGGCAATATAGCTGCTTATAGACCTAGGCAAGAGTATGAAGAAACAGTTAACAAGATCTACATTTAGAGAGCCGGCTGTCACTATCACCGTGTCTTTTAACTGCATTCAAAATCAGAAGTGGAGCAATTTCATTAGAACATCTCTTTCCTAAACCTCATCTGTGTGATTGATGAGCAGAACCTCTATCGTTCATTCCAAGTTCTTATTTGGTGGAAGTGTATAAACGTTGAAATGCCATTGCGCCTCCGTCGAACAAGTAGCTTTAATAGGAAAAAAAAACAGAATAGGAGCCTGCTTGTGCTGTGCATTTACTCTAGGACCTGAGCTATGCGTTTGTAGCAAAGAAAGATAAAATGCAGAATAAAAAGAGAGCAACTTACCTATTTTGGAAAGCACAGCTGGCGTGGCGACCGTCCTACGTTTCCCATGATCTGCAAGATGCGATGAGTTGCCAGTGCTAGGAAACAGTTTCCCATTCCTAAAGACAATAAGCTGTAGCTTGCATGTGGAGTTATCAACAGATTGCACGGACGGAGACTGTGCAAAGACAGACGGTGGCAAATCAATGGAAGCTACAGCTACGGTGTTCTGTACATCAGGGAGAGAGGAAGGAAGGGGAGAGGGAAAAAAAAAATTGAAAATGCAAGTCACAACAGGGCTGCTTTCATTCTGTTTCAAACTACAGCACTAAGAACGTGCGCTCGCTGCCTATTCCTCCCAGCAGAATGGAAGCATCCATGGAAGCAGGAGCTGTAACCATGGGAATAGGACTGGTAGAGAACATATTAAAAAAGCAAGGCATTTCCATTGCATGTGTAAGTCTGTATGGTCAAGCTCCCTGCTGCAGAGGTGAGAATGGTTCCTACCATGCCTGCTAGAGGGTCCATCAACACTGCAGATCTGATTTAAAGAGACAACCTCTACCAGGTTTTCTCCTTCACTTAACACAGAATCAGACAACTTATATTGAAGGGGAAAAAAAAGCGGTGCTTAAGAGGAATAGAGATATGGTTTTAAAATGAACACAAATATAATATGGTGAGCACATCACCTCCTTAGAAAAATCAGACATGCACTCTATATGCAGATGTGTATAATTTACAATTAATATTAAGAATCATCAGGAAGGTGATAAAATACAAGAAGCTTTTCTGGATCTGTGATTTTATTTTTTCTCATTTCTATTAGAAGCACAGAGGAACAACTGAAGTGCAAAGCTTGCTGTGCAGACACTTTGGCCCTCGAGGGGTTAACCCAACGTCTATTCGTATATTCTTTTTTTTTTCCATGCTAATCATGGGGGGGGGGGGCAAGGCTTTCTGTGATTAACGTCACTAGAGGTAGATCTTTATAAAAAAAAACACAAAAAACACTTCAGTGCTTGGTTTGAAATACATGCAAATAAATGTGGCTAATTCCAAGGAAACTGACATTAGTAGCCGAGCAACAAATAGAGAATGTTAGGCACACCCCTATCTGAGCACCCCACTCATTTGTATTATCTGATGTGTTCCGCTATTATGTATCATTACCAAGTTTACAGATTTCTGTTTAAGGGAGATTTCCCTTGGGTGCAGCGCAAGGCATTTACATGCATACATGATTGTTTTCTCTTCCCTTCTCATCCCTCCCTGTCCTTTTTTTTTCCTATAGATCTCCCTGTCTCCATAGGATCTGTGTAATTGCAGCTACATAATTCCAACTGCTTGTTCCAGTCATGTTTAACTGCTGTATATGTACATTGAAATGCTGCAGGTTGCAATTCCTGAGATGCCTCTGTCATTTTGTGCTTCGGCTGATGGGCTAAGCTTTCTTTTCTGTCTGCTGCTTCTCTGTCTGCTCCTCTTTGCAGACCATTTGCATCAGAGCCTCCTGTTGATATGTTTGCGGAAGGAAATCTCCCAAATGAGCCGAACGCAATGCCCCAGCACGGAATACAGACACTTGCATTGGTACTAAGAAGTGCATTCAGGAAGCAAGGCAATACAAATATATTCTATTTGGAATAAGAAAGAACAAGAGACTGGAGTTTATTGTTTCTGCACAAAATACAGGGAAATGTTGCTCACTTGTATAGGGAGAGGTCTCTGCAGCAGCAGTAAAGCAATAGTGTAATAAAGCAATAAAAGTCTCAGAGTTTGCATTAGGTCTAGAAACCCATACCAACCAATCAGCAACTGGTGACTTGTTTGAAAGCAAACATCTGGTTTGCTGTTATGGGTTACTAGACTTGGTGCAACTATGCAAGTTTTATTACATTTGCCTCGGTCCATATAACTTGGTTCAGTCAGACTACTGCAGGACATAAAAGTGAGATTTGAGGGTTCGGGGGGGGGGGGGGGGAGATTCAGAGGAGTGGTCAGGATTGGATTATAGGTGGAGTCAGGAGAGAGGTCAGGATTGGATTATAGGTGGAGTCAGGAGAGAGGTCAGGATTGGATTGTAGGTGGAGTCAGGAGAGAGGTCAGGATTGGATTATAGGTGGAGTCAGGAGAGAGGTCAGGATTGGATTATAGGTGGAGTCAGGAGAGAGGTCAGGATTGGATTATAGGTGGAGTTTTGCCATAATGGGGGGAGGTCAGAGGTGTGCTGATGTGTGCAAGGGCCATTTTTCACTTAAAATCCTCAGTCCGCTTGTTGGCAGGGCTTTCAAGCCTGGGGACCTGATAACTAATGGGTAATTAAGGTTGGTGTTGAACTGATCACAAGGTACAGGGGGTCCTGTAGTCAGGGGTCCTGTGGCAGAAGAGGACAAAACAGACATAAAAGTGTGACTTGAGGGTGCAAAGGGGACAGGACTTGCTGTGAAGAGAGTTGGGTTGGTTGGATCATAGGCAAAATTTTGACATAGTGGAGAATAGCTGGGGTGGCTCAGGGGAGTGTTCCTGCTTGAACCTGGGTCCTGGGGACCAATGGGTTGCTATTTGGGGCCCCCTGGGAGAAAGGTCCATGCTAACTTAATAGTATGGGGCCCCATGATTACTGTTGGTAGCCCTGAACCTGAACCTGATTGACTATATTATGAACTTGCTGGGGCTCAGTAGTGCACAGGGTTTCTAATAAGCATACATGAGGTCAAATGAGTGATGTCACACATCACCATATTAATAATAGCACAATTGCCAGAGCCCCACCTTCTTTGCAGGCAAAGTTGCTTGTTTGCATATAAGGGAGGTGGAGCCTGTGCTGTAACAGGAAGACAGATAGCCCATATATAAAGATCAATAAACACTTTAAAACCCACTGCATGTCAAAACTAATTTAAAGCCCCCATGGGTACGTAGCCGCAAAATCCATTTCAGTATAAATCACTGCCATTCTCTAGCCTTAGTCTTCGTGGCAACTCTACATCTGATCATTTCTGTTCTTTTACAATAAAAAAACAAAAAAGTGAAGGTAAAAGGCAAGCTTGGCTGCAACGCTCTGGGCTCAGTCCAAAAATTAACTGCAAATGATATTTTTAGTGTTCAGCTCTCATTTATAATAATTACAAGATCTTACTTTGCGCAACGGTTTGTGCGAAAGAACAAAACTTGCAGCTATTTCTCCCCCCCCCACCCTAATAGAGTAAATCTGTTAGCGTTCTCATGCATCACACGGCTTGCCAAAGGCATGCGATTTCATTAACCTTGATAGGGAAGAGCCTTCTGCACAGCTTATTAAAGGTGTAAGTGTGGACAGTTTTCTCACCCTGCAAAGCTCATTAAAAAAAAGCTCCCAGATCAGTGGCAGCTATAATCTCTTCTAATAGCATAAGTGAACATAGAGGAATAGGAAGCAGAACGGGATCTGACATTGGATATACTGTAGCAGACTCATTATTACATTCACCAATAGGAAGCAATGGCGCTGTAACCACCACAGGGTGCACGTCCATACGTGCAATGAACAAAGTGCAATTGTGAGTGCAATCACTGTGTTTGTTTCCCACAATGCAGCTTTTTCCCAGTCACAAGGGGGTGATGCACTTGTCCCAAACCCCTCGTAAAGGCATTAACAGAATCTGCCAATACAACATCACTAGGAAGGGCATTCCCCAACCTCACTGCCCTCACCATGAAGAACCCCCTACTCGGTTTCAATTCAATTCAATTCCTCTACTCTGTATGGGTGGCCTCTGGTGTGCTGATCCTTTTAATGGAAAAAAAGAACACCCCTATCTGTCTATAATCCCCTCTAATGTACTTGTGGAGTAATCACGTCCCCTCGTAAGCACCTGTTTTCCAGAGAAAACAACCTCGGCCTTGACAGTCTAAACTCATCGTTTGGCTTAGAGAAACCTTAAAAATGAATTTGGCTAGAAATGCCATATTTTATATACTGAACTTATTGTGCCAGCCTAAATGTTCAGCATCTGTATAGTACTAATGATTCACACCTTTAAAGTTGTCACAGGGGATTCCCATCTTGGATTTTGTTAGAAGTGTCAGTGGCACTGCACATACTCAATGGGCTCTGAGCAGCTGTTGGAAATCTGAGCTTGGGGGTTGTCGCAAATTATCAAGCAGAATATAAAGTTTGTCTCTCATATAAGCTGATGCTAAAGGGCTGATTATTACATTCTGATGCCAATTGCACTCGTTTCTGGGCTGCCATGTAGTAATTAATAGCTATTCAGCCTTACAGTATATTGTGACATTTATATTGCTTATATACAGTATATTGTGAGTGGGTTCCTAAGCTCAGGTAAGTGACAGCAGCACA